>NW_009259435.1:3172524-3176657 GCF_000687185.1 Egretta garzetta | reverse complement strand
CGGCTTTTCTGGTGGGGGGGTCCGCGGGCCCTGCCGTTGTCCTCCTTGCCCCCGCTGGCAGCCCAGAAAATCAGCTGGCCTTTCGCAAGACAGTGCTGCGTCTGTCTGGGTGAGGGCAGTCTGGGGGGGGATGGACAAAAAAGGCTTTGTGTGGAGGGAGGGATGGAGCTGAACCAACTCTTTCTGTGTGGCAGGAGGGGTTGAACCCCCCAGCATCCCACGGGGCTCCTCGTGGGAGGAGGTCTGATTTCCCTCTTCCATGCCAGCTCTGTCTGGACACGGGGTTCGTGCAAGGCTCTGTGTGTGGTTTAGCTTATTTCCCTTGTTCGCTGGAGGGGAAGGCTGCTCTGCACGCAGCTGCCTTCTGAGCTCACCATGGTTTGGGCTCATTGCGGAGGACGACACGAAAACCCCTTGCGCATCCCATGTAGGTGATGCCCAAGACTTTCTGAACAATTTTTTGGGGGACTAAAGGGTAAGGATGTATTTGACACCACCTTGCTGTTTTGCATTCAGCAACACTAATTCAGCGCCACACTCTAATGACCAGAGGGGGATGCAGCTGTAGAGGGGCAAAGTTTGCTCATCTGCTCCTGAGCATCTGTGCCTCAGAGCTTGCTTCATGGGTCATGAACAACTCCGGTTATTCAGAATTTATCATGCATCAACTTCTTTTTAGGGAGGAGGGAGACCTTTTCTGAACGGGTGACCCACCTCTTCTGCATCTGTTTTTCTGGTTTCCAGCTCACTTGCAGCCCTTGGTGTTCAGGCATGTAGCCTCAACTCTTGCTTAGGAAGACATGAGGTCAGCCAGCAAAGCATCATCCTGTTACAGCCTTGCTCCAGAGAGCCGGAGGTCTTTCTAAGGTTTCTGGACCTCCTGGTCTTCACCTGCACGGTGGCATGCTCAGCTAGGTCCAAGCTAGGTCCATCCCTGCGTGGTGGCATGCTCAGCTAGGTCCAAGCTAGGTCCATCCCTGCGTGGTGGCATGCTCAGCTAGGTCCAAGCTAGGTCCATCCCTGCTGAAGCGTGGGGTGAATTCAAGCCCTTTCCAACCAGCCAGCTCTGCAGTTCAACAGAGGCTCCTTCTGGCATGGGGTGGCAGTGGGAATGGGTGCTAGAAGTGGATCCCACCTGCAGGCAAGGTCCTGTGTGCTTAACTGGAGGTGGAGATGGTCCCTCTTTTGCTGCTTCTGCACCAGATGAAGGGAACTTTGCCAGCAGTTTTGTCCCTAGAAGGAGTCCGTGCCGAGCAATAGCAGTCTCCCTGATGCCGCTGTCTGGTAGGATCATCTGATCAGACCTGTCTAGCTGCCCTGACCACAGAATCACCATAAAAAAAGAATCTGAGCTCACGTGTGCCCTGGTTACAGCTGAGGTCTCCAGAGGCCTCTTTATCCAAAAGGCTTCTCCAGGTTCTTTCCCTTCAGTTGTCCATTTTGGCAAAAGGGACTGAATTTCATGGGGAGAAGAACTGCCTTTGTGCTGGCCAGCCAGTGCAAAGTGGCATATTTAATTGTTGGACCCAATTCTGCCTGAATTCATGCTGGCTCTCTAAGGGATAGAGCTCAGCAAAAGGTGCCACGTCTTCTGCAAGAAAGCAGACACAGTGCATCTGGGTGTTGGGGATCTTGGTGTACATCTCGCCCCTTTGCCGCCTGCCAGAGAGCTGGGAGAGGGTGTAAGAAACTGCATGAATGCAGTTGTAAAAGCCCACGTTGTTCTGAAACGATTTTATACCTACTGGAGTGGGTCTTGCTGTGTGTCCAGCCTGAGGTCTGCTGCAGAATTAACCGTGCCCTTTCCTACATCTGTAAACTGCCTGGTCTGGTCTCTGCAGGGGACGTAGCAGCAACACTCGAAGGTTACGGAGGAAGAGATGGGAGCAACTTTTGTGGGTTGCATGGGAGAAACTGGGCAGAGCCTTCACAGAGAAACATCATAGAATCATACAATCATAGAATCATAGAATGTTTTGGGTTGGAAGGGACCCCTCGAGGTCACCCAGCCCAACCCCCCTGCAGGAGCAGGGACACCGCTAACCACATCAGGTTGCTCACAGCCCCGTCCAACCTGGCCTGGAATGTTCCCAGGAATGGGGCCTCCACCCCCTCTCTGGGCAAACTGTTCCGGTGTTTCACCACCCTCATTGTAAAGAATTTCTTCCTTGTATCTAGTCAGCTCCAATTTAATGCAGTGTTCAGTAAGGTCCAAAATGTCCACAAAGTTCTAATCAACTGCTCTGCCTGAGTGGTAATGGCCCGGTGTGGTTATTAAACCACACTGAGTCCTTACAGCCTCCACTTTCTATTACAACCAGCAAATCTTTCCTTAGGCAATCGTGGTTTATTGTTGTTTAGGAAAAAACAAGAGTGATCCTCCCAGCTTTTGGCAAGTGTAGTTTTGAGGATTTCCTGACCCAGAAATGGAGCCTGCCAGCCCGGGGGACGCCGGCTGCGGGAGGGGATGGTGTGTACACAGCTCTGTTATCTCTCAGGGCCGTGGCCGTGGTTCGTTTTGGAGTTTCGGCTGTAACTGTGTGATAAAACGCAAGAGCTCGTTGTGCCTCGAGTGGGTGGAGAGCGGAAATAAAAGGCGATAGCTTTAAAAACAACTGTTTGCTTTCTCAGAAAGGCTGTTGCCTGTGAGCTACGCAGAGAAGGAACTAACTTTTTCAGGCAAAGCGCTTGCATGTGAAAAATAACTGTAATAACTAACGGGGTGGGGGGGAGTGAGTTTTGGCAGTGGCAGGATCTCACTCCCATATATTTACATGGCACTAGTAGAGACCTAAGCAGCCCATCCCTCCTGTGTGCATCCCTTCCTTCCTGACCAGGACCTGCCCTTATCCTTTCTGCTTCCTCCACGCGCTCCCAAAGCCTGAGGTTGCTTTGGGGAAAAAAAAAAAAATTAAAAGAAAAAAAATCTCTGCAGTGCTCTCCCTCTTGCTTGAGGTTTTTCTTGGGGGGGGTGGGGAGGCTGAAGGGCTTTGCTGGAACAGCTCATGAATAACCCTTCCCGGGTCAGGCTGTTTTGCTTCAACTTCCTCCCGCATCTGGCGTTGCAGCCTTTTCTGGATCGGGCTCAGCCGTATTCTTTCCAGCAGGGTGGCCTCCCTCCCTCCCTCCTTTCCTCCCTGCTTTCCCTTGGCCTCAAGCCCTGCTCTGGCTGCCAGATCTTTGCGGAGGGAGCAGCTGTTTGAAGCTTCTCATCGGGCTTTGGCTTGGGTGGTTGTTTGCCAGACGCCGTCGCGACAGAGCACGGCGAAGGCAGAAAGCTGGTTGCTGGAGTGCACGGGAGGGAGGGACGCCGTCGCATCAGCCTGGGCTGGGAAGGGGGTCCTGAAGAGCCTTGGTTTGAGTGCATCCACTCAAAAATGAGACTGGCTGCTCATTGCTGAGCCAAAGCAGATTTTGGAGCTGGCTAGGGCGGCATCAGCGGCTCTTTCTGGCAGCAGCACTTGGCTATTGCATTAGAAATTAAACCTAGCTTCTTGGACTAAGCCCAAATCCCCATGCCTTGCTTGAAACTCCCTTCCCTTGTGCTCTGCCTGCTCCCACATGAAGGAGAGGGACATCTCTGCATTCAGGCAAGTCAGGCTCTGGGTTTTGCCCTCCCCATTTCACAGAATCCCAGCATGGCAGGGGTTGGAAGGGACCTCAGGAGATCACGCAGTCCAAACCCCCTGCTCAAGCAGGCTCACCCAGAGCAGGGGGCACAGGACAGCGTCCAATCTGTGGAGATTCCACAGCCCCCCTGGGCAGCCTGTGCCAGGGCTCGGTCACCCTCAAAGTCAAGAAGTTCTTCCTCATATTCAACTGAAACCTCTTCTGCTTCAGTTTGTGCCCATTTGTTGCTGGGCACCCCTGAGAAGAGTCTGGCTTTGTCCTTGTGACATCCACCCTTGTCATATTTGTATGTGTTGATGAGGTCCCCTCTCAGTCTTCTCCAGGCTCAACAAGCCCAGCTCCCTCAGCCTTTCCTCATAGGGGAGATGCTCCAGTCCCCTCATCATTTTTGTTGCCCTCCTCTGGACTCTCTCTAGGAGTTCCTCATCTTTCTTGAACTGGGGAGCCCAGAACTGGACACAGTGCTCCAGGTGGGGTCTCACCAGGGCAGAGTAGAGGGGGAG
>NW_009259435.1:3166832-3172085 GCF_000687185.1 Egretta garzetta | reverse complement strand
AAGGCAAGGTAGACAACATCCACCACTCTCCTCTCATCTACCCAGCTGGTCATGCCATCATAGGTGGCTATCAGATTGGTCAGGCATGATTTCCCCTTGGTGAATCCGTGCTGGGTACTCCTGATGATCTTCTTTGCCTCTACTTGCTTGGAGAGGACACCCAGAATGAGTTTTTCCATCACCTTTCCAGGAACAGAGGTGAGACTAACTGGCCTGTAGTTCCCTGTGTCCTCCTTCTTACTCTTTTTGAAGACTGGAGTTTGAGACAGGAACACTGGTGGTGCAGCGTGGGAGCAGGGGGTTTAGTCTGTGCATTGGTGAGCTGGCCTGGGCTTTGGGGAGCTAGGTAAATGGGGAAGGGTGGTACTGAGAGGAAGGGAAGGGGGTGGATGAGATGCAGGCTGGGAGGCAGAAATAAGGGGGGATCTGGGGCAGCCGGCTGTGTCTGTTGGTCCCCTGGGAATAAAACAGTGATGGCCCTGGGTGGAAGAGGCTCACCTACCCCATGGGAAAACAGTTCATCTCTTCTAATTCTCACTGTCCCAAACTCTCTTCTTGGGTACAGGCTGCTTCCAGTGATGCCATGGGATTGGTACAGAGTTAAATTAGCATTGTTAGTACCCCTGGGCCTTAGCAAGGGCTTGCTTTCTCTCTGCAGCAAGGAGGGCCATGTGGTTCAGGGTCAGTCCACCAAGTAATGACCAGCTACTGCTGAGACTGGTCACCAGCCAGGAGAAATTTGGGCATCACTGTGCTCCTGTGGGAAGCAAATGAAGCCTGGTGGGAGGCCACGGCCATGTGCAGATGTGATGTTGAGCCATATGAACTGCATGCTCTGGGCCTTCAGCTCATCCCAGGGAGCAAGGTTGAGCCTGGAGATGGTTTTTTTTCCTCCCTGTCCCAGGAGGTAGAGCGGGCTGTTGTGTGATGAGTGTTTCCCGGCCCACAGCAGCGCGTTGCACCTTATGGTCTTCCCTAAGACGCGGCGTGGTTGGGATGAGAGATCCCAAAGATGGTCAGAGGGGACCAGGTGGTGGCTCAGTGCTGAGCTGCACCAACGGTGGTGTGATGAGAAGCTGTGACAAAGCACGAGGGTTGCCAAGCAGGCTGTTGTCACAGGGACTGGGTGGCTAAAGGTGACATGTGGTGATGGTTGAACCTGAGCTGCACCTCTGCAGACTTCAAGTCTGGCTGGTTGCAGCTACCAGAGAAACTTATTTGGATGAATTCTGCCCTCTCCCATCTTCAGGGGAAGAGTTTTGGCCTCCAACCCCGTTTCTTGATATTTTTATCTCTCTCCAGCGTTTGCTTGCAAGCGCCGAGTTATCTCTGCAGGAATTGCCAAGGGAGGTTGTCACTGTTGCCACTGATTAAACAGCACAAAGGTAGATTCTTGCTAAATGGCAAAAATATTTTATTTGGGTGCAGAGGCAATGTCATTTGGAGGGGTAAGTCTGAGAGCCAGTAGTTTTGGGGCAGACAGAGGCTGAATATTTTGGGAGGGGTTGTGGGAAACAGGAGGTCTTAGGACAGCAGGGCCATGGCATTTTCAGCCCCACTGTGGCACTGGGGAAAGATGCTCTCATTCACAGCTCGGGTTTGTTTGGTTTTTTTCCAGCCAGACAAAAGGAATCATGTTTTAGAAACTGAGAAAATACCATTTTTTAGTATCCACTTCCCCGTTGGCCTGACATATATCTAGCCTGACTTGGGCATAGGGTTTTTTTTCCATTATACCCATTATCTCCTGAATTCGATGCTATTGTGTTTGGAGGAGGAGGAGGAGATGTTGCAGGATGGGAGAGCATCTTTCAGATCCCCTTCTCCTTATGTTATTAAGCACTTAGCTCCTTTCGCTTGCTGAGCAAGGGTTATACAATCAATCCCCATGGGGTTTTCCTGGAAGGGGAAAGGAGTCGATGAACTAATTCACTAAAAGCAGGACCAGCACTTGCCTGCCCACAAGTTTCTGCATTAAAAGGTCTTTTCCCTGGTGTATAGTGCAGGCTGGGAAGCTGGCAAAAACACAAGGATGAAGGTAATGGGGAAGACAATGAAGATAATGAAGATTAAGATAATGGGGAACAGAGGCTGGAAAGCTGCCTGGCAGAGAGGGACCTGGGGGGGCTGGAGCGTGTCCAGAGAAGGGCAGCGGAGCTGGGGAGGGGTCTGGAGCCCCAGGCTGCTGGGGAGCGGCTGGGGGAGCTGGGGGGGTTCAGCCTGGAGCAGAGGAGGCTGAGGGGAGCCCTCATCGCTCCCTACAACTGCCTGAGAGGAGGGGGGAGCCGGGGGGGTCGGGCTCTGCTCCCAGGGAAGGGGCGATGGGACGAGGGGCACTGGCCTCAAGTTGTGCCAGGGCAGGGTGAGGTTGGCCATGGGGAACAATTCCTTCCCCTTGGGGCTGTCAGGCACTGGAAGGGGCTGCCCAGGGAAGGGGTCGAGTCCCCAGCCCTGGGGGGATTTAACAGCCGGGCAGAGGCGGTGCTGAGGGCCAGGGTTTGGGCATGGGATGGCAGGGGTCGGGGAACGGTGGGGCTGGGGGAGCTTAAAGGGCTTTGCCAACCTAAAAGATTCTCTGATTCTGTAAGACAGAGGTTAAGTTCTTGCACTTTGCCCTGAGAGCTTGCCCAAAGCAGGCGCACGGAGGCAATTAAAGCAGTAATGATCATTGGGACCAATAACCTTCTGGTGCCCCACCTGGATCGTCTTCTGCCAGAAATACTAACCTCTGGCACCTGTGCTCCAGGGAGATCTTTGCTCAGCTTTTTGCAGCTTTTTTGGCCTGTTTCACTCAGTTTTGGTCCTGCCTGGAGGATGCTCGTGGTGAGCATTGGTGCCGTGGCTCCTCGGTGCTCCTGGATGGACTGAGGGATCGTCTCCTCCGAGCAGAGTCTGTCATCTATCTGTGATCCATCACAGGAGCCGGCGTCCTTCCAGTCCTTTGCGTTTCTCAGCTTAGGAATTTATGAGCCGCTCGCCTGTTAATTTATCTGCCTTTTTCAGTAAAGCCTGGAACTGATTGCCAGGAAAGGATTTGGTCACCATTTAATGCAATCTCTGAATTGACCTTGTTTTTACGCCACTCACAGGCTCACCCCATCCCTTCCCCTCAAGGATGGATAAGAGATTTTATTTATTTATTTATTTATTTATGTTTATTTTAAAAAGCCTCTCCTCTCATAAAACGTGATGCTGACCCCAGCTGCGTTCCAGAAGATCTCACCAGATCCCTCCCAGGGCCACAGGCCCGTGATGCCAGGCAAAGATGCTTTCCATCTTTGCCCCAGTGCTGATAGGGAGTGATAAACTGCCCGGCACGAGGACGGCTCGCTGCAGCCTTTGATAAGAAATTAGCCAGACAGTCTGCTCTGTCCTCGGCATCTGAAGGACATGGCCTTAAATGCAAAACCACCAGTAAAATCAGCGGATTAGATTCATTGCCTCTTCTTAGTGCAACTGTGCGTAGGTGTCTAGAAATTATTATATTGGTAAGGAGGAAGAGCAGAACGGTAACAGCGTTGCAGAAAGGAGCCCTGGGCATCCACTGCCCTCTCTGAGCTCCGTGGGAGGGAATGGTGCAAATCCTCCTGGATTTGGCTCAGGGGTACCAGAGGGGCACATTCAGCCTGCAGAGCAGGTACAGAGCTAGTTATGCCCTGGATCAGCCCAGGATTTTAACCCTGGTGCAATCCGGGAGGTGCTGCACCTCCTGCAAGCTCTAAGTTTTGAGCCCTCAGAGAGGGTGGGATTTTTGGGGAGATTTGCCCGTGTTAAGGGCAGGCTCAGTCCTGCAGGAGCCTTTTGCCGAAGCCCTTGCAAAGTCCCCTTGCAAAGACTCAATCAGGTACGGTGCTGCCTCTGGCAGAAGGAAAATAAAACATGAGATGCGGTAAAACTGGGGGCTGACTCCAACTGCTGCAAGAAGTGGTTAAAGAAAGAAATAAATAGCAGGAAGCGTTGGTGGGAGGAGGGCAGCTGGAGCTGCGCTGGCCCTGCGGTCGGAGCAGAAAAGGAGCCGTTCCCTTGGTCTGGCGGATTTGAAGCCGGAGGGATCCGTTGTTGATGCGTCGGCTGACTTCTGCGTAACGAGAGGTCATGATGCTTCCTTGAATTAACTCCCCATTGAACTAAATTTGACCTGCTTCCTCTGAGCACCATCCAGTTTTATTTTCCCAGGAGAGAAAAATCTACTGTGGCTCTGGATCACTTGCTCTAAAGACCAGTCCCCACCTCAGGATTTGCATTTTTTTTTTTTTTTTTTGGTGTGAATTGGCTTAGCTTCAGCATACGCCCCTCGGATTTTGTGTGCTGCTTTCTGCATTTCTGTTCCCTTTAAATATATGGTAACCCTGTAATGCCTATGTGGTCGGGGCAGAGGGATACCTACACCCGTAAAGAAGCAGGTACAAACCCTCTCTCCATCATCTTTCCTTCTTGCCTCACTCAGCAGAGCCTCCTGCGAGCTCTAAGTTTTGAGCCCTCAGAGAGGGTGGGATTTTGGGGTGATTTGCCTGTGTTAAGGGCAGTCTCGGTCCTGTGGGAGCTGTCCGGTCCAGAAGCATCGATGGGTTGACTGGGAATGAATAAATGCAGCTGGCATCTGGCTTTGTAAACACCCCAGGGCAAGGGCTTGTCCTTTCCTTGCTGCCAAACTACTGATGCCATCTGATTTATGTATAGGGAGCATTAAATTCTCCAAGTCATCCCTTTTTAGAATCATAGAATCATAGAATCATACAATCATAGAATCATAGAATGCTTTGGGTTGGAAGGGACCCCTAGAGGTCATCTAGTCCAACCCCCCTGCAGTGAGCAGGGACATCGCTAACTAGATCAGGTTGCTCACAGCCCCGTCCAACCTGGTCTTTTTTAAAATAAAACCCAACACAATTTGACAGTAAGTGGAATGGCACTGTTTCTGCTCTGATACATACTATTTAATGCAGAGACTCTGCAAGTACTGCCCCAAAGCCCTGCAAAGACCTGGACAGGCTGGAGATGTGGGCCTGTGTGAACCTCATGAGGTGCAACAAGGCGAACTACAAGGTCCTGCACCTGGGTCAGGACAACCCCTGGTATTCATACAGGCTGGGGGGATGAAAGGATGGAGAGCAGCCCTGTGGAGAAGGACCTGGGGGTACTGGTGGATGAAGAGCTGGACATGAGCCGGCAATATGCCCTGGCAGCCCAGAAGCCAACCCTACCCTGGGCTGCATCAAGAGAAGAGTGGCCAGCAGGTCGAAGGAGGTGATT
>NW_009259435.1:3153100-3166619 GCF_000687185.1 Egretta garzetta | reverse complement strand
CAGGGTAGGTTTAGACTGGATCTAAGGAAGAAATTCTTTACAATGAGGGTGGTGAAACACTGCAATGGGTTGCCCAGAGAGGGGGTGGAGGCCCCATCCCTGGAAGCATTCAAGGCCAGGTTGGACGGGGCTGTGAGCAACCTGATGTGGTTAGCGCCCAAACCATTCTGTGATTCTATGATTGTATGATTCTATGAAAGATTAAAAACCTGTTGATAAAGCAGACTGTAGTGCAGGAAAGCACGGTAGCGTGGGATTTTTGTCCCAAGCGAAGGCACTTAGCCCAATGCAATCGTTTAGACCTGTGCGTGCTGAAACACTGTGCAATGGGGGGGGTGTGTGAATTCCTTGGGATGGTGCTGCTGTGCCTGACCATCCTGCCTGTGCTCGTGGCCATCCATCCCCACCCTGCACGCTGTCTCACTGCCATGTGCAGTTGCAGGGACCCAGTGCTCAGCTCCCTGCTGTGTCCCAGGCCACCCTATGGACAAACCAGCCTTGAACTGGGGCACTCAGGGGAGTGGAGGGGAACAAAAACCATCCTTGAGAAAGGACAAAGGCTTTAGGTGTTGTCAGTGCCCTGGAGCAGAGCACACGCTTGGTAGCTGAGCTCTTGCCAGGACCAAGCCTGCCCAGCAGGATGCCAACCTGTGTGATCTGTTGACCCCTTGACATCCTCATCTGGATGCTCATTTCTATGGAAACCCACCAATAGGTCCCTCTTAGACTGTCCTTTGGCATAGAAAGCACAGCCAAATGCAGCACTCCACGGTGGTGTTCTCATGGGGGTTTGCTAGATGCTCTGGCTTCACCCCCTTTTTGGCCCTGGCTTCACAGGTGCCCTAAAAAAGATCAGTGCTTCAGCCACTGTTCCCAGTCCCTGTGGGACAGGGGCAAGCTGGCATTGCTTTCCCACCCCTTGAGGGTGGTGGTGCCTGGCTCAGATCTCCAAAGAAGAAATCAGGTCAGCCAGGGTGAGCCAAAGCATCTGCGCTTTGGGTGATAGCAGGAGCTGTGTTGACCAACAAGGCAAGAGACGGCAGCTTGGGAGGGTCAACGTGTGCGTTCACGTAGAGACGAAACAAAGCATCCCACATCTTTGACATTTCTGGATCTTTGGGAAGGAACCACCGCTCAGTGATGCATTCCTCCCAGTTCCCATCCAAGAAGGAAAAGGGTGGACAAACCATCTTAATGGAGAGTGGTTGTGGATGCTTAAAGCTTGACTGTGGTCTGATACAAAATCCACTGATAGCGTTATGTAAAAATTAATGATGGAAAACATAAACAGAGTGCTTAACAACTGGAGAAACTGGCTAAAAGTCTAACCATACACATGTCTAGCTTGCAAACAGCCCGTGTAAACCATGTAGTGAGTTTGTGTGAAGACCCTGTGCTACCTATGGCTGGGAGGGCTTGAGCCTGTTCTTGACTTGGAGCTGCTGCTGTACCTGTGCTGCTGTGTCTCTCAGTAAATAGGCAGCAAACTGAGCATGAGTTGAAGGCTTCAAAATCTCATCTGGAAATGCTGCGTATTGCTTGTCTTACTGGGAACATGGAGCAGGTCAGGAGGAAAATCACCACAGGGGAAAGTGATGTGACCAAGGAGAGATGAAGCTTGCTTGAGTTTGATGGCTCTGTGAACTCCTACAGTTTCATGACTCAAGCCCACGGCCTCGTGGGAAGATCCCTGCTGGTTATTAAATACAGGCTTCACCCTTTTTGTTGAACACCCCCCCTTGGAGGTGCCAGCCAGTGCCAGCGAACGCTGGGTGCTTACGGCCAACCCTGCTGCCAAGCTCCTCTCCACTTCCTTCTCTCAACAGTGGCAGGAGCTCGGCCTTTTCCTAGTGGCTGAATGTTGAATTATTTTCTCTAAATAATGCCCCTGTTTGTCCCTTCTCCCAGCTAACAGAAGCTCATGACTCCACATTTCTAGAGGTTCGTTTCCTCAAAAAGCGGGTTTCTCTGTTTGTAAAGCTACACCCAGGGTATGAATAACCAGAATAGGTGTGGGCTGGAAGTCATTTCTTTGAAGGGCTTAAACTCATAATAACCTCTTCACTGTCATTGCCTAGTCAGGGATTAATTTGGACTGTGGTGGGGTCAAGTTGTGGTCTTGGACTGAGGTGCTGCTGTGCTATAAATAGGACACAATCGCAAATCAAAGAGAAGTTCCTCCCCCTGGGACAGTATGGCTCAAGAGGGTGTGGGAGGTATCCCCCTGGAAAAGTAGTTAGGAGATTTTGATCTGAGATATATACAGTGGAGGGTGGAGGTAATTTTCCTTTGCAGCTTCAGGTTCTTTCTTTTCCCATCAGTAACTTGGCTCTTAGGATAATTTAAAAAAAACCCAAAACCCACACAAAAAAATCCCCGCATGGTTTAGATTCCTAAATCCTGTTTTAGAAGATTGGCTTTCAGTAAGACACAGGAATTGGGATTCAGGCAGGGCAGCGTTCAGCAGACTCAAGTGCCAAACCTGAATTATGTCACTTGGAGGCAGAAACAGTGCAGCTAAACTCGTGGCCACACCAGCTCACCCCAGGATTTCACAAAATTCTGTCATGAGTGGGTGGCTTTGGACTGTTCCTCCCAAAATATTGTGGTTTCTCACGGCAGGTCTCACTTGAATAGGTTCCTTCCTTCCCACCAACACATCCCCACAATCATGTGCTCCAGGGTGGGAACTGGTGGCTCAAAAGCAGTGCAAGCTGTGGACATCCTCATGGCTGATGCCTGCAGTTCATGGTCCCTCACTTGTATTAACGTTGACTGTGAATCTCCCTAAGAACCAGTTTGGGGCCTGATGCAGATAGTTTCACAGAATCCCAGAATTCCAGAATGGCAGGGGTTGGAAGGGCCCTCTGGAGATCACTCAGTCCAAATCCCCTGCTAAAACAAGGTCACCCAGAGCAGGGTGCACAGGACTTTGTCCAGGCGGGGGTTGAATATCTCCAGAGAAGGAGACTCCATACTGCCCTGGGCAGCCTGAGCCAGTGCTCCATCACCCTCAAAGTCAAGAATTTCTTCCTCATATTCAACTGAAACCTCTTCTGCTTCAGTTTGTGCCCATTGCCCCTTGTCCTGGCGCTGGGCACCACTGAGAAGAGTCTGGCTCCATTCTCGTGACACCCACCCTTGAGATATTTGTATGTGTTGATGAGATCCCCTCTCAGCCTTCCCTTCTCCAGGCTGAACAAGCCCAGCTCCCTCAGCCTTTCCTCACAGGGGAGATGCTCCAGTATCAGCCTAGTTGCTCTCCTCTGGACTCTCTCTAGGAGTTCCTTATCTTTCTTGAACAGGGGAGCCCAGAACTGGATTCCAGGTGGGGTCTCACCAGGGCAGAGTAGATGGGGAGGATAACCTCCCTTGACCTGCTGGCCATCCTTCCAGGGCAGAGTAGATGGGGAGGAGAACCTCCCTTGACCTGCTGGCCATCCTCCTCTTAATGTGCCAAAGCAGTTCCCCTGGTTGAGAGTAGACCCCACAACCGGACGTGCTGGCACAACTAAGGGAGCAGCATGCCATGGTGAGAGACCGGACTTTGGAGGGTGGATGTATTTTAAACCCATGATGCTGCTGGACCAGAGTTGTTCCTCTCCTTGCAGGTCCTTAGCGCTGTCCCAAAGGAGCTTGGTCAAGGGAGATCTGTAGGAGAGCTCAAGGTTGGGGTATGATGGAGGGTGGGAGGACTTGGGAGAAGGTGGCCAGCAGCACTGTGGTGAATCAGATGGGTATTTCTGTCATAGGCTGTTAAAGTTAAAACAGCCATGGAAGCTTTTTTTTGCTTGTCCTCCTCTACCTCTCTGGTATAGCTCCCTAGAGCCTGTGCCTACATCTACTAAGGTTTAAGGGAAGGAGATCCAGGTGGAGCCATCCCTGAGAGCTGCTGCATTTGCTCACTGTCCTCTCCTTCACCTCTCAAGACGGTACTTGTGTGCACTCATGCGGGTCAGGCTGGCCTAGGCACGAAAAGGAGGCAGGTGACATCGTTTCCATAAAGGAACGATGACTCGCACAGTGACCCGGCTTCGCTGGCACTTGAAACCAAGAGGAACCCCTTCTGCCTCTGGATGGGGCACGTCACCTCACTGCTCTGAGCATCCCACCCCCCAGTTTGTCGGCGAGGCACATGAAGACTTTCCTGCGTTAGTGCTGAGATCTGCAGATCTCAGGGCTGTCAGGATCCAGGGAGTATTTTTCCTTAGCGGCTCTGCAACCAGACGCATCAAAACAACTCACTGTGGGAGAGGCAATATAGGGAGGGCTGCGTCCGTATGCATGGAGATGCTAAAAGCCAGGCTGCGGTGGCCTCTGCATCAGTCCTGGTGATGAAGACTGAAGAAGTCCTGGGCTGAGTAATGGTGAGGCTTTCTAAGAGTGCATCCCTGGAGAGCATGGGCGGGAGGAACGGGAACGGCAGGTCCAAGGTCTCTGCACTTGTTCCAGTCTCATAGAATCACAGAATCATTTAGGTTGGAAAAGACCTTCACGATCATCAAGTCCAACCGTTCCCCTAACCCTGCCATCCCACCACTAAACCCTGGCCCTAAGCACCTCGTCTGCCCGGCTTTTAAATCCCTCCAGGGATGGGGACTCGACCCCTTCCCTGGGCAGCCCCTTCCAGTGCTTCTCCTTCCCATCTTCCTCCCTCTCCGCCTGCTCCCGGGGAGGTGCAGTGCTCTCACAGCATGTTGCATCTCTCTACGCCTCATTGCTTTAACAGAGACCTCTTTGGTACCTTTGTACTTTGGGTACCCGGAAGATAAAACCTGTCAAGGCTGCTAAGCCTGCAAATTGACCTTTAGCTCTTGTTTGCCACCGTACCCGCTCTTGCCGGTGCCAAAACAAACGTCACGGCGTGGTGCTGAGGTACACATGCAGAGTCATGGGGTGGTAGGGAATGTATTTTTTTTTGATTCCTCCCTTTACAAGCAAGTCCTGTTGGCTGTGGGTGGAGTGTCCAATGCCCTTTGCATGGCGTGGGAGCTGATAACAGATACAGACGTGTATACATTGAGATTGCCTGGGTGGATTAGCATTAGGGATGCTTGACTGAGGCAATACAACCCCCCCCAAACAGTGTTATAGGGTGTAGATACTACTGACCAAACCTACCCTTCAATGTGTGCCAAGCCAAGCCTTTGAGGATATAATTTTTAGTAGGGCCTGTAGTGATAGGACAAGGGGTGATGGTTTGAAATTAAAAGAGGGGAGATTCAGACTGGATATAAGTAAGACATTTTTTACAATGAGGGTGGTGAAACACCGGCCCAGGTTTCCCAGAGAGGTGGTGGAGGCCCCATCCCTGGGAACATTCCAGGTCAGGTTGGATGGGGCTGTCAGCAACCTGATCTGGTTAAAGGTGTCCCTGCTCACGGCGGGGTTGGGCTGGGTGAGCTTTAAAGGTCTCTTCCAACCCAAACCATTCTATGATTCCATAATAATACCTCTGAAAACTAAACTTGCCCTGTTTCCCTTCCCTGTGTCACCCTGGTGCAAATTTTTTAATTGCCCTTTTTTTGCAAAACTTGCATCCCAGTGCAGGTGCCTGCAGCCAGGCGGCACAGGGACCTTTGTGGCAGCTGTGTCACCGTTGCTCGTTGCTCGCTGTGCTTGGACGCCTCTTGCTCTCTCGCCTATGGGAGTGACATTTAAGACACAGGATCCTCTTCGTTGCCCGGGAGAGGGGAAGCGCAGCCACGCTAATAGATTATCTTGCTGATTTTGCAAGTCTGAGTAGAAAGCATTGCTCCTGAAACAGCTGAGCTCTGCCGGGCAATGAGACCACTCTGCTCCTTGCAGAATCTTGGTAGCAAAAAGTGGTCCTGGCATGCAGCAGATGCTGCATCTCACGGGGCTATTTTCTCCCCATAGCTTTTTCCCTCCCCGCAGCTGGCTTGACATGATCCAGATCCCCAGTGAATCTAAAGCTCTGAAATCTGCACTGGGAAACATTTATGATAAGACAGTCACCAATTATAAAGCCAATTAGAGGGTGATTTGCTCATTACTGGCCTGCATGGAATCGGACTAGCTGGAGAAGACGAGGGTGATTTTTTTTTTTTCTAGTTTAAATGCATTTGGAAGGAAATTGTGTGTGTTGGGGGAAAGAGCACCAAAGGGGAGAGCAGAGGAAAAGCCCGTGCGCTTTTTGGTGAGAAGCAAAATTACACCACCAAGTGCAAGATAATTGCACTGATTGGGACTTTTTTTCCTTAATGGACTTCAATAGCCCAAAGCCAGAAGGAGCAAACTGGCCTGTTCTGGGCTCCCGTAAGCCAGACCTGGTACTTCTGCAATCAGCCTCTCATTGACAGGGACCTCAAAGTCCTCTCCCAGCCCTGGCTCTGATTTCAGCCTTGGCCCCACACCCCTTGCAGGAGGAAGGATGTGGGAAGGAGAATATGAATCACCAGAACTTTGAATCACTAGTTTGGCCCTCCCTGTATTATCAGGCTCTCTCTTGCCATAGGACCATCCACACAGGCTTTTTCTAAGTTGTATTTTGTAGCCTGGAGCTCAGGGGCTGTTTCAGCAGCCACTTTTAGGAAGGGCTAATTAGCTCTGATGGTGCTTTGGATCCTCCAAGACAGGTTTTCCTTGGGGGTGAAGAGGCATGGATGGCTCTCTTGGCCAAGATAGAGTCAAGGGCAACACATCAAAGCCATAGCTTCTCTGCAGCCATAGCTTTTGGCTGTCCCCCCTTCTATTCCTTCCTGTTCACCATCTGCGTCCAGACTAGGATTGGCATGACCCAGGAGCTGGCAGTGGTGAGATGGAGGACAGGACGGCCTCACTGTTTACTGAAGCCTCAGGTGCCACAGGGCGGTTTGAGCTGGCTCTGTGGTGGCTGATGCCTGAACCCAAAAGGCCCCCAGGGTGTGTGTGGGTGTGCGTGTTTGTGTGCTGCCCTCTTCTCCCGGGGTCGTGGTGCTGGGAGGATGACATGGTGTTTGCTCTTTGGAGAAGCGCCCACCTGGGTAAATGTTATTGCTCACCTGGTTTCTGTCTGCTGCATGGGAGGGAGGGGAGGAAACCAAGGTGATGACCTTCTGTTATTTAAAATATGAGTAGATGAGGTGATTAGGGACAGGGTTTAGTGGTGGGATGGCAGGGTTAGGGTAATGGTTGGATTTGATGATCTTAAAGGTCTTTTCCAACCTAAACCATTCTATGATTCTATTCTACGATCAGAACATCCCTGCTTCTCTCCTCCTCTTGCACATACAACCCCCAGCCCCATAATTCAGTCTGGCTGCAGAACAAGCTCTTGATCTCTTTCAGCTCTGTCTGCAGGAAAAGGAAAACTCAGTTCAATGCTTTTCTTGGCTCCTTTTTGACCTAGTTCCCACTGTTCTCTGGTTAGTCCATCATCCACCTCTGCATGTGGGCATGGTCCTTCATGGCTCTGGGTGTGCTCTGCACCCTGAAGGTGCTGCATCCCACAGTGGGGCCGCACTGTGCTCCATGCAATCCTGAGGGCATTGCAGCCTTGCTGAAGCCGTGCATTGGTCCCTTGCTCCCACCTCAGTACAGGCAGAGCACCCAGGGAATGTCATCCCTGCAGATTGAAGGCCATGCAGTCTAGACCGGGGCCAAAACACATGAGTGGGAGCTGAGCCACTTCAGGGGGGACTGAAGAACCCAAGTAATTTAATAGTGGAAGCTCCAGTCTAAAGGATTTGGGAAACCTTCTCAGGATGTGTTGCTGGGGAGACTGACCCCATGGATGAGGCTTACCCTGATGGGATGAGCTCTGCAGCGTTAGAGCAAGGAGGCAATGCTGCCTTCCCCTGTGCCAGCACAGTGAAGGGCCATGAAGATCATTGAGGGAGTGAAGCATCTGGCATGAGGAGAGGCTGAGAGAGCTGGAACTCTTCGGTCTGGAGAAGAGATGGCTCAGGGGGATCTGAACGATGTTCATAAATACCTGATGGGGGGGGGAAGAAGAAGACAGAGACAGACTTCTCAGTGGTGCCCAATGACAGGACAAGAGACAGTGAGCACACACTGAAAACCAGTAAATTCCATTTAAACATGAGAAAAGACTTTTTTAATATGAGGGTGGTCCAAACAGTGGCACAGGTTGCCCAGAGAAGTTATGGAGTCTCCATCCCTGGAGATATTCAACACCTAACTGAAAACGGTACTGGGTAACCTGCTCTAGGCTGACCCCACTTTGAGTAGGTGGAACGGTCTGGGTGATCTCCAGAAGTTCCTTCTAACTGCATTGATTTGGTGATTCTGTGCTTAGGATCACTGGGAGTCCACTACAACCGAGCTCAGTCCTAGAGCTTGAGGATGCCATGTGGTCCTTCTGCAGGGAAGCATGGCAGCCCCTCTCTGCCCTTCAGGGTGGACTCCTGAGAAGAAGACTCACTGACCATTTGGGGGTTTGCACAAGTTTTGTGCAGAGCTCACATGGTGTTTCCTTCCAGTTGGGTCCATATATCATGTTGGGCTGATCCTTGTGCAAAGCATCGCTTCTTCTGGAGCACCTCCCCTATGAGGACAGGCTGAGAGAGTTGGGGTTGTTCAGCCTGGAGAAGAGAAGGCTGCGGGCAGAGCTGAGTGCAGCCTTTCAGTACCTAAAGGAGGCCTATAGGAAAGATGGGGAAAATCTTTTTAGTAGGGCCAGCTGTGTCAGGACAAGGCGTAATGGCTTTAAACTAAACCAGGGTAAGTTTAGACTGGATCTAAGGAAGAAATTCTTTACAATGAGGGTGGTGAAACACTGGAACAGGTTGCTCAGAGAGGGGGTGGAGGCCCCATCCCTGGGAACAGTCAAGACCAGGTTGGACAGGGCTGTGAGCAACCTGATCTTGTTAAAGGTGTCCCTGCTCCCTGCAGGGGGCTTGGACTAGATGACCTCTAGGGGTCCCTTCCAACCCAAAACACTCTATGATTCTATGATTCTCCAAGGCCTGATGCATCTCCAGGCACCAGGCATGCAAGTTCCTGGGTCAAGGGAGAGGCTGTCACCCCCTGCCAGAGCAGACGATTGTGGCATTTAGCAACCTTTGTGCTCCTAGGAAACTTCCAGTTCAGCTGCAAACAGCCATGGGGTTTTGCACGTTTTGAGGGAAGGAGGTTAAAAAGTCTGTGGGCTGCTAAGTTGTAGAGCAAGCGTATGCTTTCAGCCATGACCATACTGGACCAAAAGCACCTTGAAATGCCACATCCAAGTGTGCAGCTGAATGGGAAACACGTACCGCAGCATCTGAAGAGCTGCCCTGAATGAATCCTTCAAGAACGATATGCCCTTAGGGACCCATCTGCATTACTGGGAAGAGAACCAGAGTCAAATGAGAATTGTGTTTTGCAGAAGGAGCC
Source organism: Egretta garzetta (assembly GCF_000687185.1). Lineage (NCBI taxonomy): Eukaryota > Metazoa > Chordata > Aves > Pelecaniformes > Ardeidae > Egretta > Egretta garzetta. Next base: position 3,157,280 of record NW_009259435.1, on the reverse strand, counting down.
TGCCCTGGCATGAGCGTTTCCAGCCGTGGCACCTTTTTTTTGCTGCCATGGGTCCAAGAGAGCAGGGTCTGATGAGCTGCACCCCTTGTTTGTGCCAGGGCAAGCTGCTCTTTTGACGAGTGCATAGGGCTTCCCTCTATTAAGATGAGCAACCACAGGGTTTTAATTTGCAAACACTTCCCTGGTGATGGGGAAATCACAGGTAACTGGCAGCTCTGCTCGTCGGAAAGGTCCCTGAGCATCTGACACCCTCTGCCTTGTGGTAATTTCTTCCAAGCAGGAAATGTTTTTCATGCTTTCATGTTCTCCCCTGTCTACGTAGTACCAACCAACTCCAACATTGTAGACTGCAGATTCACCCATGGGTAGAAAGGACATCTGTGGTCCTCAAATGGGACAAACACGCTGCCTCTGCCCCCCAGAGCAGGGTCATTGAGAGCTTGATCTTACAGGCATCCCCGTCACCAACAGACAGGATGGATGCAGCCCCTGCTGCTGGGGGCTTCCTCAGTGGTATGAAACAGGAGTTAAACCTCACTGCTCCTCTCCCATCCCCGCCTGCACTCAGGGATGCTGAGAAGTGCTGGTGGCCATTGGTGGCTGTCAGCTTGCCTCCCTCTAGTGCTTATCCCAACCTCCTACAATGCCTGCAGCTGGGAGGGGATTAGTCCTCTCTCTTGGGTTTGATCCCTGCCCAGTTAGTGTCTGGATGGAGCTCAGGTTATTTTTTGGGTGTACGGTGCTGGCTGGGTTAGGTGGGAATAGCAGGGGGTGCTTACGAAGCAGCGATTCCTTTTCCTTCCCATGATGGGCAGAGGCAATGCGAGTCCTCATGTGCAAAGTTTGGGAGGAGAGTGTGTTATTCTGGGTGCAGCCAGCCTGAAAACCTGGGAGGTGTGTGGGAAGAAGGAAAGTCTGCTTTTCCTTTCCCCCCTTCAAATTAAACATAATAACGAAGGGGAAGAGATTCTTTCAGCTCTTTGTCCCATCTGTTCCCAGCCTCTGGCTGGACATGACCTTCCAAACTGGACTGATCAGGAGAAAAAATAGAATAAAATAAAAAAAAAGCAGCGTTTCACACAAAGCTTTCTCAGCCCCCTCTGTTATTTGAGTGCTTTCTTGGCCAGGCTCTAAGCAGGAGTGAGAAGAAGGGAGGGCAGCCTGGCAGGAGCTGGGCAGAGGAGAGGCGATGGGGTTGGTGCCTGAGTGGTTGGAGGGATGAGCTCACCTCCTATCTGCCTCCTACCCAAGCTTCTTCATTCATGGTGCCCGTGCACAATCCCACCATGCTGGTTTTGCTGTCAGAATGAGCATTTAATCCTCCTGGTCCAGCTGTAAAACTTTTGGGTCACTGAATTTTCTCCACCTCCTGTGCTAAGATCTGGAAGGACAGACCTCCTGGGTGAGGACACATGGCTTCTTGCAACCATGGATGAACCCTCAATCTGTGCTGAGCTTTCCTGGGTGGACTGTCTGATTTAGGCACTGCAGTTCCTCATCTAAATTCCCGTCTCTGCTTTGCTCCTGCAGGGTTTTATTTTTGGATGGATACACAAGTTCCTGTATGGGAGACAGTGGGTTTGGGTGACGCTCTCCTGCTCTCCAGAGGAAAATAAGAGAGGGAGAAGCTTGGAAAGTAGTCACAGAGTAGAGCGAGCTGAAGGCCTTATGAGAAATAACAAAGAGTGGACTTAGAAGAGGGGATGGGTCACTAAGGCTGTAATGATGTGAAAACGTACCACTATCACCAGGGATAATTACAGCAAAACTGTGCTGATGCTGGAACAGAATGGGGAGTAGGTCTGGCGTCACTTCGGCAGTGATGCTGCCCATGTTCTGGTGAGAGCAGAAGGCAGGACAGGGTCTTTCCACCACCGGCATGATGAACGAGGCCAGCAGAAAGCTGCAGGTGGGATTTAAATGGAGCTTGAGGGAGAGAGAAAGAGATTTTCCTTTGCCAGGAAACCTTGCTCCTGATTTCCCCGTCTCCTCGCTTACCCACCATGTCTGTTTTTCTCCTGTCCCACAGGAAATCTGCGATGATCCACATCTTTTTGTGGATGGGATCAGCTCCCACGACTTACACCAGGGCCAGGTTGGAAACTGCTGGTTCGTGGCTGCCTGCTCCTCCCTGGCATCCCGGGAGTCTCTGTGGCAGAAGGTAAGCGGTTCCCCATGCCAGGAGAAAGCCAACACCTTGGCTTTGCATTGGGTTCATCCCGCTCAAAAACTGGTTCTTCAGGGATGCCTCAGGTCCTGAAAAACTGTTCAGGTGTAAAACCCTCCCTTAAAGGACTATCTTTCAAGGGGAATTAGTCACCATGACTGCAGTCAGATCCCACTCAAGCCAAAGCCTTGGCCAGTTTCTCCTTAATCGAGTGGATCAAGTCCCATCCTGTCCTCCAGATCCCAAATCTGACCCTCCCCACTCCAAAATAACCTAAAAAACAACAAGAAGAACAAAATTCAGGATGCCCAGTGGCAGCGTTTGGCCCCGTTTCCCTAGTTCCCATGGTGTTACCTCTCTTTGGCTGCTCAGTGCATGCCCACCTTGGCAATGAGACACCTTGCGCTGGGTCAGGGAGGGTGATGCGAGGTTGCTAATATCTCTCCCAAGCCACTGCTTTCCCAAAGCACCCATTCCTGGCATGTCCCATGGCTGGATTGCACCATGTAGCAATGCTGCTTCAAGTGTGGGGTCCAAAAATCTGTGGCCAGAAAGCCATGGAAGAGCTGCACCAGAGCAAGGGTCTGCAGACCCAGGGAGCAACTACAGAGGTACAGGGGGGATGGAGGTGCCCAGTGCCATGTCCTTGGACAGTCTGCACCCGTCTCCACCATGTCCTTGGCTGCAGAAGTCAGTTCTGTGAAAGCCAAGGCAGGAGGGCTTCAGACCCTGGTACAGGCATGCCTCATTGTAGGACAAGAGATCAGCAAGTTGCAAGCACTTTTTCCTAGATTTAACTGCAAAAGGCACCCACCGAAGTCCTGCAGTGTGTGCAGACAGCATCACCTGCTTCACCCACAGCCTCCTACTGTGACGGGCCCGAGAGGGGTCCCTCCAACCTACGCCTTTGCATCTGCTCTGTGTGCTGTGGTACTTCCAGTTTCTGCTGCGTGGGGGTTTTGTGATCACGAGCACCAAGCTCAGGGATTTGTGTTTGTCGCAGCATCCCCAATTTCTGTTAAAATTAAGGTTTTTGTTTATATGGGAACAGGGTAGCTGTTGTTGGCTTCTGGATGAGCAGTGAGGTTTCCTCCCATCGTGGCTGTGGTGACTGTTGTGGCTCTGGTTGCAGGCGTGGTGCAAGGGGTTGCTTAGCTGGTTCCGCTGCATCAACGTCTCCCAGGGGCAAGCGGGCGGGTTGTCTTCCTTCCTCACCATTCCCTTCCAGCCTTGCCCTGGGAAATGCCAACTGAACAGAAGCTGAGTCCCTTTGGACACCTCATTATTTCAGTTTGTGGAGAGCATTGCTTTTCCTCCCTTGGCAATTTGGCTGCGGGTGTTTGTGACTTTCATTTTCCATGCCCTTAACTCTCAGAGGCTCTTCTTTACCTGCCACCTCTTTCTTCCAGGAAGGTTTATTTTCTGGCAAAAGCAAAAGCTGCAGCCCTCTCCCCAAGCCTTCCCTCCCAGTTGTTTGCTGCGGTGTTTGCTACAGGGCTCTCGCCACACATGCTTCAGCACACCCCTGCTTTTGGAGACCTCTGAATTAGATGGGACCTTTGCTCACCCTTTGCAAGGTGCTTTGAGGGCTTCTGATGAATTGCAAGGAGTAAGCATGGCTATAAACTCCAGCGGCAACTTTCAAAGCACAATGGGAGATGTAAAGTGCACAGATTAACCCCTTGGTCCAAAGAGAAGCAGCTCTGCTGGATGTGCTGGGATTAGAGCATGGTCCTTGCCGAAGATCTCAGACCCTTTTGTTGGCCCAGAAATAATGGACCTCTTGGTTCTTGCTACAGTCACACGTGCAATTCTGATAACATTGCTGGAGGTGCTTGTTGTTCCTTGGCCCTTGGGCATCTCCACGCATAGGGCCCAATGCCTGCTGGGCAAACCTCTACTTCTGACCGGTCAATACACTGATGTAATCAGCAGTTGAGAAGACAGACAAGACAGCAAAACACTAGTTTTTTAAATCTAGTTTAAAGCCTAGTTTTCACAGAATCATAGAAT
>NW_009259435.1:3147614-3152967 GCF_000687185.1 Egretta garzetta | reverse complement strand
CAGAGACATGGTTTAGTGGTGGGATGGCAGGGTTAGAGTAACGGTTGGACTTGATGATCTTAAAAGTCTTTTCCAACCTAAACGATTCTATGGTTCTGATTCTATTCTAGTCCAACCCCCTGCAGGGAGCAGGGACATCTTTAACCAGATCAGGTTAGAGCCCCGTCCAACCTGGTCTTGAATGTTTTCAGGGGTGGGGCCTCCACTACCTCTCTGGGCAACCTGTGCCAGTGTTTCAGTACCAGTTTTAGTGTCATTAAGCACCAAAAGGTCTCTGATTCAGGGTGTAGGAGGAGCTGAAAGATGCTGATGCAGGTTTTAGTATCACTGAAATATCAGCACAGGGATCTTGGCCCAGGTCTCGTCTGCTGCTAGAAAACATAGTCCTGATTTACACCAGGATGTAACTTAGGTTCTGTGTGTCCCTTGCTCCACTTCACACAGTGAAACTGTCTCTCAAGTGGGGGAAGAGGAATACCTTCAAGGGAATAGGACGGGCCAGCCACCTCCCTGTGTATCCCAAGAGATGATTTTATTCATGTGCTTTTTTCTACCTCGCCCCAAGGCTCCTGCCATGTCCCTCCTTCCCATGAAGCCTGTGATGTTCGAGTCAATGAGTGGGAATGGGGGACTGGAAGTTAATTTAGAGCTATTTTGTATTTTCTTGGCACTTGGTTGGGCCTACATGGCTTTAGAATCATATCATAGAACTACCTCTCTGGGCAACCTGTGCCAGTGTTTCAGTACCAGTTTTAGTGTCATTAAGCACCAAAAGGTCTCTGATTCAGGGTGTAGGAGGAGCTGAAAGATGCTGATGCAGGTTTTAGTATCACTGAAATATCAGCACAGGGATCTTGGCCCAGGTCTCGTCTGCTGCTAGAAAACATAGTCCTGATTTACACCAGGATGTAACTTAGGTTCTGTGTGTCCCTTGCTCCACTTCACACAGTGAAACTGTCTCTCAAGTGGGGGAAGAGGAATACCTTCAAGGGAATAGGACGGGCCAGCCACCTCCCTGTGTATCCCAAGAGATGATTTTATTCATGTGCTTTTTTCTACCTCGCCCCAAGGCTCCTGCCATGTCCCTCCTTCCCATGAAGCCTGTGGTGTTCGAGTCAATGAGTGGGAATGGGGGACTGGAAGTTAATTTAGAGCTATTTTGTATTTTCTTGGCACTTGGTTGGGCCTACATGGCTTTAGAATCATATCATAGAATAGAATCATATCATAGAATGTTTAGGGTTGGAAGGGACCACTAGTGGTCATCTAGTCCAACCCCCCTGCAGTGAGCAGGGACACTGCTAACTAGATCAGATTGCTCAGAGCCCCATCCAACCTGGCCTTGAATGTTTCCAGGGATGGGGCCTCCACTACCTCTCTGGGCAACCTGTTCCAGTGTTTTACCACCCTCATTGTAAAAAATTTCTTCCTTACCTCTAGCCTGAACCTACCCTGTTCTAGTTTAAAACCATTTCCCCTTGTCCTAACACAGCTGGCCCTACTAAAAAGACGTTCCCCATCTTTCCTATAGGCCCCCTTTAGGTACTGGAAGGCCGCAATCAGGTCTCCCCGTAGCCTTCTTTTCTCCAGACTGAACAAGCCCAACTCTCTCAGCCTGTCCTCATAGGAGAGGTGCCATCTTTAGGTGTCATCTGGCTTTATAACACCCTTCCTGTGACCCTTCAGAGGTGTTTAGCTCTTATGAAAAGAAATTAAGGCCTTGAAATGGAGGGGGAGTGGGGAGGCGGTTTAAATAATTTCCAACAGCCTTTTTTCCTAAAGGGGTTTCTGGATCTATAACCTGTGCTCCCACGGGTTGCATCGGTATCGCACAACAAATGAGGGGCCAGACTCTGAAGCCAGGTCATTCAGAACCATAGAATCATAGAATCGTGTAAGTTGGAAAAGCTCTTTAAGATCGTCAAGCCCAACCATTACCCTAACCCTGCCATCCCACCACTAAACCCTGGCACTAAGCACCTCATCCGCCGGGCTTTTAAATCCCTCCAGGGATGGGGACTTGATCCCTTCCCTGAGCAGCTCCTTCCAGCGCTTGTAGAATGATAGAATTGTTTAGGTTGGAAAAGGCCTTTAAGATCATCAAGATATTCAAAGATGGACTGGACAAAGCTCCAAGGAACCTGATTTAACCTTGAAGTAAGTCCTGTTTTGAGCAGCAAGTTGGACCAGACCACTCCAGAGTCTCCTTCCAACCTGAATTATCCTATGAGCCTACACTCAGAGAAAGCCACCGCCACCCCGACCTGCCCGGTGGCATCACTGGCTGCATGCCTTCATTTCGGGATAACGAGCGGCGGTTGTCAGGGAGGTTGCCAGGGAGGCTGACATCAGACAACCCTTCCCTATAGATTATTGTGCACAGCAGCACCATCAGTTCCTAATCTGCAAATGAGGCAGGAGGGCACCCAGAGGAAGGCTGGTTTGCGTCACCGGTCCGGGTTGCCTAGCACCGCTGGGATTGTGGAGAGGGGGCACCAGCTCCGGGGGCCTGGAGGCTTTTTCCCTCTGCATGTCCTGTTTGAGAGCCAAACGTTGCTGAGGACATAGCAGAGGAGCAACCCAGGCAATGGCAGCCGAGGCAGGGATGCTCAAGCTGCCCTTCATCCACGATGACCAGCTCACCCGGTGCATGCGACTGCGATTCCAGAGCCTGCAGCAAAAAAACGTGAGGCCCCAGGATGGTGAGAAGCTGCTGCATCCCAATGAGCACATCTACCGAGTGGATTTCATTCAGCAGCACAACCTGCGCTTCCTCCACTGGGACATCCAGCTGGAGAGACCTGGGAAGGTCACGGTGATCGGCACCTCCCAGCACTGGACTCCTGATCTCACCTACCTTATGAACCGGCAGCTGCTGGAGCCAGTGGGCATCTTCTGGAAGAAGCCAGGGGCCGAGGAGGTGGAGTGCAATGAGGCAGATGCCCAGGAATTTGGGGAGCGGATAGCAGAGTTAGCCCAGATCCGCAAGGTGATGTATTTCCTCCTCGCTTTCACTGATGGCCTTGAACCAGCACAGCTGAAGGGCGCCATCATTTTTAAAGCCTGATCCTCTCTTGCTCAGCCCTTCTTGCTCCAGCTGTGCTTTTGTCTTCATTTTTCTTTCTCTCAGTTCAGTTCTTGGTTCATTTTTTACATGGTTCGTAATTTTTTATGAGGGACGGCGTCACGAAAAGGTGGAGGGCAGCTCAGTGCTTCTGGAGCCCCTCAGATCTGCGAGATGTTCCCCGTACCTGCTGTCCTCTGAGTGATCGGGAGGAGAGGGCCATGAGCTTGCTGCTGTATTTGCCTAGACCATAAGACTGCATGCTTGTGAATTCAGCAGGGATTTGCCTGGTCTGACCGGTGCAGGGTCTTGCTGGCTTGGAAATATAAGGCTACCCTAAGCCCTCCAGCTGTGGCAACAGCCTGATGGAAAAATAAGAAACAGGAGAGAATGTGGGGAGAGCCCTGGCTTCCAGTTTCCATCCTAGCCATGAAAAAGGGAGGGCTTGTTTGCAGCGGAGTGCTTCTTGCCGCAACTGTGGCTGCTTGGTGTCTCTGAAGACCAGTCCCATGGAGGATCACCTTGTTGTGAAGCTGAAGTACATTTGGACATGCCGTACTCTGCAGCTTGCAAACCCACTGGACAAACTGGTGCAGGGAGGTTGAACCACCCTTTTCACAACAGCCACCATCATTTCTTGCTGGGGGTCACCGTTGGGAGGTGTACTCCATCATGTTGCTCACCTTGTGCTGCAGAGATTGCTGCTCCTGAGATGGGTTGGAGCAGGCGTGCATGTGTGTGCAGAGCCGGGCAAGTGAGCCAGCAGCTCAGAGCACACTGTAGGTCTGAGCCAGCACTGTGTCCCCTGCAGCAAAACCAATTTGTGCTTTGTTGTGACCTTAAAGCACCCATGAATATATTTATTCTGACAGAGATCCAGGGGGGGCTGCAGAACACTTTGCAAACCACAGGGCAGGAACCTGCTGCTGTTGTCCCCCGAAAGCAGCATCTCCTACTCTCTACAAATGCTGAGGCAAGGAACGGTGTCTGGGTGGCCATGGGAGCAGAGAGAGGAGAAGGTACCTTTGCAAGTTCAGGAGCAGGAGGGTGTTTTGTACCTGGCTTGTCCCACGACTGCGGATAAACTACTAACTTTGGACGTTCCCTCTTCCTCCACCAAAAAGTGGAGGGTACGTTGGTGAAGCTTCTTGAGACCCACGGATAGAAATGTCCCTTGAAAGAGTCAAGTATTACTAAAGTGCTAAGACTACACTCAAATAAGGTGAGCGCTCCTCAAGGTATGGCCTGAGATTTTCCTGAGATGTGTAAAGAGAGGGCAGTAATGGGAAAGCCAGGACAAGGTGACTTTGTACCCATGGCCTGTTGACTTCTGCAGACCATCCCAAAAAGAGTCCAACCTCTTCTTCAAAGCCTCCAGAGACACAGACTCCATGTGCCCTCCCTAGCCCAATAATAGTGTGTAAAATGATTTGCACAAGCTATGCCAGGCAGAGAGGGGAAGGAAAGGGGGAAGATCAGCTATGGGCTGGTGGGATGGCGGGAGCTTTGAGTCTTGCCCACAGCCAAAGCTCAGCAACCACTGAATCCTACAGCCATGCCATGAGCACTGCTGGAGAAGTTGATGTCTTTGCTTAGACCCCAAGAAATGCTGGACTCAGTGATAGAAGTGGATCCATCCCTGCTCGGCCATGGCATGGCCCCACTGTGGGGCAAACCCACTTCCATGGTTCTGGCAGACTTTCCCATAGGAGACCCCTCCTTGTACATCCCAGAGCAGAGCTCCTGACTGCAAACCACATTCGACCCAATAACAGGAGCCACTGTTAACTTCCAAAAGGGTTTTTGCATGCCAGGTCTCACGATATGCTGTTGCTACGTTGCTGCTTGCTGGGGTAGAGTTCTTGCTGCAGAAACCTCACTGAGTATTGATGTACCACAGTAAATAAAAGTCTAGTTAACAGGGTTCCCCTTAAGCCCTGAGGCTGTGCGTGTCTTCTTCATGCCCTTTTTGGAAGCTGCCCCAATCCTGCATGCAATAAACCAGCACCCACCAATTTTCAAGTCACTGTTGGTATTTTCGAGCACCTTTTTATCTCCTGTAAAAAGTAAAATGAACATTTACCGCCTTTTCTCTTGGTGTGAAAGACTTAATGGAGCATTTAACAGTTTGTGTCCTTTGGGGAGGGGTTTGAAGATGGGCAGAGGAGCGGAAACAATCCTCAGGTGGATGCTCCTTTCCATCAGAGCTGGGGGTGGGATGTGCGTGGGGCGGCATCACCTCTCTCTGCTGCGGAGAAGATGAGCCTCTTTATAACAGCCACTGAAAGC
>NW_009259435.1:3138332-3147564 GCF_000687185.1 Egretta garzetta | reverse complement strand
GTTCCCAGCAGAAGAGCCCCTGCTTGGAGGGATCGGCATCTACCAATATCTCCTTCTAATCAGGGACATTTCTCCAGGGTCACAGGTGCCTTTCCTTTTAATTAGCTAATCTTAAGAAACATGAGATAAGCCCTAAACCAGCTTAGGGAAATGAACCTGGTGTTTCTGGGCTCCCAATTTCCCTGTTTCTGAGCCCTTTCACTGTAAATTTTTCCCACTAAAGGGTGTTACAACTCCAGATTTTGGGAGCCCCTAAGCAAAAAGCAGCACGGTTGGATGAATGAGGAGATGTGGTCTCCACTACCTTAGTGTCACATAAGGTGAGTCCAGGACTCAGTGGGATCCTGGGATGGGGGGTCCATGACATGCTCTCCAGCATCCACTGAGGAGGGATGGAGATGTCTGGGGAGGTTTTCTGGGAGCCCTGGACCTCAGTCGCATGATGATCTCCTGGAGGGATCAGGGCTCCAAATACTGCTGGGGTTTGCAGATGTGCCCCAGGTTAATCCTTTAGGTAAGTGGCAGCGTCAGGTCACGGGCAGGGGTTGTGCCGTATGGTGTGAAGTGTGGTGCCCTGATAGGCACTGCATCCAGAGCTGCCACCTCTCCCCTACAGCCAGGGGAGTCACAGACACCTCGGCCAGGGGGTGAAGCAACTGGAGGGGTCCTTGGCCTGGGTGGGATGCTGTGCTCTGGGAGGAGCTGGGGGGAGGAAACTGATGTTTGAGCTCACACCTTCCACTTTGGGGGGTTGAGGACAGATTGGGCTCTGGAGATCAGGCTCCTCTTGTTTCCCCTTGGGTCGGTGTAGAAACATGACCAGTCCTTGCTCCTGCATCCTGCTCTGTATGAAGGCTGGCTGCTTTTGCTACCTTCAGCAGCAGAGGGTGTTTTCAGCGCTGTCCCCAAACGAATGGTTGGAGGAGGATGGTGGGGACCAGTATCTCCTGCCACCACTGATAGTAATGGCGAGTCTCAGAACCAGGCAGCTGGAAGCTGTTGCTACCAGCTCTGGCTGACAAGCTGCCTCTAATCAATGCTGTAATCATTTCTAAGCCCACATTAATAGCAAGTTGATTAGCACAATGGTCCTCTATGACATTTAATTAGGATAAGCTCCAGTCAGGGGGGAATCAATGGGAACTGATGGAGGGCTGTCTGACCTTTACTGGCGCTCTCCCAGAGGGAGTCTGGGACATCATTAGCACTCCTGGAAAACATCAAACCCTCCAAAAGTGGCTCTTTTTTGTGGCTCTGTCTGCTCTACTTCTATTGATCCAGAGAACTCAAGAGTGCCAGTGAGCTTGCAGGGCTGATGGCATCATTAATATTTCAGGGTAGGAGCAATAAAAGCCCTGGGCTGGATCATTGCTGGTAGATAAAGAGTTGGGGGGCTCTCCAGAGAGAATTCTCTCTGCAGGGTTATGGCTTTGTGATGGCAGCCAAAAAAATAAGCAGAAGGCTCAGGCAGCTGGACAAAGGCCAAAGCACGGTGCAGGGGGTCTCACCATGGCCTGGGACCTCCTGAAGATCCTCTTTCCATGCAATGTAGCTGTGGCCTGTCCTATTCCACCCCAACACTTGCAGCTGTCTCCACAGGACAGTGATTATTTAGGTGTTACGGAACATAATTTTCCCCATGGGCACATGGGGGCTTTTCCTTGCTTAGGTCATGAAATTCTGGGACCAGGTAAGTGAAGAAGCAAAGCTGTCAACGGTCGGTCACATTATGACAGCTGAATTGGTCAGTAGTTGTCAAGTATCAACTACACTAACTGTACATGGCCTCACAGCCCACCCTGGCCATGAAGTAAACCCATGTTGCCTTCACCCTCAACATAAGCTAATCTGTGGTAGGGCAGTTTCTTGCTGTGTGCCTCTATGTCCTGGTTCTAAGTAAAATCCCAGTCCTCCTAGATGTAGCATCTGTGCATGGCTGTGCCCATTTCTGACCCAGCTGTTGGGTGGATTTTCTACCCAAAGCAAAGCTGGTGGTGCCCACAGCCATGAAGGACTATGGTCTTTGGCATTTACCCTTCGCTTGTGCCTTGTCCCACTGGCAGTGCATATGGCAGTGACACCAAACGTGTGCTCCCTCAGCCCCTCAGCTGCTCTATAGGGTTTCTTTCACCCCAGACCCTCTTTTCCTTCTTTCAGCAAGTCACATGCCCATGCTTGCTTGGATAAGTATGATAGCTCTTGACAGGGAGGAACGGGGACCTTGTGGGGATGGGGATCTTTCTTTTACTCACTTTTATTTAGCAGAACAGATGCACAGAGAGTGTCTGGTCCCTGTTCATTGCCACCGTAGATGAATACAACACTTGGGCCGGTCAAGTCACACCAGAATCAAGTAATGGAATCAAAGAAGGTGCCTTCTCTTAGTGGTACCCTACTGAGACTAAAATGAACAAAAATCTGGCCATAAAAATAGCCATCACTGGTCAGACCAAGGACTCTTCTGCTCCAATAGCCTGTCTACAGCAGTAGATGACAGCAGATGTCCAGGATAGAATTATAAGAAAGAGGACAAGGTTCTGTAGTTCCATCTTCCAAGGAACAATGAAGTCTAAGCTATTCCAGTACACGTTAATCTAGTCTGCGTTGGAGGAACCAGGTCCAAAATCTGGCCCCAACAGGCTGTAAGCAAGTCCCACCCCCTCATATTCTTCCTTGTCTTTGATATTGTCTGCGTTAGTTCCAGGATGAGAGTCAAATCCAGCAAAAAGGGGGCTAACCTAGCTGCATGTGCCTCCTCTCTTGCAGGTCATTCCAGACTGGAAGGAGCAGGAGTGGAACTCTGAGAAACCCGAGAGCTATGTGGGGATCTTCCACTTCCAGTTCTGGCGTTTTGGTCAGTGGCTGGACGTGGTGATAGATGACCGCCTGCCCACACTCCACAACCAGCTCATCTACTGCCACTCCAACTCCAGGAATGAGTTCTGGTGCGCCTTGGTGGAGAAAGCTTATGCCAAGTAGGTACCTGGGCAGTTGCAGAACAAACTGGAACCTGGGCACCCTGTTTTTCCTCTCTGTTCATTCATCAGTTGGCTTGCACCAGTGGAAACAACAGCTTTCCTGGGGAGGAGTAGGACATATCTCAAACAGACAGAACCCGTAAGAAAAAAAACCTTCTCTAGCCTTAGTTTATCCTCCAAGCCAAATATCCTCCAACTCCACATCTGTTCAAGTGGCATCTATCCTAGGGATTTCAAATTCCCTTTTGTCATGGTTTAACCCCAGACGGCAACTAAGCCCCACCCAGCCACTCGTTCAGTTCCCCTCCACAGCAGGATGGGGGAGAGAATCAGAAGAGTAAAAGTGAGAAAACTGATGGTTTGAGATAAAGAGAGTTTACTAGATAAAGAAAAAGTCCCACACACAAGCAATGCAAAACAAGGAATTCATTCCCTGCTTCCCATGGGCAGGCAGGTTCTCAGCCATCTCCAGGGCAGCAGGGCTCCATCCCGCATAATGGGGACTTGGGAAGACAAACACCATCACTCTAAACGTCTCCCCCTTTCTTCTTCTTCCCCCAGTTTCTATACTGAGCATGATGTCATATGGTGTGGGATATCCCTTGGGTCAGTTTGGGCCAGCTGTCCTGGATGTGTCCCCTCCCAACTTCTTGCACACCTCCAGCCTGCTCACTGGTGGGGTGGGGTGAGCAGCAGAAAAGGCCTTGACTCTGTGTAAGCCCTGCTCAGCAACAGCTAAACCATCCCTGTCTTATCAACACTGTTTGCAGCACAAATCCAAACCACAGCCCCATACCAGCTACTGTGAAGAAAATTAACTCTACTCCAGCCAAAACCAGCGTACCTTTACTTTGTCCTATGACAGCAAGAGTGCTGAAAGCAGCATCGGTCTTATTTTTTCACCCTACTTTTCTATCCTCACCCACTGAAAGGTTTATTACAATTCTGTGTTCTCCAGGCTGCCCCAAGAACTGTCCCAGACCCCTTAAAATGTCAAGCCAGTATTGTTGTGCCATCCCTGTCACCCTCTTTCAGGTTATCAGGCTGTTATGAGGCCCTGGATGGAGGCAACACAGCTGATGCCCTGGTAGACTTTACTGGTGGAGTCTCTGAACCTATCGACCTGACCGAAGGGGACTACATCACTGATGAAGCCAAACGAAACCTCCTCTTTGAGCGCGTGTTGAAGGTGCACAACCGGGGAGGCCTCATCAGCTGCTCCATCAAAGTAAGCAATGTTACCTGAATGGTCACGGTGCCATGGGAATAGGCATGTGGGATGCAATCATCGTACACTGTTGCAGACTTCTAAATTAGGTCAGACAAATTATGGCCAAGGGTTCCTACTTCTACCCGTGAGTGGCAAAGGGAGTCAAGCCCAGCTGCCAATCCTTTTTATTTCTCATTGCTATGTCCAACAGCCCAGATTCATCCTACCACCCTTTAAATGTTAGGAGAGGATCCACTTCCAGAGAAAGGCATTTTGGTGTCTGCATGTAGACACGTCCACAAACACTGGGTGCCAGACCTCCCATTTTAACCAGTAGAATGAGCTTTATTGTTGGACAGTATGGAAGCTCAGACACCTCATGCAGCAGATGAAGACCAAGAAGGATCTAGCACCTAAAATGGCATCTGATACATCTCCAAAGGCAACTGGCTCTCTCCTTGAGCACTGGTGCTCTCCTTTTCAGCTCAGAGAAACCTGCAGGGAAATCTGAGCAATTTTTTCCCAGTCCCTGCAAAGGCAGTCACATCCTCCAGTACAAGCACTGTCTGTGTCCCCCTGCCCAGGCCACATCGGCGGCTGACATGGAGGCCCGCCTGGCCTGCGGACTGGTGAAGGGCCACGCGTATGCGGTGACAGATGTGCGGAAGGTCCGCCTGGGCCATGGTCTGCTGTCCTTCTTCAAGTCGGAGAAGCTGGACATGATCCGCATGCGCAATCCGTGGGGCGAGCGAGAGTGGAACGGCCCTTGGAGTGACACGTGAGTTAGGATGGGCAGCAGCAGCAGCAGCAGCACCTTTTTTTGGCGGGGAAAGCTGGGTTGGATGAAGTCTTGAGGCATGAGACAATTTGACTACATCCACACCCATAGGATAACATTGTATGGGCAGTTGTGGGATGCTGCTTCAACCCGTGTCTTAAACCTGCTGTTTCATTGGGGTAGATTCATTCCTTGCCCTGGGGTCCCTGGAGGTCAGTGGGAGGGTGGCTGAGCTTGATAGACCTTCTCATTAAGGCTGTGGTGGTTATTGTGGTGAAATTGCCAGCATGTTCACACAGGATGATTATAGCCCACATTTCACTCCCAGTCTTGTTCCTGCAAAAACAGCACCAAACAGAATCAACCTCTGCCACCACTGACTGCTATGGTGTCTATGCGTGGGATGAAGAACCAAGGGCTGGTGTAACCAGAGCCTTTTGCCAGAGTTCATTTTGTTATCTTCAAATAGGATTTGATAGGGTTGTGATTGTACTGGCCAACCAAAATCTTGCCAAGCTGGATTTAGCTCCCCTGGTCAGGAAAGAAGTTGAAGCTCCAAGCCATGCTCCACTCCCATGTTTGGAAGATGAGCTAACCATACTGGTTGCATGGCTAGAGCTTTATAGAGGCCTTGTGCCCTTGACAGATCCTGCAGAGGCCAAGTAGCCTCTTGAGTTCTTGTGTGTCCCCTTGCCCTTGCAGTACTGATCCTGTACTCTTCCCACAGCTCTGAGGAGTGGCAGAAAGTGAGTAAGAGTGAGAGAGAGAAGATGGGGATGACTGTGGAAGACGATGGAGAATTCTGGTGAGTCCCTCCTGGGGTTGTCACTACGGGCCATGCCCACAGAGTCCTCCCACCCCATGAAGCATGTGAGTCATTTCCATGCATACAGCTACCCAGAGCAAACAGCCTTCCAAGCCCTAGGATGTTTAGTGAAGCCTCCTTCTTGAGCCCATGGGTATTAATTTTGGATAGCAATGATCCTAGGGTTGCAAGCTGCTCTGTATCACACAGGGTCCGAGCTATTTCACCAGGGTACTGTGTTATGAATGTGCTGAACTTAGCCTCACCAGGTGGGTTTCAATACATGTACCCACATGTGGTGGAAGGGCCACTACTCTGCTTCTCCCACTCCAAAACACATAGCTCTTTGGTTTGAACTGAAGAAGATTTACTGCAGGCGTGGAGAAAGGCTTTTCCATCGCTTTTGTTATTCATCAGCCACTAGAGGCTACCCACACGCAGTCTCTAACAAAAGATCAAGGAAATCCCTGCAGTGTACTGTTCTGGGGAATGAAGCAGCATAACCCAGCTCTGTCCTTTCCTGACTTAGGATGACCTTTGAAGACTTCTGCAAATACTTCACAGACATCATCAAGTGCCGTCTCATCAACACATCCTACCTGAGCATCCACAAGACCTGGGAGGAGGCAGTGCTACGCGGGGCATGGACCAGGAATGATGACCCCTTGAAGAACCGCTGCGGAGGCTGTATCAACCACAAGGACACCTTTCTACAGAACCCCCAAGTGAGTCACAGAGCAGAAGACCTTCTGGAGCCTTCACACGTGCTTCCAAGCATTTAAATCTCCTACAGGGACCTAGAAGGCCAAAATGGCTACTAGACCTCTAGTAGATTAAATGTGCTCATGATCATTTTCTGGCTGAGACCCCTGGCACAGCGTGACCAGCATCCAGGCCAACTCTATTAACCTCATCCCTTTTATCGGGGAGACTGCATCCAAGTGCCTGGTGTAGAGCGTCTTGGCACAAGCAAACAGCAAACTGTGCCACAGGGTAGCAGCGTTAGCTGGTGCCAGTCAAACAGGGCCAGGAACCATTTCCAACAATTTGGATGTCTGAATGATCAAATTCCAGTTCCTTTTCCCAAACCTTGGCACTATTAAATTTACCAGGACATGTGTAGTCTATAGCGCCGTTTCCTTCTAGACTGGCTTTTAGAAAAGGCCCTGCTCTGAAGTTCATCTCCTGGAACAAGCTCTTCTGTCCTGTCCTGTTCTGAACTGGGATTCTCAGTTACACAAGACACGTTCTTGTGAGTCCTTCGTCGAACAAGCAGATGAAGGATGGTCCAGTCCATTGCAGGAGTTGTCACCAAGGATGTGGGAGAGTTGTTTCATGCTTTCAGATTTGTATTAGCCTTCATCTTAGGTCTCTCTGAACATCAGCTTCCATGCCTCATAGGAGGACTTGTGGCAGACTGCAAGGGGTCAAAGTCTCCGGTACGAGACTGAATCCTTCGATTCTGCTGAGCAATTCAAAGACTGGATTTCCCAGTCTTTTTCTAAGATGAGCCAAAAAGGTTTCTGGCTTGGCAAAATGATGCTAGTTCCCAAGAGGAGTGGGTATGGGCTCTCAATCCTGGTATGGAAGCCAGACTGTCCCTGCAGTGAGGTGGGTGAGGAGAAGCTGAGGTTAACTCTACTGTGTGTCCACCCCCATGCATGCTCAGTGATCCTGTCTTAGTAGAATTCCTCCCTTACCTTCCTCCCTTTGCTTCCAGTATGTGTTTGATGTGAAGAAGGCAGAAGATGAAGTGCTGATCTCCATCCAGCAGAAGCCAAAAAGGACCAGTCGCAAAGAGGGCAAAGGAGAGAACTTGGCCATAGGCTTTGATATCCATAAGGTAGACCGTGGTTCCTGCATGTTGGCCTGAATACCCCCATAAATTTGTTAGTGGTGGAGTGGTACATCCTGCACTGTTCATTTAATCATTATCTGGGTGCTTCTGGGGTGTCTTCAGCACAGCCTGCCCCTCTAGACATGACAAGAGATTTCAGAGGTGAACAGTGACAGCGTGGACAAGGTCTCCTTGCTAAAAGCAATGGTTAGTCTATTATCTCCAAATGTTGAAATCCATTAGACTGATCCTTGTGTTGCTTGCTGGGCCTCCAGTGTCAAGCTGGGATGCAAGAGACAATGAGTCCCTGAGCCAACAGAGTTGGGAGAGGCAATGTCCACACTTGTTTTCCATCCAGCCCAGTTGGGATTGTTTTGCTGGTTCTCTTAACTCCAACTCTTCCAGCACTGTGGGGTCAGTCCTTGCAGTCTGGCTCCCCAAGGTGGATACCAGTATATTGTCAGTCACTGTCATCCTGCTGACCGTCCCGCTGTGGTCTCTGCCCAGGTGGAGCTGAACAGGAACTACCGGATGCACACCCTGCAGCAGAAGGTGGCCAGCTCCATTTACATCAACTCCCGCAGTGTCTTCCTGAGGACAGACCTGAAGGAAGGCCGCTACGTCATCATCCCCACCACTTTTGACCCCGGTCATGTAGGCGAGTTTCTTCTCAGGATTTTCACAGATGTGCCTTCAGATTGTCGGTAAGGAGCAAGAGCAGTCATGGGGAGGAGCTGGCTATTTGGAGACATCCCTGTGCTTTTGACATGTGGTTTTCCTGATTGGAATTGGTCATAGCTTTGCCTGGAACTGGTGTTTGGCTTCCTTTCAAGGATGGCCAAGAAATGGCATCTTTACAGGTCCCACCACAGACATGCAGAGAAGCTCCCACTCTGCTTCTAAGCATGACATGGGAGAGCATCCCAAACCCAAGTAGAGGGGATCAGAGTGGGAGCAGAGTCTGGCAGTGGACAGTGTGTAGTCCTTCCATCCTGCTAGAGCAAACTCTCTGTCCTGCCCATGGGGTAAGGCTGGGCACCTCTCAAAGCCCTCATGTTTTTCCCTGCAGAGAGCTGACGCTGGATGAGCCACCACACACCTGCTGGAGTGGGATGTGTGGTTACCCGCAAGTGGTGTCCCAGATCCATGTCCTTGCTGCAGCTGGGCTTAAGGATCAGGACTCCCAAGGAGGTACTGGTCTTTCCCTGCTTATTGTCTAGTCCCGGAGGAGTTGGAAGGTGGTTGTTTCAGTGGGAAAACATGGAGGTGGTTTCATGAACTGGCAGGTTGCTGGGTTTGGTTATGTCCTCAGGTATTTTTTTCAGCAAACGTGCCTGATTCAGACACCAGAGGAGGAGAGAGTCCATGGAGAATCAAACTCACTTCTTGCTGTGGACGTGATCTGGGAGGTCTTATATTTAGGCTGTTGTCTAAGATCCTTGGGAGATCATAGAATCATAGAACAGAATCATTTGGGTTGGAAAAGCCCTTTAAGATCATCAAGCCCAACTGTTCCCCTAACCCGGCCATCCCACCACTAAACTCTGGCCCTCAGCACCGCCTCTGCCCAGCTGTTAAATCCCCCCAGGGCTGGGGACTCGACCCCTTCCCTGGGCAGCCCCTT
>NW_009259435.1:3130806-3138301 GCF_000687185.1 Egretta garzetta | reverse complement strand
CTCCCCTCAGCCTCCTCTGCTCCAGGCTGAACCCCCCCAGCTCCCCCAGCCGCTCCCCAGCAGCCTGGGGCTCCAGACCCCTCCCCAGTTCCGCTGCCCTTCTCTGGACATGCTCCAGCCCCTCCAGGTCCTGGGAGTGAGAAGCACAAATCTGACCCCAGCATTCAAGGCGCAGATCCTCCCGAAACTTCCCCAAAGCCCTCAGCAATGGTCCTGTAACAATCCAGGCTTTTCTCCTGAGTATGAGCAGCTGTAAAAGTCAGGAATCGTATCTAAAGGCTTTTTAGTAGGAAGGACAGAGAAGAAATGGAACAGGCTGATGTGTTGGGATTGTTTTCATTGCTGGAGGCTGGATAAATGTCTATCAGTAGAGGGAAGGTAAAATTTAGCTCATTTGGGGATGGTGTGGATCGAGAGCCTCTACCTCTATTTCGTGTAAGTCCTACTCCACACTTGGCTCCTAGGAGCCCTCTGAGATGACCTGAGCCGCCACCACCAGCACAGCTCACTGTGTTTCTGCCTCCTTGGTCCTCTAAATGTTCATTTTCATGGTCCTACGATGCAATTTTGGCATCCAACACCTCTCTTGCATGAAAGACAGCAGCAGCACCATGCCTCACCACGTCCTGCAGCCACGTGCCAAGTTCAGTCCTCCTGGGGCATCTTGACCAAGAAACCCAGGGGTAATGAAGACTTGTACTGGGAATATAGGGATGAAAGGTCTAGGGGTTGCAATTAGAGAAGCAAATGCTTTTCCACCCTGGGAACAGAGCAGATCCGAGCCTTTCTCCCCCATTTCCTGAGTCAAGGACATGTGTCGAACGTGGCAAGGTTTAGCCAGGCACTTTCAAGCCCAAATTTAAAGTACTAAAAACTGAAAATTTAAAAGATCTAAATTAAAAGATCAGTTAAAGTATTTTTTTTTCACCCAAGCATTATTGTCAGGGCTGCATATCATGAGAGCCCTGAAAGTAATGAGCAGGATCCTTCCCTAGAGCAAGGACTAGCCAAATTGCTTATTTATCACATGCCATGAAGGGAGTCCTTCTAGCCTGCCCGAGGTTTGGGGAGGGAATTTTACCCTTGGCAGGTTGTTTTTTCTTGGGTTACTCACAACAGCTCAGTACATCTGTAGCAATGCAGGGGAATCTCTAGCCAAAGGTCTCTGAACTGTTCACAGAAACCAGGTTTATCTTTCCTTCAGACAAGGTTACATGTGGATTCTGAAGCCATAAAACTTTTCTTCAGCAAGATGTCCTTGGGAATGGCTGTTTTCCAGCTGTTTTCCAGCTGTTTGGCTCCCACCACCAACAGCCTGCATGTTTGGTGTTTTCCAGTGCAATGGCATCTTGCACCTCCCAGCCCAGGCCTTTCACATTACTTTGGAAATGATGATTTACTAGATAGGAATTTGGCTCTGGCTGATGGAATATGAAGATTTTATGGGACATCCCAAAAGGACAAAGCTAGTTTGGAAAAACAGCTGTGAAATCCAGCTGCATCTCACCAGGGAAGCGAACAGAAAGCGAGCGAGGCGGTGGTCTGGCAATCAAAGATGTGGTTCTTAAATCCCTGGCCCTCAGCAGGGGGTGGTTTCTTCCTCCTCAATTCAACATTTCCCTTGGACAAGAAAACTCATCCACCTGGTCTGTGTTTCCATCATAGCCACTAAAGCCCATGGTGAGAAAATGCATTCTGACAGCTAAATTTCCATAGCAATAGCTCATTCTCTACTGAAATTCCCCAAAGGAGCACTTGTTTCGTAAGGGGAAAATGGTCACTAATGAGGGAAGCTCAGGTGCCGTCCAGCTGTGGGCTGGTAGTCTCTGAACTTGGTAACTTCACCTTCCATCTTTGTGGCTTCTTGTTCTACGTGACTGTCTTGTTCCAGCTGGGATATTGTGATAACCTTCCATTCCCACTGACGTGTTACACATCCCTTCATGCACCTCTCCTCTGGTTTCCATGTATTCCACTTACCCGCTTTGTCTGCTTTCATCTCCTCTGGTCCCCACTCAATTCTCGTGGTTGCCCCCCAGTGCCCAATCCTTCTCGTCCCCATGTCTCTCACTGCCACCAATGATCCTTTTTTTTTGACATTTTGGTCTTCTCCCTGAATTCTGGCCCGAAGCAAATACTCTAAGAACCATCTTCACCTTTTTAAAAGCCTTCTAAATCTATTTCCATCCTAAGGCTCCCCATTCACTGGTTGCTCACCAAATCTCCCCAGTGCCCAAGTGGTCTTATGTTTGGATCTCATAAATTAGCACATCTTGGCACTTAGTTTTGGCTCAGCATTGTGCCACCTCTCATCACCTTCACCACCCAGCGTTCTTCTTACTCCAGCATTAGCCGTTGCACTGGCAGCCCCCGCAGCATTTGAGTCTCACTCAGCCTGGGAGGAATTTAAGACGTGCCAATGATTTGTGCGTAGGGGTGCAAAGCACAGTCCCTGATGAGGTAGCTAGTTACCAAGGTTAGCCTGGGGGGGAAGTATACGAGCTGCAGTGGAAGCAAGTGGGGTTTTGCAGTTTGCAGGCTTTTGCCGTTCCTCTCTGTTTCCTTTTCCTTCTCTTCTCCATGGCCTTATTTCTGTCTACCTTCAGCAGAGCAAATCCTGAAAGGGAGAAGTGAGAAGGTCAGTGTCTTCCATGAAAGATTTATCCCAAAGGCCAGGAGGATTTTGAGTGATGAAGCAGTGTTTATGTAGAACGTGTCATTAATCTTTTTAGTAGGGCCAGCTGTGACAGGACAAGGCGTAATGGCTTTAAACTAAACCAGGGTAGGTTTAGACTGGATATAAGGAAGAAATTCTTTACAATGAGGGTGGTGAAACAGTGGCACAGGTTGCCCAGAGAGGGGGTGGAGGCCCCATCCCTGGAAACATTCAAGGCCAGGTTGGACGGGGCTCTGAGCAACCTGATCTAGTTAGCGGTGTCCCTGCT
Organism: Egretta garzetta; assembly: GCF_000687185.1. NCBI lineage: Eukaryota > Metazoa > Chordata > Aves > Pelecaniformes > Ardeidae > Egretta > Egretta garzetta. The sequence goes on along the minus strand of NW_009259435.1, from coordinate 3,135,356 downwards.
CCCTGCAGGGGGGTTGGACTAGATGACCTCTAGGGGTCCCTTCCAACCCAAAACATTCTATGATTCTATGAAATGGGGACATTTAGGGACAGGATTTAGTGGTGGGTGGCAGGGCTAGGTTAACGGTTGGACTTGATGATCTTGGAGGTCTTTTCCAACCTGAATGATTCTATGATTCTGAGATTAATGAAGAGGTGGCCGTTTCGTAGCAGTCCGTTACCACCTGGGGACAATGTCACCTACCAGGAATAAGGCTGAGCCCTCAGCTGAGCTTCATGGACATCATCTAGGGTGTGATGAACTCTGGGAGATATCCCATCTGGGTGTGATGAACTCTTTGGCAGATATCCATCTCCTCTGGTGGGGTATGGAGAAAAACTGCAGCATGACACTGCTGGAAAAGGGCTCTGAGGAATTACAGGAGCTACAACAAAATGAAAATTCCCTTTTCTTTCTCCAGGAGCTGACCCTTACGTGATCATAAAGTGTGAAGGGCAAAAGGTTCGCTCTCCAGTGAAGAAAAACACGGTGTCTCCAGAATTTGATGTGAAAGGTCTCTTCTACCGCAAGAAGCCAGGACAACCCATCATTGTTCAGGTACTCAGCAGGCAAGCAGTGAGCTGAGGGATGGAGACCCTCCCTCGCTTGGACCCCCCTACCTGCCCTCTCCTGACGCTGCCCACAGCGAGTCCGTTCTCCAAGGCTAAGCATCATCGGTCCATGCAGCTCGGCCTCTCACCACCACGGCTGAGCCGTGACATCTGGTGAATCCTTGTCCTTCTCCCCTCTCATTTACAGAATGAACCCCCCACACCTCAACCACCTCACAGCCTCCAGCTCAGAGCAGGTCCCCAGTAACCCCTTCTCCTCTCTGGTCCTTGAAGGTTGGCTGCATCCCTCAAGGAGCTGCCCTTGTGTCTGTTTTGTCTCTCCAGATCTGGAACCACAACTTAATAAGCGACGAGTTCATGGGCCAAGTGGCACTCACGGGGGATCCCAGCGACCGTCAGTCAGTGCACACGCTGCACCTCCAGGACAAGGGGAACAGGAGATCAAATGATCTCTCTGGAACCATCGCGGTGAGGCTGCTCAGCAGCAACATCCTCACCAACGTCTAATGCTCACGGACTCTTCTTCTGGTGCCACAAATGTGTATATAAACACGCATACATACGTACATACATATATATATATACAAACACACACAGAGAGCCTACCTACCATCCTTAAAGTGTATGTGAACTATGCATGCATTCCACTCAAAGGAGCCAATCTTGTGTTTTCAATGTTAAAAAATGGTGCCTTTTTGGGGAACCGCAATGATCCTTCTGCTGGCGTCCTCTGCAGCCCCTCATTGCCGCCGTGTGCCCTGTGGGATCGCTGCGAGCACGCTGTGTGTCCTGACAGCCGGAGCACGATGCCCCGATGCTGTTTGTTTACACGGGCTGGCACGCACGTGCCACCACGCACACACGTGGCCACCGCGGTCCCACCAGCCGCTTCAATGCATCTTCGATGTCTCTGCTTGGTTTTAGAGTAGTGTGCGTGGGGTCGTCTCTCGTGAAATTGCCATTTAATCGCTTCTCTGTGGAGGCACTTCAGCAAAGGAGAAGTGGAAAAATAGATTGGGGCCTTCTGGATGTTTTCTGGGTATGGGTTTGCATCCCGCAACTGGGGGGAAAATGCACCAAGGCAGTCCCAAATCCCAAATCCACAGGGGCAACAAGACTAATGGCTCCATTATTTGAGGAATGAGCTGTCTCCTCCCAAGTCTTGTTCAACCCTGTGCAGCTCTGAAGGATACAAAGATGCCCACAACCGTGGTGGGACAACTGTTCTCTGGGGTCAAGTTTTTGAATCAGTCTGGACTCAGCTCCTGCATGTGCCTCTTGAACTGCCGTGGTGCCTGCCGTCTCCATGTCTTCATGCAGTCCCCCATCCCAAGAGCTCACCCCAGTAGCTGGGGTGGGTTGTCTGCTGGGGCCGTTCAGTGTTTAGAGAAGAGGAGATCAGTTCCTCTGAAGGCCAAAGCATCAGGTCCAAGGGATGGGGAGCTTTGCTCAAGGGGCGCCATCTTTACTGCTGCATACAGTGCATCATTTCTCAGTGCCTCGCTTTCCCAAATTCTTTTAAAAAAATAGTGGGATTTTAGCTTGTGCTAGAGGAGAGAAGAGGAGCACCGCTCCCAGTGCAGCCTGGAAATGCTGGGAATATTTAATTCATACCAGTGTCCATCTCTCACCTTTAATTTCCAGTCTCCTGGCCTGGAGGATGAGTTGCACAGTGCTAGAGCCAGTCGCACAAGCACAACCCAAACACATCCTCTGGGCCACGTCTAGGCTCCCGTTTGCCATGAAGACTGGGTTTATCTTCCTTCTTCCACTGGGTGGCAGAATCCAGCTTCTTACAAACCATCCCAGATAAGCCAAACAACAGGCCCTTGTCTGGCCTTGCAGCAGCTGATCAGGGCGGGTTTCAAAGCATGTGGTTTTTTTTCTCTAGTTCTTAGGTTGGTTTTTTTTTTTATTCAGGTGCCTTTAAACATGGTGCAAGCTAAGGGATTTTTCTGTCAGATTTTCTAGCAAGCAAATCTTTTGCAGTCACCTGCATGCAAGTGGAAATGAAAACATATGGTGTAATCTTGTAATCCTGGTAAATTTTGGCCTGAGCAGAATCCTCTGCCTTCAAGGACAAGTGAACAGGAAAGCCTTCTTTTGCCATAGCAAGTAGGGTTTCTGTTTGTCCCGTTAAACGTCCACGCTTGTGCTGCAGGTCTGTATTTTGAATTTCCAGTCTCCTGGCCTGGAGGATGAGTTGCACAGTGCTAGAGCCAGTCGCACAAGCACAACCCAAACACATCCTCTGGGCCACGTCTAGGCTCCCGTTTGCCATGAAGACTGGGTTTATCTTCCTTCTTCCACTGGGTGGCAGAATCCAGCTTCTTACAAACCATCCCAGATAAGCCAAACAACAGGCCCTTGTCTGGCCTTGCAGCAGCTGATCAGGGCGGGTTTCAAAGCATGTGGTTTTTTTCTCTAGTTCTTAGGTTGGTTTTTTTTTTTATTCAGGTGCCTTTAAACATGGTGCAAGCTAAGGGATTTTTCTGTCAGATTTTCTAGCAAGCAAATCTTTTGCAGTCACCTGCATGCAAGTGGAAATGAAAACATATGGTGTAATCTTGTAATCCTGGTAAATTTTGGCCTGAGCAGAATCCTCTGCCTTCAAGGACAAGTGAACAGGAAAGCCTTCTTTTGCCATAGCAAGTAGGGTTTCTGTTTGTCCCGTTAAACGTCCACGCTTGTGCTGCAGGTCTGTATTTTGCTTTAAAAAGTCCCTAAAGATCTGCTAAGTCCATAACGTGATAAGGTGTTCCTCAAAGCCACATTAGCTGCCAGCTCAATGCCTGGTGCATCCAGAAGCACACACGGTACAACTTCATTGATTTTTGTAGGCTGTTGTTCCCCTTTCCGCATCTTCAGAGTTTACCTCCTGTGGGTATGCATTGGGTTTTTGACCAAAAATACTGATTTTCTTAGGTCTTGTTTTCCAAGGCAAGCAGTGGCCCACAGGATGCTCTTTCCAGGTCCCAATTATTCCTGGCTTGTGCTGAGCACCCTCCAACTCTTGGTGCCACCTTTGGGACCTGGGTTAGTTCAGCATCTCACAGAGCAGACTCAAGTGCTCCTAGTTTGGTAAAGTGATATTTTCACCCCAAGGTCAAAGCAAATCCTCAAATTTGGGCAGACCAATGCAGAGATATTTTGATTTTATTCTGGTTTTGTCCATGGGACTCATCACTGAAACTAAATGGAAGCAGCACTGTGGGGCTAGAAGGTATGATTTAGGTCTTAGGAGAAGATCTCAAGGCTCATGTTCAGAGTGGTACATGAGAGGGACTGTGATGCCCAACGATACCTCACCTAGCAGGGAGAAGAGCTATTTAGCTAAGGGAGAACATCACCAGGAACATCACAGGAGCTTTGCACCATCATCATCAGATGGGGGTAGCCAACCTGCCTGCGTTAGCCTTGTTTTCTCAGGAAATCAGGCTACCGATAGCTTCAGCAAATGAGAGCCATTTGGCCAGGAGTGCCCTGACATGTGCCAAACTGCACTGTGATCCCCAAGGAGCGGCGCTGAAGCTTGCCGAGGGGTAGCGGTGCCCTGGTACCCATGGGCAGCCTCCTTCCTTCCTACAGAGAATCAAGCCATAAAGAAGAGGAAAGGCAGCTTTTTAACAGCTTCTTCTTCACAAAAAATCATACTATATCAGGACCAAAATGTCTTAATACCAGAAATATTTGTCATTTTTTTTCTGAAACCTTCTGAAAAGTTAGAGCAGAAGCCACCTTCACCCTACATTTCTGATGGAATAACAAAAATTACCTTTGTTGCTTTTTTTTTTTTTTGGTCTTGTCTTGTTTGTAGAGCGGATGGGGGAGGGCAGGTATTGAAATGCCATTGCAAAGGTTGATGCCTTTTCTCTTTGAATGAAGTAAACAGAAATATTCAGGGTTTGGGTTTGTTTTTTTTTTGTCTAAGGGGAGGGC
>NW_009259435.1:3127089-3130763 GCF_000687185.1 Egretta garzetta | reverse complement strand
CGTGTAGGACGTGTCTCTGATTTATTTTCCATTTCTTTTGTTTATCATTTCAATGATTGCAAGTAGCCTGCCATTACACTCCGTGAAATCCTTTTGGTTTTGGTGTTTCTATGGGAAAGCAGGCTATGACTTGTCTTCATCTCCCAAGGCGCAGACGTGTCACGCTGCACAAGACAAGAGAGTGGTCCAAGCAGAAAGCCAACGTTGTACAGCTGTAAACCTCCTATAAATAAATTGTGTATATTTTATTCAGACTCCCTGCCTTTAAATTGCTGCGTTCTTCCAGAATGCTTGTGATGGGCACAAGGTGGCTCTGCAGAGCCTTTTTCATTTGCTTGATTCACTAAACTCCATTCTGGTTATTTTCTCTGTGGACTTTGAGGCTGAGGCAAGGCAATCCACGTGAAGGTTTTACGCAAGGTTGTGTTCAAGTTCACTGGGAAAGGCCATGGAAGGGATGGGTAACCTCCTCTGACTGTAAAACCTTTGCATCCTATGCCTCAGAGTCACCGTGATGCAGGGAACTTGTTTTTTTTCAGCCTCACCTGACTCAGGAAAAGCGCTGCAGATGATTGCTAAAAAAAAAAAATAAAAAAAAAATTTAAAAAAGTGATGGGCAAAGCAGCAGGAGGATGTGATTTTTGGATGGCTTTTCATCAAGAACAAACTGCAGATTGCATGTTGGGAGCATTTAAAAAGCAAAAAGCCTGTCCCTGCCCATGGGGGGTCTCCAGTCTTGCTGCTCTAACACATCACCCCAAAGTGCTGGCCCTAGGGTCTTGCTCCCATCTCAGATTCCAGCTCCAAGCTCCATTACCTGCCTGTGCTCGAGGTCTTTGTAACATGAAGGAACTGTGCCCTTATACAGACCATCCTCGAGATCCTGGAGCAGGCATCTGGAAAAAGCCTTTTTATTGTGGGATAGGAGCACCCGTCTACATCATCCTGCTCCTGGGATCAACCTTCTGGTCCCCGCTGTACAAAAAAGATGTGGACAGGCTGAAGGGGGTCCAGAGTAGGGCCACCAAGGTGATCCAAGGACTGGGAAGCCTCTCTTAGCCGTATGAGGATGAGAGAGCTGGGTTTGTTCAACCTTGAGCAAAGGAGGCTCAGAGGGGATCTCATCACCATGTACCAGTACCTTAGGGGTGGACACAAGGAAGATGGAGACTCCCTTTTCACAAGGAGTCCCATGGAGAGAACAAGGGGGAATGGGCACAAATTGCTCTTGGGGAGATTCCAACTGGACATGAGAGGGAAATTTTCCCAATGAGAACAGTCACCCATTGGCATAATCTCCCCAGGGGAGGGGTTGACTCCACCACATTGGACACTTTCAAGACTCAGCAGGACAGGGTGCTGGGCCATCTTGTCTAGCCTGTGCTCTGGCCTAGAAAGGTTGGAGCAGATGATCCCTGAGGTCCCTTCCAACCTAGGATTCTATGATTCAGCCCTCTGGTCACCAAACCCTACACAGAGCATCCTACCTGATCCTACCTCCATCGCTGAAACAGCTTGCAAGGACCATTCTTTGGGGGGGAGCCTCACCAACAGCTTAACCTCACAAACACCCTAATACTCTCCTGGAGGATGTCCTGAGCAGTAGACATGGCTGAGCACCTATGGGGCTGTGGTACTTGTGGCTGGATATAGCACAAGAGCTCTGGTGTAGACCAAGTGGCTTTACTGAGTCCTGCTTCATGCACATTCAAAGAAAAGGTCTGTGCAAGCCTGGATAAGCCACAAATCATCCTGTAGGCATGGAGGTCGTGCTTCCCCATGAGCATCCACATGTCAGTTTTGCTGGTACTGGGGCAGAGGGCTTGAAAGCCGTGGTTGCTTTGCAGCCCTGCCTGTCCCTGTGCTGGTAGTGCACACCCTCATGGGGGCTGGCAACATGGGCAGGGATGCTGGGATTGGTGTGGGACCCCAGCACATCAGTGTGGAGATGTGGGGAGCTTGTGTGTATTCAGAGACCAGCAGCAGGTAGTAGACTGATGCACAGCTCCAGGCACGATCCAGCCCAGGTTCCCCAAGGGTCCTGCAGCATCTCCTCATCCCTCCAATGCTGCCATCTGCCAGGGATTTCTGCTCCCTAACTAAACTGACTAACTAAACTAACCTAAACCTAAACTAACTAAACCAACACCCCAGAGTCTCCTTTTGACCTGCAAGAGCCTCTTCATGGAGGAATGGGCATCCTACCATGGTTGCAAGATGATGCTGGAATATTTCTCCTTGGCGTTGGGTCCCCTACAGCCTGCAGCTTCCTACCCTAACGCTCGTATACATTCCCCCCCACCGCCTATGGATATGAGCCTCCTGCTGCTCAAAAGGATCAGAGTTTGCTAGAAAGAAGGGCTACAGAGGTAGCCGGGCTTTCGGCAAGGGGATGGGTTCATTGCCTTTCCCTTGGAGCTGCTCAGGTGCTTCCGCATCCTTGGAAATGTCCCAGGTATTGAATACTGAGAGATTAGCCCATGACCTGCAGCTGCGAGAGTCTGTGCTGAGCAGTTGTCCAACAGCTCCTCATGCTCTTCAAATCCCACCTCCAAACCCGGTGGTGCAGGCAGGGGAGCACATCCAGCCCTGTGTCCTTGGCAGAGCTTCCCTCACTGCCTCCCCACCCACCCATGGGACAGGATGGGCACACAAAAAGGCTGCCCGAGGCTGGGACCCTCTCCAGGCACATCAGATGAGGTCCAGAGCGAAGCAATTCCCAGGCACAGCCAATATCTGCCCTTGCATCCAGACAAACCACATTGGCACAAGTGAGCAGGACTTGAGTGAAACTGGGCATGGCCCCAGGTGGTCATAAATCATCTCTCTCAAGCTGAAAGTCAACAAATTCTGTTCATAGCTGGTTCCCACAAGAGGGTTGGGCAGCAGCGGGGAGTTTTGAAACACAGAATCATAGAATCCTAGGTTGGAAGGGACCTCAAGGATCATCTGCTCCAGCCTTTTGAGGCAAGAGCCCAGCCCAGACAAGATGGCCCAGCACCCTGTCCAGCTGCGTCTTGAAAGTGTCCAATGTGGTGGAGTCAACCCCTCCCCTGGGGAGATTATGCCAATGGGTGACTGTTCTCATGGGGAAAAATTTCCCTCTCATGTCCAATCGGAATGTCCCCAAGAGCAACTTATGACCATTCCCCCTTGTCCTCTCCATGTGACTCTTTGGGAAAAGGGAGTCTTCATCTTCCTTGTGTCCACCCCTTAGGTATTGGTACGTGGTGATGAGATCCCCTCTGAGCCTCCTTTGCTCAAGGCTGAACAAACCCAGCTCTCCCATCCTCATACAGCTGAGAGAGGCTTCCCAGTCCTTGGATCACCTTGGTGGCCCTGCTCTGGACCCCCTCCAGCCTGTCCACAAAAGGGCTGGGGAAGTGACAGGGTGGCTGCACCATGACTTCTCCCACATTTTGATCAGAGTTCCTGGCATGGCTTTGGAGGAAGGACACTCCCTCTTATTGCTCCTTACTTCTGCAGTACCACCAAAAATATTCAGCTGTCCTGGTCACCAGGAGGAGTTCAGGTCCCCACGTTCCAAAGCGGAGCTTAGAAACATCCCGTGTGCTAACACTGCAAATGAAAAGGCGCATTTTGCACCATTCACTAGTTAAAATGCCACGCTTCATAGCTAAGTAAGAAACCTCGCTGATGTTTGGTAGCACAAT
>NW_009259435.1:3126245-3127042 GCF_000687185.1 Egretta garzetta | reverse complement strand
AGATTTGGGCAGGGAGGCACCAGGTCAGAGTTAACCTTCTAAGCAAAACCTCAGCTCTGAGTTTCCTGGTCCTCAAGCGTTTCTCTCTCTGTTTCCACGTTTACAAGCGTAGGCTGGCGCGTGCAAACCAGAATGCCTGCCCGCTCTTGGCCCCATCCCACGGGACCTCGAGAGGGTACCTTGCACACCCCTGCGACCTCTCTGTGTGGGGCAGAGGGATCCTCTCAGCCACCCCCTTGCCCAAGAAGCCATCGGGGCTCTGCCCAACGAGGACTTGAAGAACGCAGCGTTGCTCATAGCAGGGCCCTTTGTGGGTGCCAAGGTCCTGGGGCAGACCCCGGGCATGCAGGAGGGGGAGTGGGGATGTGTGGGGAGCGCGGGGCTTGCGGTGTCCCCAGGCTGGAGGTAGCACACCCGCACCCACACACCCCCACATGCACCCGCCCCACACACCCCACGTGCACCTGCATGGACCCGTGCACACACACACCCCCACGTGCACCCACATGGACCCGTGCACACACACCCCCCCACGTGCACCTGCATGGACCCGTGCACACTCGCACACCCCCATGTGCACCCGCATGGACCCGTGCACACACCCACCCCCACGTGCACCTGCATGGACCCATGCACACTCACACAGTCCTGTACACACTCGCACCCACACACACCCGTGCACACTCGCACACACCTGCACACACCCACATGCACCCGTATGGACCCGCGCACGCACACACCCCCCACACACACCCCCACATGCACCTGCATGGACCTGTGCACACTCACCCCCACAC
>NW_009259435.1:3125825-3126141 GCF_000687185.1 Egretta garzetta | reverse complement strand
TGGACCTGTGCACACGCACACACACCCGCACACACCCGCATGGACCCGTGCACACGCACACACACCCACATGCACCTGCATTGACCCGTGCACACGCACACACACCCACATGCACCTGCATGGACCCGTGCATGCTCGCACATGCCCGCACATGCACCTGCATAGGCCCGTGCACACTCGCACACCCCCACATGCACCTGCATGGACCCATGCACACGCACACACACCCCCACATGCACCCGCATGGACCCGTGCACACGCACACACCCCCACATGCACCCGCATGGACCCATGCACACGCACACACACCCCCACA
>NW_009259435.1:3121372-3125036 GCF_000687185.1 Egretta garzetta | reverse complement strand
TAGCAGTGAGCTGGGGCGTGGGGTGGGGGTCACTGCCCTCCATGCAGCCCCCCACCCTTCTGCTCCACAGCCCCATCGTATGCCCGGCTACGTCTGGGAGCGCCCAGGGCTGGGGCGATGCTGTTGGGGAATGTGCCTGCTGCACCGACCCCCCGGCCCCGGGGGTCTCCTCCACCCCATCGGTCCCGGGACCACCTCGCCCTCTCCCTGCTCTGATCCAGCTCTGAAGGCATCGCCCAGGCGGTTGCAGCACAACCTGCTCCCAGGTGCTGCTCTTCAGGGGTTTCCCCTGCTTGCAGCATAGCACGGCTTGGGTCCAAGCTGTGTTTTGGTGACGTGTCCCCTGGGTCACACCGGTGCTGATAAGCCATGTCCAGGACCTTCCCGGGCTGTTTAAATTGTTAGGACTGCGTGGGACAGGCAATTCCTGTAAAGCAGTTTGCATTTTGCTGCCTGGTTTGGGAGTACAATGCTACGTGCATGGGCTGTGCTGGATCAGCCGAGCACCGTGCCAAAGAGCATTCCCAGGCTTTCCTAAGGATAGTTACAGCCATGATAGTCTAACAAAGGTGGAACTGGCATCTCTTGGTGTTTCTGGGAAGACTGGGGTGTATGGTGGAGGACCTGTCTTGTAGGCAACATGGAGGGAGAGTTCGAAAGGCAACAGGCCAGTGCGTCTACGATTGCTGGTTGCCCCTGGCTCCTAAGTCCCCCCTGCAGAAGGAGCTGGCAGGAGCTGGATGGAGGTGGTCTTCCCACAGTCCCCAGGCTGTTGGGTTCGTGTGAGAGTACTTCTCTCCATAGTCCTGGCAAAAGGATGTCCAGGAACCAGCCCCATGGGGTTAACCTGTGCTTTGCATCAAGATGTTGAGGACACGGCTTGTGTCTCAAGCTGACTCCTCTCCCCTTCTTCACTATATGATGCTACGCGTCTTATCTCTCTTCCCATGAGGTGAGGGACCACAAGGTCCCAACAGTGGTGGTGTGAAGGTATAGGATGGTTTTTCAGCGTTGGACTGAGCTTTGCCAAAGCTTCAGGCAAAACCTGCATCCCTGTGAGACCCTGTGCAAGTCTCCCCCCTACCCTGTGTCTAAACTGTCCCAGGGACAGCAGAAGACGGACAAAGAAGGGCAAAAACCAGGACAGCACTTCCCTCCTGTTGGTTGACACTCAAAATTGTTTTCACCTGTGGCTTTGCAACCTCTGAGCTCTGCCAATTTCCAAATACATTTGTCTAAATCGTGTTTAATGTTTAAGTCGTGGCCATGGGCTGGTGACAGACTGTCAGTTCTGCCTGACCTCATTGGAAGCTTTGCGCTTCTGTAAAACCAACATGTAGGGCCAAAGTCACTTCTTGGGCTTTTTGGGGTGAGGCTGGAGTAACTTCATGGAGTTATGGTATCTCCCCACCGACACCAACATTTTTGAGATCTGAAGCTGGCCCGGGGATGAACCTCTTTTCCGAGGCAATATTATTTCTAACTCATTTCCCCTCCTCAGAGCCATCAATTCATCTCGCTCACTATTAAGTTTCCACGGACCGGGGGCTGCTGTACAGTGTTTCTGTCTTACGCTTGCTAACTTGTGACTTCGCAATCCTTGGGTTGCCATGGAAAGGATTATGCTGTGATTAATGAAGGCATTGTCAGCTCGTAGGGGTTTGGTTTGGTTTTTTTTTTTTTTTTCCAAAGCCTTTCCTGGAGCTGCAGAGAACAGCTTCCAAGCCCGGCAGAAACGGGGGCTGACTGGGGAGAGACGGCTTCAGGCACTCTCCATCCTGGGCACATTTTTGGTTGTCTGCACCGACACCATGCTGTCAGGTAGAAGTTGCTGCCTGCTCAGCTCTGCCGATCCCTTTTGAGGGCGAGAGGAGAAACGGGCACTTTTATCGTCCTCTTGGGGCAGAGCCAGAGTTTTGTTGCTCCTGAAGCGGAGTGGGACGAGTGTCACTGTACCAAGGGGCTGGCAGGATGTGGAGACGGCGTGTAAGGGAGCTTTGCACCGTGAAACCCTCCTCTCTGCTAGGCAACGTGCGAGGAGAACCTGATATGGGATGAGCTGGTGTGGTTTTGACTCTCTGGTCCCCCAGCCAACCTGCTACGTAGAGCCAGAAAGCTTTTGAGGGCAGAACTACCCCATCAGTGTCCATCCTTAGGCTGTCCATCCATCCCCAAGTAGCTCCCCCAAACCCCACCGTGTTTGGAGCTGTGCACAGAGCCCCTGATCTGAAAAGCTCTTGCAGTCCGGATGCTGGGAAAGAGCGGAGTGGAGCTGCTCCCACTTCACGAGGGGAGTGCAACGTGTGGAAATTCAACGAAAAACAGGCGTTTGAAGGAGACTGAGTGGCAAATAAATATACAATAGTTCAAAATTCAAAGCCAGAAATCTCTGGGGACACTTTCATTTCTTGGCACCGTCAGCTGAGTCCTCCCCAGACCTGCCCAGCCTGAGCAGTTAGGTACCAACTCCCACCTCAGCCCAGCTGGGATCTGAAAACTTGAGTGCTTGATCCCATTCGCAGTTTCAGAGCAGTTTCAGAAAAGCTTTGAGCTCTTCTTGGACCTCAGTCCTAGCCAGTTCCTTTCACACCATGTTGATTCAGCTGCTGCCGTCCCCTTTCAGGTGTTTAACCTGGTGTAATCACCCAGTGTTTGCCTGGGGCATGGGTGACCTGAAAACAATTTCCACATGCATGAAAGGAGTTAAAACTTACGCTTTAGGTTGATTATAGACGTACAGGCTGCCTTGGGTGGAGGTTTCCACTGCTGTTGTTGCTGCACAAGCAGTCTGGCCTCCAAGTTTAAGATGTGTGGAGGAAGGAGGACCTGCAAGGGGACATGCCCGAGGTTATGCTGAGTGTTGGGAGAACTGAGCCCCTGGGAATCACAGGATCACAGAATCACAGAATCGCAAGGGTTGGAAGGGACCTCAGGAGATCATCTAGTCCAACCCCCCTGCTAAAGCAGGCTCTCCTAGAGCATTCTACACAGGACTTTGTCCAGGCGGGCTTTGAATATCTCCAGAGAAGGAGACTCCACAGCCCCCCTGGGCAGCCTGTTCCAGTGCTCTGTCACCCTTAGAGTAAAGAAGATTTTCCCTCATATTCAACTGAAACGTCTTATGTTTCGGTTTGTGCCCATTGCCCCTAGTCCTGTCGCTGGACACCACTGCAAACAGACTGCTTCCACAGTCCATCCTCGTGACTTCTGCCCTTAAGATATTTGTACGTGTAAATCCTGGTCTTGTCCTCTTCTCCCATCTGATGCTGGGTTGTATGGTGGGAGCTGTGCTGGGAGGGGACTTCACCCCAAAAGGCAAAGCCACTCACTGCAGCAGATCCTGACTTTGGAAATGGCAAGATAAATCTGGGATCACCACAGAGCTGGAGAGAGGATGGGCACAGCGTGAAGGTTGGCAAAGGAGGGTGAATAGAAAATGGCAGGTATCTACAGTGCCCGGATGGCATCCTGGCTGGTGTCAGGAATAGTGTGGCCAGCAGGAGCAGGGCAGGGACCGTGCCCCTGTACTCGGTGCTGGTGAGGCCACACCTTGAATACTGTGTTCAGTTTTGGGCCCCTCACTACAAGAAAGATATTGCCTTGCTGGAACATGTCCAGAGGAGAGCAACAAAGCTGGGGAGGGGTCTGGAGCACAAGGCTGATG
>NW_009259435.1:3116244-3121331 GCF_000687185.1 Egretta garzetta | reverse complement strand
GGCTGCCCAGGGAAGGGGTCGAGTCCCCAGCCCTGGGGGGATTTAACAGCCGGGCAGAGGCGGTGCTGAGGGCCAGGGTTTGGGGGTGGGATGGCAGGGGTAGGGGAACGGTTGGACTTGGTGTTCTTAAAGTGTTGGTGTTTCAACCTAGACGATTCTGTGATTCTATGAAGGCAGCTGTCAGTGGCACCATGTAAATGTAGACTTTGTGGAATATTGTGGTTTAGCCTCATAGCACTTGCAGGTTGCAGCTGTGAAATACCTTACACCTGAGAGGGTTTTGCAAATGCTGGGCAGGACTCAAATGCCCAAACAGTGAGGCAGAGGGAAAAGGTGCTCTGAGCCCTACCTGGGCTGTGTTAGTCTTGGGACCAGGACCCATCTCTTGGGACCAGGGCCTTGGGTGTTCCCCAAGGTATCTGTCATTGGCCAGAGAGCACATTTCACTCCTCTGTTGCCTTATTTCAAGTATTCCGAAACAAAAAAAAAAAGGCAAAACAGATGTCAGGAGAGGAATGAAGACTGAAACAGTGTTGTACCTTTGTGAGCCCCTGGCATGCCTGCAGCTGGAATGGTGTGTGCCACTCTGGTCCCTCCATCCCAAAAATTATGTAGGTCATCTGGAGAGGATTCGGAGGGAGGAAGGATGGTCAGAGGTCTGGAACAACTTCCACGTGAGGAAGGGTTGTGTAGACAGAGGCTTCAGGCTGGAAAAGAGGTGGGAGGAATCATAGAATCGTCTAGGTTGGAAAAGACCTTTAAGATCATCAAGTCCAACCGTAAGATATGCTATAGATCCTGGAAGGTCATGTTTGCATGGTGAAGGCAAAAGGAGGATTTCCCTTAATTTTCCTTTGCAATATAAAAATCAGGGGGCATGGAATAAAGCTACCAGAGACCAGGTTCAAAGCAAAAAGGAATTCACACAACCTGGCACGTGAGGTACTCCTTACTGCAGGACACTGTAGATCCTAAAAGTATTGATGGGTTATAAAAGCACTCGGGCAAATTTGTTGATGAAAAACCTCTCAAAAGCTATGAAATACATCTATTAAAGACAAAGGGTACCCTTCTTTGGCTCTAGAAGTTCTTGAGCTGCAATTTATTAGTCTGGGGGAATATTGTGGAGTAGTGCCACTAAATCATCCTGCTTTTATACTGTTCCCTAGGCATCCTCTGTCATCCTCTGTCAGGGAAATACAACGTATGAGGAACCCACAACCTGCATCCAGTATGGGCTTTGTTGTGGAGAGCTCATGAGCTCCTGCTTCCAGTCACCACGAGTTATTCATGCCCTGAGATCCTCCTTGAAATGATTCTGAGATATTTGCCTTGCTGCACTTCTTAGTTGTCTTGGAGAAGATAAGGTGCCAGCCTCATCACTTCAGTAGCAGTGCCATGTGGGTTGAGGAAAATAAAGCCCGTTCTTTTCCTTTTTCATTGAAAATACTTTCATGCTGGCAAATGCAGAGAGGAGCTTAATGGGATTTTTTTGCAGGTTCTGTACCAGATCTCTTGCAGGCCATTAAGTAATGCCCATGAAGATGGTGATCAGCTAGATCACTTCTAGAAAGGCCAGGGTTTGCGGACGGTGTCTTGTGAACCCCAGAGCTGACCTGTGCTGTTGTTAGCCTGAGGTTTGCTTTGCAAGTCAACGAGGTGAGTGTCCCTGCCCAGTGCGTGTTGGTGCGAGGGAGTTTGAATTCATGCCCATGAGAGAGGCTGGGAGAAGAAAATGCTTTGCTTCTTGGTGGCACTGAGTTCCAAGGCTGGGCAAAGGTCCCAGGGAGCTCAGGTGGGACCAAATTGCTTCACAGTAACAAGCGGGGCTGGAAGGGAAGGGGGGAGCACCCACAAACCATAACACCTCCCATCAGCAGAGATAGGGTCCCCTTGCCCAGCTGAGGCTGTCGGGAGGACGTGCAGACCTCCTGCATTAGGACAGAGGGGTACAGCAAGTGCGTGCCGTAGTGAGCTGGAAGGGGCCCTGCAAGCCTAGCTGAAGCGCATCAACCTTCTCCCTCCTACGTCTGAGCCTTTGGGTGTTTTCCAGCATCAGTGGTGGTTGCCGTTACGTTGTGCTGTCCCAGCTATTTCTGTCCTGCTTCCTCTCATCCCTCAGCTTTGCTGGATCAGCGCCATCAAAGCCAGCAGACTTACCCTGGGCTGAGACAAACTCTAGAAACCACACATGCGCTGGGTTTGTCTCTCCTACAGCCCGCAGGAGGTTTCGATCTGGAGAAATAAAGGGGGTGGTTATTTCATCGGTAACCTCCATGCAGGAGCTTTCCTCAAGCCCATCGAGAAGCTGCATGCAGAGGGCTGTCAGAGTGAACAAGACCATCGCCGTTTGCTCTTCAGCCCCTCTGCTCAGCTTCTTGGCTGCCTTTAGTCCTGGTGGAACAACAGAGCCAGGATAGCTTGGACTTCTGTGGTCTGTCTTTGGAAGTAAACCCCAGGAAAACGTCAGGCATAGCTGGCTTTATGGGGTTGGTTGGGGTTTTTTTGGTATGCTGGAGAGCAGCGAGGGCCCAGGACACGAGAAAACACGATATTGCTGGAATTACCAAAACTCTTCACGAGCTGTCAATGGTGTTACTGATACACCAGCCAAACGTGTCCCCATCCCAGGCTGGCGGTGCTACAGCATCCTTGATCCAAAAAAAAAAGATGGACAAAACTCTCCAGCAGTCCTGTAGGATTTAATTTCGTTTCTGCAGGCTTTCAGAGCTACCAACTATCTCCGAGCACCCGGGCTGCCCAGACACAGCCCGCCCAGGGATCAGGATCCATAGCAGGAACTATTAGACCTTTTATATTATTCAGTAAAGTGGCACACGGAGACTTATAAACAATTAATGACCAGGTCAGCCCAATCTGCTGTCACACCAGGGAGGCCTCTTGGAGCAGGTATACTGCAAGGACACCATCCCTCCCATGTAAGAAGTTGCTCCTCTCCAGCATGATACGGGGGAAGCTTTGCCTGGTGATGCCACCAGTGCTTGTGGGTGATGGAGCAGGTCCTTGTCCCACAAGGAGGAGAGTTTCTGAGAGTGCAGCTGTGTTACTCCAGCCAGGCACCGAGATGCTGCTTTCTCCACTGCTAGATGTCCACTGCCTGCACCCAAAGCATCAGGGGGGAGACAAGAGAGCACCCAATGGTCTCGGCCAAATCGCTGTGAGAGCCATGTCGTCTTGGGATACCATGATGGGACAAATCAGGGCTGCTGTTCATTCAGGTGACTTGCACCAGTACAGATTAGGGCGGTGGGTAACAGAGGGTGCAAGTTGTTTCATAGAATCATAGAATGTTTGGGGTTGGAAGGGACCCCTAGAGGTCATCTAGTCCAACCTTATTGCTCTTAGAACTAACCCTCTGGATCTCCCCAAGTGCCATGTTACATCTGGGTTGTGCACACAGCAGACGCCTGTTCAGAGTAGCAAACCAGGTCCTGTCCTCCCAGAGCTGAGCTCGGCAGTCAGGGAGGATATTAAATAAAAAGGGCTAGAACGAAAGTCAGGCTTTTCAGGTGCAGCTGTGACGTTGAACTCAGCCCAGAGGGTGAGACTTGTCTCCAGAAAACATCCATTTCTTATGTGTAGCTGAGAGCACATCACAAATAGCAACGGCCACCCCTTTCCTCGGAGGAATATCTCAAAATACTGCAAACAAGGGTGGGAACAGAGCAGCTTGTTAAAACTGGAATAAATTAAGTGCCTGATTAAAGCTGACTTGCTCATCTAGTCTGATTTCCATAGGAAACAAGGCTTGTGGGGTCACGCTGCCTGTCTCTTTCGATGTGTCACCTAATCATGGTAGTTCATTGACCAAGTTCACTCCACATTTGACAAGAGCTGTAGCAAGGAAATTAAGTTCCTAGGCGCTTCATAAAAATATGCAGGTGGGCATGGGAGAAAGCTCACGCCATGCAGTGTGATGCCAGCTCCCATCAGATGCCAGAGAGCCCAGGTAGGGTGAGAAAGCTGTCCTGGATGCCCTACTTGCGGGAAAGGCTTCTTGGGGGGGACTATACCCTATTGACTGTCAAGAAAACTTACTTTTTGGAGTTTTGTGGTTGTAAATAAGGTTTTTATTAGTTCTGCTGCTCCTAGAGGGAATTCTAGTCCATACTGCTGGCTCTCCAGGTCACTTCACCTCCTGGAGCCTCCAGTTCTTTAGCCCACCCAGGGTTCTTGGGGATGCACGGACTTTTGCTTTATACCTGTGCAACACCTAACATATCGTAGAATCACAGAATGGTTTGGGTTGGAAGGGACCTTAAAGCTCATCTAGTTCCAACCCCCCTACCGTGGGCAGGGACACCTTCATTAGACCAGGTCACTCAAAAGCCCCATCCAACCTGGCCTTGAACACTTCCAGGGATGGAGCATCCACAATTTCTCTGGGCAACCTGTGCCAGTGTCTCACCACCTTCACTGTAAAGAATTTATTCCTAATATCTAATCTAAATCTACCCTCTCATGTGCGCTCTAGTCTGACTCTGCTTTGGCAAAGACCTGTAAGCCTGACTCAGCTCAGCCAGATGATGCCCTTGAGAGCACAGAGCATCCCATGTGCTGAAGCACACCTACCCGATATGCCACCGAAACGTGAAGAGCAGTAGATGGAGCAGCAAACAGCCCCCGTGACTCAGTTTCCCCAGCTGCAAAATGAATTTAACATTTTGTGTGTGCAGCCAATGAGTCAGGGAGTGTCTGTTCCCCTGCCCGTCCGTGCTATTACAGGGCTGATGTCTCCCAGCACTGCCTCATGCTGCCCCGAGGGGTGCGATGGTGATTGCGCCAAAGGCAGCCTGGAAGGGCAGAGCAGAGTCTCTACTTAATTTGTACAGTCCCTGTTCAAGCCAAACACCCTCTGGAGTCATCAGGAGCCTCAGCAGGATGAAACAGGGCCGGTATCTTCTGATTTGAACCCACTTAATCCTACTAGTCCCTGCATTCGGAGGCTGACCCCAGCATCTCTGAAGGGCCGTCCTGAATTTCTCCAGGACCACAAAAGATAAGAGGATAGTGTCGGAGCAGGCGGAGGGAGGATTTCACCGAAAATCCGAGCAAAGGGGTTCCTG
>NW_009259435.1:3091923-3116224 GCF_000687185.1 Egretta garzetta | reverse complement strand
TAGCAGCTTGCAGAAGCCCTGCTCCAGCCAGCACTAATAGCCGAGGCCAGGCCATTAGGGACCGGCAAGAGTAGAGGGTGAGGTAGCTGCTTATTAGGACAATTTAAGGACAGAGAAGAGCAGGGGAGCTGCCGTCATTAAAGGCGTTTTGATCTGGAGTCATAGGCACAGACTTGGGTGTCTGCAAGAGGCACATCGCACCTTCCTGGTTGTCCTGCGTGACCTTGGGGAAAGTCACGTCCTCCCTCCATGCTTCGGTTTCCCTCTGCAGGAAATGAGGATAGCATCATCCCCTCCTCCATAAACAGGCTGGGATCCGTAAGGGAATAACAGCATAGTAGCTCGCTGGCGTGATTACTAAGACAGTGGCTGCAGTAAAGACTCTCTTCAATGGACCTTTCATAGCAAAAAAAAAAGCAGCAGTGGGTTAGTAATTAAGTTATTGGACTGAGATTAATCCAGCGTTCAGATCTTCCCTCTGCCATACGTTGTCTGGGTGGTGGCAGATCGTCTAGAGACTGTTTTACAAGGGAGCACTTCACGGGACTTAGAAGGAGCCCAAGTACCTAAATCCCTCTGAAACCACTTCAGGAACAAGCTCCAGTGTGCCACGGGACACACCACCTGACACCCCATAAGTTTCAATTTGGGGCCCTGGTCCCAGCCTGCAATGGGTGCAGGGCTCCATCTCCTGCCCTCTGCCTTGGAGCAAGGCCCGTGGTCTTGTAGATGCATGAGGTATAAAGTTTGGAGGGCCAAGGAGATGATCCAGTCCAATCTCCTTCATAACATGGTCCAATTATTCCTAACTGGAGCCAGTATTATAGGATTGGCCAGAGTATCTTTCTAGGTGACATATATATCATGCTATATAGGGTATATATATGTGTATACACACCTTCCCTTGGATCTTCAGGGTGTTATTCTCAGATTATAGACGCAGTCTTTGTAGCTGCCTGAGCAATGCAACCAAAGGATTAAACCTGCACTGGAGCTACGGGCTGATGGCTGTGGTCCAACTGCAGGGCTGGCAGAGCCCTGATGGCTGAGAAGGTTGCTGCCTCCCAAACCTGGCCCAAACCAGGACATGCCCCACACAAATCTCCTCCCAAATTCATGCATTCATTGTAAAACCCATCAGCCTGAAGTCAGCCACCACATCTGTGTGTATACTTTGCTCTGTCAATGGCAGGGGTTGAGCAGCCCATGAAGGAGCCGGTCCATGGTGACCCCACTGACACTTCTTGGTCTGCTCAGCCCAGGCTAGTTGGGGTTCCCTGAGCATGGGTGGGCAGGATCTGAGCTCTGATCTTGGCACAGTGGTGTGTGGATGTCCTGATGCGCTCAGGGCCAGCAAGGGGACTTCCAGTACAGCCCAGCACTGCACGGGACAGCTCTGCTCCAAGGAGTAGAGTCTTGAGAGCATGTTCACATGCTAAATCAACCACAATTTCAAATACAGACTTCATTGCTAATTTGTTCTTGTAGCATGCCAAGCCCCACGTGTAGACCCTAGCAAGACTGGGAGTGCATCTGTGGATAAGGATTAGCTGAAAACAGATTGCAAACACTCTTTGGCCAACCTGCAAGTGAAGCATTTTGCCTGGATCAGCTTGGCTTGCTGGGTCTGGATTTTGCTGAAATTACACCTGAGCACTTTGCAAAACGATACTTTATTTGATTAATTATTGTGGCTCTTGAAAAATACTCAGTCGCTGGTAGAGGCTGGTGCACAAAGGGAAATTGCCCTCCTCGGGAGACTGTGCCGAGCGCTCTGTGGCGAGCTGGGATCGGATGCCGCCGTGGTCCTTTGTTCTGCTCTGGCTACGTGAAAGCACAGGGAGGGAGAAAAGGTCAGGTCTTTTGTTCAGCTTCTCTACCTGCCGGGCTTTTTGGAGGGATTGAATGCAGGGCAAATCTATTGAACTTCCTGCTGGAGGCTTAAAAAATTGATGCCTGTTTCCTGACTACTCTCAGACGAACAGAAGCTGCGTATTGATTCTCTGATTTTCCAGAGGAGGGAGCTTTCTGTGGTTTCTTGCTCTAATGTAGCCTTTTTGGCTGGGACTCGTTCAGATGAGGTGTCTTCTCTCGGTGGCACTGCTACCAAGACCCTTCAAATGGTGGTTTGAGGGCCAAACCAGTCCCGCAGAGTTAGCTAAATGGTCTTTTGATGTATTCCCAGCTGCTCAGGGAGCACAGGGATGGGAGAGAGGAGGGGACTTCCAAATGAAACCAGTCATCTCAGGCTTCCCTCATAGTTAGTGGGGGGGAAAAATAATGCTGACTTCTCCAACAGACTGAGTGAATCGGTTCTTGGACGTGCTTGTTCGTTCCCATAGTCATGGAGGTGATCTCAGTTGACTTGATCAAATGCTGTGTCTGCATCTGAACAGCTCAGTCCCGGTTTGGGTGTCAGCTAAAAAGATTGAGAACCACAAAGTCACTCACCCAGGGAGGTGGTTGAGTCACCATCCCTGGAGGGATTTAAAAGCCGGGCAGATGAGGTGCTTAGGGCCAGGGTTTAGTGGTGGGATGGCAGGGTTAGGGGAACGGTTGGGCTTGATGATCTTAAAGGGCTTTTCCAACCTAAACCATTCTATGATTCTATGATTCTAAATGACACTGTCACCGGTGAGGGGATGATGTGTGTCGATTTAGTGCAGAAAGCCACAGAGATGTGTAATAATGAACTCCCTTGCTAAGATTTGCGCACTTCTGTCTTACTCCATGGTCCCTAGGCTCACGTGGATAAACACCAGTGACACTGATGCTAGATCCCAGCTCTCATCTGATCTGTGTGTGTGGCCAAGAGGAGGCAAGGAAATGCTCAGTCGTTGCTTTGCAGCGTTCCTAGGTAGTAAGTGCGTCACACAACGGGCTCTTGGCTATGTGGAAGCTTTAACTTGTGTCCTGAGCTCTGTTTAAAATCACATCCTGATGGCTGCGATACTTTGGGGTTAGTTTTGTTTTTCTTTAATGCTGTGAGACGTGTCCCATGGTGCCAACTTGGGGTGTTGCACTCTTGCACCCTCACTAGCTAAATGCACAGGCGGCGTCAGCCTCACTGGGGAATCCCCTATTTTGTCCTAATCTGAAATATGAAGGTGGTTGAGTAACTCTGCTGGGAGGTTGGTACTGGCATGCAGAGGACTAAACAAGCTCTGAGATACTGCGGCTGGAGTTGAGTCTCCGCCGTCCTTTCGCTCACCGAGGTGGTGCTTAGCAAAGGCGAACAGGACGGCACAGCCTGGAGCTGTCGTTGCGGGCTGTGATTAATGACTGCAGCTCCTGGCGGAGGCAGGCACAGAGGATCACACTCCTTCCACTTGCTGTCTTTTAAACCCCTTTACACCCAGTCTCCGGAGACATCGCCACCTCAGTATTTCATGGCGCCCCGATTCTTGGCTTCAGAGAATCACGGAATAGCAAGGGTTGGAAGGGACCTCAGGAGATCATCCAGTCCAACCCTCCTGCTAAAGCAGGTTCTCCTAGAGCATGTTACACAGGACAGCGTCCAGGCGGGCTTTGAATATCTCCAGAGAAGGAGACTCCACAGCCCCCCTGGGCAGCCTGTTCCAGTGCTCTGTCACCCTCAGAGCAAAGAATTTTTTCCTCATATTCAACTGAAACCTCTTATGTTTCAGTTTGTGCCCATTGCCCCTTGTCCTGGCGCTGGGCACCGGCTTGTGGAAATCAGCATGGTTGCGCTCGAGTCATTTGTATCTCAATCATTTCATACTGCTGGGGGTCTGGCCAGTGAGTTGTTTTAGCTGGGTCAAAAGAAACATCAGCGTTTACATTTTTAGCTGATCCATAGTTAACCCGACCAACGAGGAGAGCCCAGGACATGGTGTAAGTTCTCAGTTTTCAGGAAGAAGCCAGATTTTCCAGAAACTTTCAGTTCTACCTGAGTTCTGTTGAAAATCAGGCCCTGGTTCCAGGTACTGAAGTCTTTGGCTGGAAACTCTTCCTACTGTACAACCCGTGATGCCTCTCCATCACTCATGTTGAGTAAATTACACCCTATTTAGTGGTGGTTTCAGTTACGGGCATCATTTCCCTGGGTTTCAGTTGCACTTGCAGAATGACAGACAGTAGCGTGCATTAGCACGGCACTTGCTTCCTTGAGCTACTTGCATTGAAAAAACCCTGATGTACAGAAATGCAAAGTATCTGTGTATCTAAGGCATCAAGGCTACTCCCACCCTGGGCTGTTTTACTACAGTAAGCCACCTTGGCACCTGCAGTCTTTCCTCCTTATAGATATTTGGCTAATTGATAAGCAGGTTGGCTGTGTAGGAAAGGTTGTTTCTACTTTGAGTAGGTAGAATTTTCTGGGTTTGGAGATCCTAGATCTGCAGGATGACTGGAACATCCCTTTCTGTAAAAAAAAAAAACCAACAACAAAACAAACAAAAACTAAACCAACAACAACAACAAACTACCAGGTCTTTCCTGGGAACAGCATCCGCCCACCAGAAGGAGAAGCACGACGGGCGTACCCTTAAATCTAATTAGTACTTAATCCTGTGGCTCCCATCACCAGGAGGCTGAATGCTGCAGGAACAGCTAGAGCAAAATCTATACATTCCCTAAGAGAGCCCTTTCATACTCTTTAGTTTCACGATGTTGCATCCATGACTAGACACCGAGGAGCCTTTCTGAGGATCCAGACCTTCATGATGGATCTTTACCCCCCACTGTCACCTATACCTTTACGTGTCAGCTTGCAGCTCCGCTTCGATCTCTCCTTTTCCCTCAGTTGTCCAAGCAGTTGGACCCGGAGCTGACGGGGAGGTAATTCTTTCCACCAAAACACAATGCTTGTTCAAAGCAGTTATTCCTCTGTCTGCTGATACCAGCATTCGCTAGAAACCTGGTAGCCACTCTAGGTCTGACCCAAAGCCTGTAGAAAAGGCTTTTCTTGACTTTCAGTGAATTTGGATCAGAGTTTTTCCAGGAAAACACGCTCTGTGCTGATCCCCTCCCAGGGCACGCAGAGTCTGCAGGCAGGCTGTGCCACGGATGCCCCGGTCACATGAGAAATGGTAATTCAAATGTTTTCTGCAGCTCATTGCTGTTGTGACCTGCCTTGCTGAGGTGACGGCTTCCTCTCATTCCTCACGTCACCTGTCGGCACGACCTCAGGCTGATCTGTCTGCGCGGAGGCGGCAATTAAGACATATACAAGGCAACTTTCTCAGCGCGGTGGCAAGCAGCGTGCTGGCCAGGCGGTGCTCACCGTGTCCCCGCATCTCCATCACGAGAGTCTCACGCTTGTGAAAACTTGGGGGGTCAGCCTCTTCTCCCTGGTAACGGATGATAGGACGAGGGGAAATGGTCTGAAGTTGCGCCTGGGCAGGTTTAGGCTAGACATTAGGAAAAACTTCTTCACAGAAAGGGCTGTCAGGCTCTGGAATGGGCTTCCCAGGGAGGTGGTCAAGTCCCCATCCCTGGGGGGATTTAAAAGCCGGGCAGACGAGGTGCTTAGGGCCAGGGTTTCGTGGTGGGATGGCAGGGTTAGGGGAACGGTTGGGCTTGATGATCTTAAAGGGCTTTTCCAACCTAGACAATTCTATGATTCTATGATTCTAACTCAGCGAGTGCTGTCCTGTGTGTGGAAAAATTAGCCAATACTCTGGGTGAATTCCCGTTGCCATTGCATTCAGGGCAATACCGTTTCTTTTTATGGGAATGCATCCTTTCCCCACATTAAAAGAGATGATGGGTAACAAAATTAGAAGCCTGGATTTTACTCTCCATATAATCTGCACTGGAGGAGTTAGAAATTCTTATTTCTTCTTGCGAGGATGAAGGTATTTGTGCCATGGGATGGGAAGGTGTAAGTGAATGGCCATTGTACATTTCAGCCCAAAGCTCAGACAGGGGAGATGCTCATTTTTTAAGCAACAACCCAGTAGCTAAAGCACTCATCTAGAGAGACTCAAAGTCTGGGCTCTCCTCCACCAAGGTGGGGGTTTAACTTGAGTTACCTACCTCTCAGCAAGTCCCAGACAGCCAACCTTCAGAGAGGCTTTGAGGGCAAACCTGAGCAGATGGGAGAGCTCACCTTTAGCGCAGAAAAGGAAGGAAAATGGGAGGCTACAGCCCAAGGAGACAGTGGTGTCCCAGGCAGAACTTGATGGCAGGAGATCACTCATCAACACATACAAATATCTTAAGGGTGGATGTCACAAGGACGGAGCCAGACTCTTCTCAGTAGTGCCCAGCAACAGGACAAGGGGCACTGGGCACAAACTGAAGCAGAATTGGTTCCAGCTGAACGTGAGGAAGAACTTCTTTACTTTGAGGGTGACAGAGCCCTGGCCCAGGCTGCCCAGGGGGACTGTGGAGTCTCCTTCTCTGGAGATATTCAAAGCCCACCTGGATGATGTCCTGTGCAACCTGCTCTAGGTGAACCTGCTTTAGCAGGACTAGATGATCTCCGGAGGTCCGTTCCAACCCCTGCCATTCTATAATTCTGTGATTCTGTGAGATCTGATGTACCTAAGATTTATCCAAGATGGGCTCAGAAACCATGGCAGGTGGTCTGAAGTTCTTGCTGTGAGAGCCTGAGTATTCGGTTCATTGAAAAGCAGAGAAATGATGGGAGTAGGCTGTAAGTGCCTTCACAGGGAGCAGAAACCAGGTGCTGAAGCTCTGACAAACCAGTAGACACAGGTCACACCATGAAGAAGGCCCAGTCTGATACCAAAGCAAGGGCACATGCCTCTTGCAAAGAGTTTTCCAGACACAGCGTATCATTCTGGCCTCCCTCCGCTCCAAGCCCTGGTCACTGCTCCAAGCTAAGTGAGACCCTAGTATGAGGGAAGTGCCAGCAGTGGGGCAAAACCCTGCTGTGTGGTTGGTGAGATATGGCTGGACTCAGTTGGGAAGCTGAAGGCAAATGCAGACGAGGAAAAGATACTTCATTTTAAAAACGAAGGATGATTTGACCTTTGGAGCTAATTACCTAGAGAAGTAGTGGGTTGTCTCTGTTGAGAGCTTGCTTGTTGATCAAGCTAGCAGGGAAGACTCTTCTTAGCCAAGAAGAAGATGGATGGCTGCCATATTCAGACTATTATCTTCTGAGCCCTGGTTCTGATTTGGGGCTCTAGGAAGAATGCAGAAATACAAACTGTCATAGCTTCCCAAGCACACCAACTTCCAACAGGACACAGAGTAGAAGGAGTAGAAGGTATGTAGTGACATTGCTGCCTTCCTCTCTGCTCACCATCATGCACATTTAATGTTTAGAGATCCCAAAGATGGGTTTGTTAGTTTAACCTCCTTCAAGAGCCATTGTTTTTCTTCTTGATCTGACTCCTGGGTTTGGTAAGGACAAAGGTGCTTGTCTCCAAGAGTGTAGGTCTGACCCTTTTATTCACTGTTTCTCAGATGAACAGTAAAATACATTGCAAAATCTTTAGTTCTTCTCAGATGCCTTGCTGGAGGGCAGGAGGTGAAAGCAGCAGTGTGCAGAGAGTGTCAGTGTGTTAAATCTCCTTGCTCAGCTATGGTGATACATTACGTGTCTGCCAGTCAAGCAAAGTAGACAGAAAGCAGTGAATGAACAGCCACCTCTCTTGTGTTTTCACACTATTAAGTGCCCAGGGTGTTCTCCAAAAGACAGGCTCTACACCAAGCTGGGTGCAGAGCGGGACAGGCTGTCACTGAATGTGAATGCACACACCCCGTAAATTAATTATACATTTTCTTCACTGCATTTGCAGACAGGAAAATCACGTGGGGTGTGGAACTTCAGGAGAAAGGAACAGAATTTGCATTTAGAATGAAATACCTGAATTTCTCCTAACCAATGCTTAATGAGCATGTGCTCTGGAGGATTAGCACCGCAGAGCGATCTCCCAGGCGGTATGGCCAGTCATGTGGTTGGACTCCGGTCCCGAAGTGCCAACAAGGAGCACAGAAATGCCAGTTAAACAGATTAGAGTAGCAACCCCCTTTGCAATTGCAGGATAATGGCTTTGTCCGGGCTCCTCGGGCTTTCTCCCTCCAAAGTCGAGCTCTGTTGGATTCCTCTTACATTTGGGGTCTCTTCAGAACCAGCAAGAAAGCCATGGGGGAGGTCGCCGTGGTGGTGACCTTGTACTGAAGCACTCCTTGACTTCTGTTAACCACTGCTTGCAAGCAAGTGGCATGTATAGTTCCATGTCACACATCTCTCTGCATCCACAAGTAGTTTAAAGGCTCTTTTAGCCCCTTCAGCCTTACCCCACTGCCTCCCTCAGATGCTCCGTTCAGATGGTGCTTGGCTAGGGATGCCCAGAAAGCTGCAAAATGAACCAAATTTACAAAAAATATGCTTTCCAGAGGGGTGTCTTTGTGCTCTTGTGTTACGCGCGAATGATTTGGGAGAAGTACTGGGTACATTTTATTTAGTCCAGCTTTTTTCCTATAGCACAAGCAGCTGTAGAGCTTCACAAAGGAGATGAAGGTGGGAATGAAGTCCTTTATGCTAGCCTGCCAGCAAGGACTGGAGGGTCCAGATAGCCGGTTTGTTCCACCAGGACTCCTGCGAATTAGCAGGGAGCTGATCTCCCTGGTGTTCAGACAAACCCAGTCCTTCTGACTGATCCCTGTGGGAAGAATGGAGGGCAGTCTACTGCTCCCCCTGCCCTTCCATTTTGGGGTTTTCCCTTCTGTGCAAGTGATGAGGAAAGCTGGGTGCCCGTTGTGTACAACCTCCCTTGAAACAGCATTGCAAGGGGACTTAAAAAGCATTGAGTAAGAGCAAGTCTGGTGGCTTGGGCTGAAGGATAGACCTTCAGAATATTCAAAAATAAAACCACAACAGGGTCTGGGTACCAAAGTCCTGTTTAAAAGCAGAACTGTGATGGGTCAATACTCTTCCGAGCCTGGCAGAACACCTATTCAGCATCACCACAGGCTGGGCTGAGCACGATGCCCATGTACAGGGCAGTTTTTATGCCAGGAGCCAGGCCAACCATCTGGCAGTGCTTTGCTTCAGCAGCAGAAGAAAGAACGGCTGAAGGAGCAGTTCTGAGACCTGAACCTGGTGCTCTAGCCCAGTCTGTGGGAAAAGATCCCCCATGCATGGCTTTTGCAACGTGGACACCCAATGGGACAAGGTCACCTAGGCCATTTGGATGATAAGCATGCAAATCAGTAATGACTGGAATACTTAGAAGCTTCCCTGTTGGGCGAGATCTCTGTTTCTCAGAGAGGGAAACTGAGGCAAGGAACTATAAGATGACTTGTCTATTGCAAATGTCTTTCAACCAAGGAACTCAGGCGGCAACCCAACCCAGTGTTCATCACTGCCCCTACAACCATCACGTTACAGACCTGGGAAGGACCTCACCCAGTGCCGGCTAAGAGCCAAGCCAAGATTTCACAGACTATTCCCAGTGGAGGAGAGTTGTCAGCATCCCTAGGCAGTCCCAGGGCTCACTACTTGGCAGGGTTAGAAAGTTATTTTCAAGCCATATGAATTAAGAAGTGAAATAATTTGGTGTGCTACAGAAAAGATTCAAACTGAGAATTAGGAAAATTGCCTTACAGCCTTTCAGATATTAAAGTGGGCGCGTGATTTTCCACCAGTCATCTATCTTCTAGAAAAAGCAAAATTAATTCGTCAAATATGGTCTGTGGCCAAAATTTGTCTAGCGAGTATTTCCTAATGAACAGCGATGCCTTGGCTGCTCTTAGGACACCGGTTCCTTTTCCAGGCAACGCAGAGGGATCATAGGATCATAGAATGATAGAATATTTTAGGTTGGAAGGGACCTTTAGAGGTCATCCAGATCATGTAGGTGGTTTCAACAGCTGGATGTTTTCATTAAGGTGGTGAAGGCACTTAGATGGCAAACTCCTCCAGCTTTCAGGGGAGTGGTTGTCTGCCTTCAAATATGTGGTTAGTAAAAATGTAGAGGTGGTGCAGGCAGTGTGGTGAGGAAAAAGGGGAATACCTGGAAATGCTGTTGAGCCTTTGCAGTCCTTGCAGCAGTTAATAGAGATAAATCCTGCCTTTCTGGAGAGGATGGGAGCATCCATGTTTCCCACTGCAGCTGAGAAGCTACAGAAAATTCAGCCAGCAGCATCAGCACCACAGACCGAGTCCTGCATTTCTGAATGGGATGAGTGCGGTTTCTGTTGGCGGGGAAGAGAGATCGCTCTCCTTGCCATGAGGAAAGCATGTTGGGACACTGGCACAGGGCATTATCATTCCTTTTTTTGGCAAGACTGAGTCTGTCCCATATTGTGTCTCTCTGGGGCATCTCACCTGGAGATGGTTGAGGGGGGGTGGAAAGACTTTACTATTCCCTCCTGTTCCCACAAGAAAAGTTCTCCTTTCAGTGGGGAAAGCACAAAAATATAAAATTATGGATAAAACCTGAAACAAAATATTTAGGTTTGTATGACAAGTCAGTCACTGTGAAGGGAAATGTCTTGCATCCTGCAAGATGGTCTTTAACCAGCCTGCACATCCCCAGTGTCTCATGGGGGTTATATCTCTCAGATAAAGTGCCTTTTCGCCTGTTTTTTAATGCATGAGAGTTTTTACTGTACTGGAAAATGTCTTACATCATAAATATAACAATTACTGATGTGGCAAGGATGACTTGGAGATTGAAAGCTGCAGAAATTCAGTTCTTTGAAAGTGTTTTCCACTCGTACGCACCAAACCCATTTAATGCTGGGAGCACCACACATCAGCAAGCACAAACCCAAGGGCAGCACGGGACTTTCCCAGGTAAAATACATCTGTAAATCACACAAAGGTGGGATTTGCACAACAGGCAAGAGCAGAGTATGGAGATACTCAGTCCAACCCAGGTATTAGTTGCAGGCTGTGGTGGAGGGCTTGGTTTTTTCTTTCCTCTCCTGAAGGCGGATTTGATAGAAAGATGATAATCCATCCAGTTTTGTGGGCTGTAAGGACAGGGCTCCCCTTCTCCACGTGCTTTAATTCGTACCACGGGATCTGATGACACATGTAATAAATCAGCATCAGTCTGATTGATTAATCCTTGGATAACTTTCTAGGACTCAGTTTACAAAATATTACTTGCATAAGCAACCTCCAGTCCCGGTCTCATTCACCACGGTGCAGGCATTAATCTGGATGTATTAGAGGATTGTCTCTCACTGTCTGGAATTAATATTATGAAAGCCTTGGGAGTTTAAGTGCTCCTAGCCCTCTTCCACACCTAGGGGCTTCATCCGTCCCTTTAGCGTTGGGACAGTCCCCGAGCTGGGGTCTATGGTATCTGGTAATTAATTGCCGATTTCTTTTGGTTTAGGCCCATTCCTGGTGATTGCTGATGTGTTTATACAGGAACCATGGTCATTCTACGACAGGTAAGTGAAACATTCCTCTCTTCAGCATTTCTAATTTTGCTCCATTGCCCCAGGGACTAATAAAAGTCTTTTTGCGGGGGGAAGAGTCAAGTCGGGCTATTTTTATCCTATTCTATTTCCCTAAAAGGACTGTTACAAGATGCAGAGATACTCATTAGCCTTAATCCTTGATTGGCTTAGAGGAAATCATTGCTCTGTTTGTGTAGTCCAGATTAACCTCGTGCAGTGTTCCACTTCTATTTTCTCATCTGGGATGGCCCAGAAGCTGCACGTGAGTCCTGGATACGCAGAAGAATAGAACAGCTTATTGCCTGCCTTGAAGAATGACCTAGTCAAGAATTGATTTTCAACTTCCAGGAACAGTGCTGCTTTGGTTGTGTAAAAACGGAGTCCTTTTGTGCATTTAAAAAGAAATTGAATTGACGAATTAAGTTGTACGGCAGGTCTCGTGTAGATTCTGAAATAATTTGGGGCTTTGGATTGTAGTGTTTTCCCTGTGTCTAGGCATAACACGTGTCTCTCACTCTTGGCTTCTGGGTTGTCTGATTGCCGTGTCTTACCTGGGGAGGACTGACAGTATTGCCACGTGCCCTGGGTTGGGGCTGCAAATTGAGACTGAAATATATCAACACAGTCAAGCATTGAGGCGATGGAGCAAATCTGCCCAACAGTTTTGATTCAACTCTGTGCCTGTCTTGGCAAATACACTTTTGGCTGCAACTGGGCAGAAAGCTCTGGACCTTTGAAGCCGCATGCAGGAACTCACGTGGTACTAGTTTATACCAGTGACAAGAAGAGCTGAGGATAGATTTGAGGGTGGAAGGAATGCCAAAGATCTCATGGAGCAGCTGAAATGCTCTTTACAGTGTTGCCCTGACCTATTGGGAGCTGTGGCCCAACAAAACCAGGCTGCACTTTGGTAGGGGAGATAAGGAAGTTGGTCCTCTTTCCAAAAGGCTTGGAGGCATTGGCCCCATGTAGCAAGCTCTGACTGATGGATTTTGTGATGCCAAGGAAAACAAGTGTGGCAATTAAAACAAAGTAAGTTCACAATCTGAAAGCTCAGAATAGCAGTTGCGGCTCTAAGAAATACCCTGCAACAACTCTGTCTAGGATGGTAGCACTCCAGGCTGCCTGTAATGTCTCTCTGCTGGAGGTTACTCCTCTGTGGTTCAGCTACTAGTTCATAGTCTTCTGTAGTGGTCTGAATTCGCCCTTTGCAGAGCTTTAATCAAATAGACCGTCTTCCTAGTTATCTAAAACCAAGATGTCTCATCTAGGCAGGGAAGCGGGGTGTTTCTGAAGTCATTTCCTTCCCACCTCTCTTAGGGTAGGATGGATCTCCTTTCTGGAGATGTCTCTCTCCCTTGCCTACCTAAGCCCCAAGCAAGGCTAGTTTGGGCACTTGACATTTCGATGGGCCCACCTGTGAATGGAGAGCTGTGGTGCAGGGGCATCATTCTTTTCTCTTGTCACCTCCGCTATCGTGAAAGTAGCTTACAGCAAAAGAGACAAGTATATGGCTCCAATAACACCATCAAGACACCTTATGCCATGCATCTAAACATGAATTAGCCAGTCTTACGATCTAGTCTGGGATTTGCGTCCTTATTAAAACCTCAGGATGTGGTTGGTCTGGTGTGAAAACAGGGCTGAATTCTTGGCCTTTTCCCTCTCATGTCCATAGTGTTACAGCAGTAAAGCTGGAGCAGAGCAGGAGCGATGCTGTCCTTATGTTAGCAGATGAGGGGTTATTTCTAGGGTGTTACAATGGAAGGAAAAAGGGACTTAAAGGGACCCTATAGGAAAGATGGGGACAATCTTTTTAGTAGGGCCGGCTGTGACAGGACAAGGGGTAATGGTTTTAAACTAAACCAGGGTAGGTTTAGACTGGATCTAAGGAAGAAATTCTTTACAATGAGGGTGGTGAAACACTGGAACAGGTTGCCCAGAGAGGTGGTGGAGGCCCCATCCCTGGGAACATTCAAGACTAGGTTGGACGGGGCTGTGAGCAACCTGATGTGGTTAAAGGTGTCCCTGCTCCCTGCAGCGGGGTAGGACTAGATGATATCTAGGGGTCCCTTCCAACCCAAACCATTCTATGATTCTGTGAAAAATGTAGTGGTATTTCTGTACTGAAAGCTGGATGCTGGAGAATAAACCTGGGGCCATTTGTGATGCATGTGTTTGTATCACCCAAGTGTTCAAAGCCCATCACCTCCAGGCAGGTATTACAAGAACCCTTAACAGCAAAGCCTTAATATTCAGTGTGCATGTTCAGTCTCCTGTAGGCTTTTTTAGAGAAGATACTCCGTTGTTTTCCATACAAACATCTTTTAGTTCATAATGGCTGGGTGTTGAAAGTGTATAAGGAATCTCCAAGTGGACTCCCAGAAGTTATTGGCAATATTTCGTACATTACTTTGGGATTAAAGCTTCTTATCATTAAACAAGAAAAACCCTAGCCCCTTAAAATAACCTGAAGTTTTCAAAAAGCTCTTCCATTTCTTCCTCTTCTCGATAGTTTTGATACTAACTCTCCCTGTGGGTTCAGATGCTGAGCAGGTGCTGACAAATATCGGGGAAATAGGTTTGTGTAGAACTTGTTGCCTCCTGCAAGCATCTCTCTGCTGCATGGATAAGGTGAGCAAGGACCCCTCCATAATGAAAGGAGGTTGCCCTGCGGCTAGCAGATACAGGCTCTTTCTGAGGTCACTTTATACCAGCTTACCCCACCTAAAGGTCCAATCTGAGTCACGCTTGAACCACATTGCTCTCTGTGGTCCAAAGAGCTGCTGTTTATGGTCACGCTTAATTGCAAGTAGCAGCAATATATGTATTTTGCCTCCTTCAGATTTGATGAAATATTTTAGAAATACATCTATGCTGTTCCTGATCAGTATAATGTTCCAGAGAGCTTTCCATCTGTCGTCTTTTGTTTTTTTCATTCCTGAATGTGCACAACATGCTTACAGTCTTCCCCTTCCACCCCTTTTCCCCTGAAAACTTTCTCCAACAAGATCAACCAAAAGAGCAAGCCATTGCACAGGCTAGATCAGTACAGAGCTTTTGGCCCCTACAGCTTGGTTTTCCTGCCTTTACCCAGCTATAAATCCAGGAAATTTGAAGATGAGCCCGTGGCATTGCACCCCATCCACTCTCCCATCAGAACAGTTCCCACTGGGATCTCCCTTAGAGGTTGGCTCTGGGCAGCTGAGCGTGGAGGCCAGTGCATGGCTCCGAGCAAGGAGGAGAAAATGCACAGCGCTCCTGCGCTGTGTCTTCCACCCAGTAATTCAGAAGAAAAGCCAATATTGTTCCCCAGCAGGGGCCTGCAGGGAGCCAAACTTATCAGCTTTAGTCACTAGCAAATTACTTGTGGCAAGTCCATTTCCATGCACAAAGGAAGGGGAGAAGAAAAAGGAGGGCTTCCTAAATTCCTGCCCTGGCAGCCTGACAAGTTCGTTTGGCTCCGCAGCACAGCAGCAGCTCGTTCCCGCATGTTCTGTTTTTTATTTAAAGCAGAGATGTTTTTAGAGCTGGAGTGGAGACCAGGAGGGTGTGGTGGCCCCGGCCGCAGATGACCACACAGCCTGGCGAGGGGCACATCACTGCTCCAGGCAGAGGGCTTTGACGAGGCCACCACTGTCCCGGTGGCAAATAGGGAATGTTTGCTGCTTGCCACATGGCTGATTTTGCCAACTCCATCTTCTCGCTCATTTAGGCAACCCTCATATAGCTTGATCTTAAAGCCAGGGTTCCCAGTGCTGCAAATTTCCTGCTGCTGGGCCAGACTGGCAGAAATCAAAACCACTTACCTGCTGGGGAGTAAAGCATGCTCACAGATTGTAAGTATTTAATGTTGAAGCATCCACTAAACGAGACTTGGCAGAAGATTGTACCTGTAACACTCAGGTCTCCTGACCATGTCCAGACCATGTGAGGAGCAGCTGTTATGGGTTTCTCCCAATCTTAGTGGCCTCCCAACCTGCTCTTGGGGTTATAGGGAGAGAAGTAGAAATAGGAGTGAAAAGAAACAGCAAAGCCCTAAGCTAAGCAGGCAAAGGAGACCAAAGCTCAGCCAGCAATGAAAGTCCTGAGGGATCAAGCACTGTGGATGCCTTGTACTATAAAGCTGTTTTTACAGGGCAAGGAAGGTGTCTCCAACTAGTCTGAAGCTTTGCAGGAGCCAAGGCTTGGTCAGGCACCTCAGCTCTGCTCTCCTGGTTCAGTTGTGTGTGACTCTTCTAGGCTCTTGGCTTGAAAGGTTGGACCAGATGATCCTTGAGGTCCCTTCCAACCTCAGATTCTATGATGCTATGACTCCTGGGTCAATGCCAAAACCTCATAGTTTCTTTGCAACCTTCCATTCTGCAAAGTCTGTTCCACCTCTGGCATTCCTTTGTGCATAAACCCCCCAGTACTGCTTCAGCTTGAACGAGCTTTAACCACAAAACGAGTCCCACACAAATGAGATTGTCCTTGATACGTTCATGTCTGTGACTTCTGCGGGTATTTGTGGCTTTATGTTCTTGTCCCAGGACTGGCTTTTAGCTAAACTTGTCCTTTCCCCTTCTTACCATTTCTCAGGTGTTTGTATAGAGAGCAATCACTTTCCTCCCTAGCCTTGGAATTTATCAAAATCCTGCAACCCCCTTTTTTTCCCCTTGTAAAACAAGCTCTGCAGGCCTCTTGTGATGGTGGCAGCCCTTTCTGCATCTGCTCCTGCTTAATTTCTTCTTGCCAGGACCAGAATTGCACATTGCACTGCAGGTGAAAGGGATTTGTGCAGTTTATTAACGAGCAGGAATAGATTTTGTAACTGCCAGCGTTTACGGAGACTCGGTTTGATGATGCTCCAGGAGATGTTTTCCCTGGGTGGGAGTAAGAATAGCAGAGACCAGATTTTGAAATCCTTCAAATTTCACAGACATCTCCCAGCTGGGCTCTGTAAGCACCAGTTTCACCTGGAGCTGGCATACACTGTTTTGGGTGTTATTGGATAATATGCATTCAGCTTTGCTAAGTGATTCATTGCGCTATATATTTTGTTAGCAAGGAGGAAGGGGTGGGCGAGAAAGCCAACATTATTGTAGGTCTTCTCAGGGCTGATCTGTAATCATGTTATTATAAAAAGCAAAGTGTAAGTCGACTGTTTGGATTCGCTTTCTCATAAACACTGAATAATTTAAGTCTTCTCCCATTTACGTCTTGTATCTGCCTGATCTATGAGGCTGAGGCTTCCCTGGATGGCTGTAATGCAGCAATGAAAAGTCCAGCACAAGCCAACCAAAGGGCACATTTGCATATAGATTGAAACATGAATCGTTGGGAGCCATTCATTAGTTGCAGTGCTCAAGACATTTGGCATTTTAACAGCCCTCTGCATCAAATCCTTTCCATCAAATTTATGGGACAATTAAAGTGCTGGGGTAGCTGTGTGCAGAAAATGAAGCTGCAGGCTAGGGAGATGTTCTTGCAGTGCTATGGCTGCAGAATATAAATTACATGATGTCGAATAAAGGCAGAGCGAGCAATCTCAGCCCTGGTGTGGAGATAGCCTGCCTCTTAGAAAACCTGTCTGAAATGCGCTCGTTCCTGCTTTTTGAAACCTTAGACAAGCTCTCAGGATCTACCTTCCCCCAAAGTATATGCACTGAAACCTTAATCTATTGGATCTCAAGATAGAGGAGGCTTGGAGTGAGAGCTGTTATATGCGTGGGTGAGTTTAGTTTTGCTTTTTTAAGGAGCGGTAGCAAAATACTCAGCCAATGGGACATTCATTTGAGGGTATAGGAAATTTCAAAGAACTCAATAACAAAATTCACCCTGAATTAACCTTGGAACCTTAGGTTTCCCCAGGGAAAATCTACAGCCTTGGGGACAGCTCTTGCCCAGCAGCTCACATATCATCTTATCTTCTCGATGGTAAGTTCTCAGTGTCTGTCAGAGCCCTTAAAGATGGGACTGAGAAATTGCTGAGACCTGAAGTCTGGAGAAAGAAGAGAGAAATTCAGTCCCTCAGACTGCCTCTTTCTCTTAAGTCTTCCAACTCATCATGGCCTCAAGTCGCACCAGGGCAGGTTTAGATAGGATATTTGGAAAAATTTCTTCACCAAAAAGGGTTTATCAGGCATTGGAACAGGCTGCCCAGGGAAATGGTTGATTCCCCATCCCTGGAGGCATATAAAAGACATATAAAAGATGTGGCTCTTAGGGACATGGTTTAGTGGAAGACTTGGCAACGTTCAGTTAAGGGTTGGACTTGATGATCTTAAAGGTCCTTCCCAACCTAAATGATTCTGTGATTCTAAGCTTGTGTAACCTGACGCTGAAGAAGTCTTGTTGTTTGTATATGTTTTCTGTAAAGAAAAGCCCGTAATGAATCTTGAACTCACATGGCCGTTGTGCACCAGCTGGTGGAGCTGGGGACCGCTGGCCCTTCTAGCAACCCCTTCGCAAAAGTAAGGTTTAGGGAAGGAGGTCAGAAGTCCTTCATTCTCACCTACCCCATCCCACATCTTATCCTGCTGCTAGGGATCAGCACAAGGGTTGATTTCCCTTGGTCCTCACTCCAGCCATTGACCCTCTGATTGTTAGTCATAATGGGAGGAAGGATCTTCATCTCAGCTGTGCAAACAGAGCAGAGCAAAGGATCTCCCATCCCATCCCATCCCATCCCATCCCTGTACACCTGCCTCCCTCTGTCTGCCCTCCAATCCCTCCCAGATGTGTGATACAGCTGTTGGCTGGACCATGTTGTCCATAATTTCACCAAAATCACATGACTTACAAGTACTTGTAAAAACCTTGAACGTAATTGATTATTTCTTACTTACTGCTGTTATTTTTACTCAGATAAGTTCTCAGGTGGGATATAGGGAGTTGCAATTGGAGGGATTTGGGTAAAAGGCAGATATTTAAGCCAACGTGGCTGCGGTAAGAAATGTTTGTGATACAACAACCTTAATGGAGTATGTGTTTAATCCTCTCCTTGTATGAATGGCTGCGCAGCAGGTAGGCGGCTCTCCCTGTTCAAGGCGACCTTCCTCTTCATCAAATTCCCCTTGCAAAATCGGAAAACATTCAACAGCAAGGCATTAAAATGGAAGCCCTCCACACTTCATGGATTTGGGGTGGACATCTGTGGAACGACCCTGATGTACACCAGTGAAAGATTTGGCCCTTATGGTGTAAAACGAATTCCTTTTCCAAGCCACAGCATCATTTGCTAGCACAGTGTAGATTTGACAGCTGTTTTCCTAAAAAAGAAACAAACAAAAAACCCAAAACCCTTAGCTGTGGCCTTCTGCAATCAGATTCAAGAAGCTGTGCGCAGCTCCTGGGGCCCAGGGGAAGGAAAGCAGTAACAACAGCACAAATTGAAAAATGGCATTTCTTTCTCAGGAGAATTTCTTTCTCAGGAGAAAGTTGAACTGGGAGTACAGAGAATACCACTGAGATTCATTGTCTGGTCGATAAATAAAATAACTTTATTGGAATTAAAACTGACTTTGAAGACAGAATTCCAATGAGAATGTCAAACCCATACGGTCCATGTTGCTCTTTAGCCAAACCCAAATGTTTTCATGAAAAGCTTTGTATGTTTTTTCCTGTTGTGTTTTAGGTTTTGGTGGAATGG
The DNA here is from genome assembly GCF_000687185.1 of Egretta garzetta. Lineage (NCBI taxonomy): Eukaryota > Metazoa > Chordata > Aves > Pelecaniformes > Ardeidae > Egretta > Egretta garzetta. The sequence goes on along the minus strand of NW_009259435.1, from coordinate 3,097,233 downwards.
CATTCACTAAGGAAGATTTCCAATAAGAAATTCGGAGGAGTAATTCTATTTTTAGTTGTTTTATAAATGTAACCAAAACAGGAGGAGGATTTGGATGTTTGCTAGAATACACATAAGGAGACTGTTCTGAAAAAAAAAAATCTGTTTAAGGGCAGAGAAAATTCAATACAGTGAGTGAAATAGCCCGAGACACACTGGCAAGCCAGCTGGTGCTTTGGATACCTCTTCTGGGGCTTTCAACAGTAGGGGAATGAGATGAGTGAGTGTGGACTGGGGCTTGGGAATCTGTGTGCCGATATTTTTGCATTTCCATTTTGACACTTCTGGGTATATTTACAGATACTGCTCTAGTGGCCGGCAGTACTGACCAGCTCGTGATTAGACTGTTGCAATGTAAGGGAGTTGCCTTCTCCCCATTGACCACATCTATGGGGATCTGAATTTTGCAAACGTGAGAAGGTGATACGGTGGATCAGTCCTCTTCTCCTTCCCAAATCACCCAAGCTGGTGTCTGCACAGGGGAGGTGGCACTGGCCAAAGAATGCAGCTGCTTTCTTGCACTGGGGAAAAGTCAATCTTAAAAGTTTACAAGGATTTCATCCTCATTAGGCAATTTTGTGAAAGGAGAAAACTTCACCAGCTATAAATTATGAGGACCTCTGTTCCTGAACAGAAATTATTATAAAATTCTGAACAGAGTTACAGTGTGCTAAAGTTGGGAACATATTTGTCCCAACCCAGGTCTGTCCCATCACGGTATTCTGTATCCAAACTGACTGTTGGTGAACACCAAGGGATGAGTAAGCATAGAGTGTGATTTCCTCACAATATTTTCCTGTCCTTCAGCTATGAACTTTCAGCTCTGGAATTTCCCCAACCTGATGTGATTTATTTGGTTAGTAGTCCCTAATGCATCTCCCTTCCAAGCACTTGTCCAGCTTCCTTACTTCTCCAAGGTGCCCTATCCACCTCCATTGCTTTTTGCTGAACCTAGTTCCTATTGACTTGGGTTGGTGTCCCCTTATTCTTGGACTGGAAGAGTACTTTAAAGAAGTATCTCTACAGATTTGTCCACTCTGCCCTAGGCATCCACATGCTCCACTGGTGAAGATAGGATGCTACCCCAGATTGTCCTTTGGTGTGCCTTAACCTTGCAGAACCATTTTCACATCCTGCCTGAGGCAATTCTACTTATATGCTGGAAGAATTGCTCCCTCCCCACGCTTTTACCAAGAAGCAGATGCCCTCCATCCTTTCCCCAGAGTTATTTTAGCAGAACCCAGGACAAAAAGAGGTTGGCTTATTTTGCATGCTGAAGAAGAAAGAGCCAAATGCTGCTTGTTTTTAAGATTGGGGAAAAAATGCCTATCTGGGACAGAGCCTTGCCAGTGATTTGCACACTCCAGCTCGGAAGCCTTTTGTTGCAGCCAGTGTGAATGCAACGTGAGCAATTGATGTGCATCTCCTACCACCCAGCCAGGCATTTTATTGCCAGCACCATCGCTGGCAAATGACTCTTAAGGTCACACACTGCATTTTCATGATCTGCAAATCACTTTGTAAAGGCATTTTACTGCCCTTTAACCCCATAAAATTGCTAGATTCAGTGGAAGGCAGACAGGCAGCCCTTTCCCATTAAGTAGGTGCTTGAAGTTAAACAGCATTTGCATCCAGCAAAATGCAGTGGAGGCATTAACCATATTTCCATGCTTATACTCTGTTGGCCCATTCCTTACAGAAATGTAGGCATAATTAATATATCTATGTGATAATACTCTCGCAGTCTCAAAATCCAGGCTATATGGCAATTATGGAGTTTCTCAAAACAAGTATAAAATTGATGAGCGTTCTTCACATGAATTAATTTCCCTTTACGTGATTTAGGTTTTCACATGAGCACCAACCAGCTGCCTGTTGCTGGACCAGGATCTCTGCCGTGCTAGGCACCTTGCAAACCCACAACAAAACGAAAAGCTTGGTTTCGGGAGTAACATTTAACAACACCCATTCAGAATGTAACCCTTTTCGTCGTAAAGCAGGTAAAAATGTGAGACAAAACCCCTTTGGAGGCCACATCCCCCCTATGCAGACTGTGCAGCGTATGCAGAATGGACTGTCCATGTAATAAAATACACATGAGTAAAATAAGAAGTCCCAAGAATACAGGAATTAGCTGCTGTCCCCAAAACATGCAGAGCTTATTTCTTTTATGGTTTTATTCTTCTAGCTACTAGAGTTCGGGACATCCAGATGGAAGTCTAATCCCACTGGCAATCTTACCAGCTACCATTCCGTGATAATTTCATGTAAGAATTAGGTCCAACTTGCTTTTCCAAGCTGTGGCTGCTGCTTTGTTTTTAATCACTGGTGATTATTTAGTGGGACTTGGATTTTGAAGCAGATTTCTGTGTTTGTGTGTTCAGAAAGGACTGATGTTCAGGGTCTGGCTTCTGATTGCTCTCTGAAAGCCAGGTCTCTTCAACAGGTGTCCAACAAGCTATAAACCATTAGCTGTAAAACTATCCCAAGCTCGCAGTTTGAAGGCATCTGCAGTGCACATCTGTACACATCCTGATCCAACAAGGCAACCATCTTGGGTCTGCCAGCTACAATTGTGATTTGAATACAGTTGTCCCTACCTCTATCATCTTGTGCCAACCTGAAGACTCCACTCCTTCTCTGTTTGCAACCTCTAGGCTAGGGTTTGTTTAGCTGGACTTGCTGACTGGTTCCTTCAGACCCTTAATTAACGTGGTTGGCCTCCGGGGTCCCTACTTTCTTACAGAGCCTTCTGGAATTTCACACTTTCTACAGCGCAGCTGTGCTGGTGTGAAATTTGGGATTAAAATGCCATTCTCTGTCATTCCTTATTCTGCTTAGGGTACTATTAGCATGCAAGTTGAATTGAAACCCATGGAGAAATCATCAGAAACAAACCTGCTGGTGCAGTTGGTAATTCCAGAGAGTTACAGCAGATGGGGCTGGTATTGTGCTGCTGGGAGCCCATGGTGAAGCTCTTCACCTGATCCACCTCCTCCCTCAGAGGGACCCACCAACAGCAATTTGGGAAGTTTTCCAAACACAAGAGGCAGAGAGGCCTGAAGAATCCAGGCAAGTGGCTTTAATTACCAACCTGCTCTGGGTTTCCATTTCAAGGGTGATCTTGCATGGAGCCATCTCTGGAGTCTCCAAACCCATGAAGCAAGCAATGAAATATGGACGATTTTGCTGGGGTTTAATGAACACGAGTAGGATTCTTTTTGTTCTCTGTTTCCTGATGACAAAAAAGTCCAGGTGCTTCATATTCTTAAGATTTGTTTTTGACAGCTGGGAGCATCTTCTCTCCTTTTGGAAGGATGCTACTTGTATTGCAGCATCTCTGCATCCTTGTGGCTGGCACCTAAGGAAAAAAAAAACAGTTTCAAGATGCTTTGAATTGCACCACAAGCACTGCCAGTGTGATTTTTTTGTTTGTTTTCTGTTGTGATTTCTCCTGCCTCTCATTCCTCTCAGGAGCTGGCTTTTCAAACACGCCCCTGGAGCAGTCCACTTCTCCCTTAAGCAGTCATATCACAAACTCCCTCAAGGTGCTATTGATGGAGCTGCAAACTAACCTTCCTCCAGACCCCCTCACGCTCCTCAGTAACCAAGACAACCCTCTTGGATAAGCAAAGGGAGCGTGTAAAAAGGGCAGTGCTGCTCAGATCCGGCGTGGCAGCAAAGGAAAAGCAGCATTACTCCCCTTTCATTCAATATTTCCAAAGATAAGTCATGATATGTTAAACGGTAGCGCTTGTCTAGACATAGCAGTGCCACTTTGGCTAATGCAGACCCTTAGCACAGACACATTTCTGCTGGGAAAAGGGCATTTGCATGAGTATAGATTACTCCTATATGGGAAAAGAATAGATTTTTACTAGGATTAAGCATTCTTTGCACTATGACTGCATTTCTGTTTGTGCAGGAATAGCCGTGCAGATTACAGTAGTCACCTCTATTTGGTAGGCACAGGAGCAAACTGCAGACTAAGTTGCAGTAAGGTTACGAAAAGGCAGGGAGGAGGGAAGGAGCCTGGAGTAAAGAAATGAAGGAGAAAGGATCTTCCCAGAGCACGAAAGATGAAGCTGCCTCCACCAGCTGAAAATCTGCAAGAGAATTTGACAGGCTGCACATGAAAAGTAAAAGAGGTTTTTTATCACAGATGGTGGAAAAATCCTGGTTTGTTTCCCCAGGAATAAAATCAGGTAAAACAATAGAATTCACGTGGTTGCTTTTAAGCTTCTTTGAACAGCCTTTCTGAGCCAGGATGAAAAACATCCCTTCTAATTTACATTTCTCTGTATGATCTTTTTTTTTTTTTTCCCCCTTCATCAGTACTGTACATTGGAATTCAAACTGTGTCCTTTTCGTGCATCATTGTGCTCTTGAAAAGGCTGTATGCCTCAGAGGCAGAAAAATGTTGGGTGGAAATACCTGATTACCTCCATCTGTTGCAGAGTTCCGTAGCTCTCGTGCTCATCAGCTGGGACTCCTCTTCCCTTAATCAAATCAAAGAGCTCTCTGCCTTCACCCTGGGGAATAAAGCTCATTCGTGAGTGAGATGGAGCCTCCATCGGTGCCGCTCGGCGATGCCGCAGCAGATACCTGCATGTGGTTGCGCTGCCGGCTGCTCTCCCTGCTCTTTCACTGGAGTTTTGCTGATTGTCTGATGAGCCAGTTCAGGCAAAAACCAGCAAAACGCTTTGCAAAAACTCGTGAAAATGTTGCTGCAGGGTTAACTCCCTGAGCTGTTTCACCGTGGGATCAAATCGAGGAAAGGGATGGGAACGTGCAGCTTAGTGGTGTTGTCTGGCCATAGGGACCTGCTGGAAACAGCATCCCTCCCAAATTGTGCTCAGAGAGGGAGATGGTATTCCCTTAATCCTGTCCTCCTAAAGCTTGACATACAGAACAATATGCATTTAAAGGGAAATGTTCAAAATCTTTGCTTCTGGGTGGCTAAGGGCAAGCAGTTTCCATCGTGCCTCCTGTTGCAAACTAGGGAGCTCTTAGTTGCACCTTCAGTTGTCTGGGGACAGGGGTGACTGTTGTTGGCAGATTTAAAGTGGATCCGAAAGCTCCCAATGTGGTACCAGCGCAACCTCTCTACTCCTAGGACCTGGGGGTGCTGGTTGATAGGCAGCTGAATATGAGCCAGCAGGGTGCCCAGGTGGCCAAGAGGGCCAACAGCATCCTGGCTTGTATCAGGAGTGGTGTGGCCAGCAGGAGCAGGGCAGGGACCGTGCCCCTGTGCTGGGCACTGGGGGGGCC
>NW_009259435.1:3068010-3091908 GCF_000687185.1 Egretta garzetta | reverse complement strand
AGGAGGCTGAGGGGAGCCCTCATCGCTCCCTACAACTGCCTGAGAGGAGGCTGTAGCGAGGTGGGGGTCGGCCTCTGCTCCTGGTAACGGGTGATGGGGCGAGGGGGAATGGTCTGAAGTTGTGCCAGGGCAGGGTGAGGTTGGACATTGGGAAAAATCCCTTCCCTGAAAGTGCTGTCAAGCTCTGGAATGGGCTGCCCAGGGAAGGGGTCGAGTCCCCATCTCTGGAGGGATTTAACAGCCGGGCAGAGGCGGTGCTTTGGGACAGGGTTTGGGGGTGGGATGGCAGGGGTAGAGGAATGGTTGGGCTGGGGGAGCTTAAAGGGCTTTTCCAACCCAAATGATTCTGTGATTCTATGACTCTATTCTATGAAGGAGTATGTCTCCATCTAACAGTAATAAATTACATGCTCCCATCCTAAAGCACTCCCCCTCTGATTCCCCCTGGTTTTACTTTTTCCCTCTCTGGTTTTCCTGATTTGTACATCTTACGATTGCTCTGTTGTCTTCCTGTGGATTTCTTCCATTTGCATTTAGGACAGGACCCAGCCAAGGGGCTAAAAGGCTCAGTCTTCATTTCCTGTTCCACTTCTGCGTCTTAGCAGATTTTTCAGTCGCATCCCAAGCGGTGGCCATCAGCTTTTTGTGTGAGCCCTGATACGCAGTGCTCTGGCACGGCGTTTGGGTGGGTGATGCCCGGGGCCAGCCTAATCTGCTTGTAACGTCAACAGATTGCCGGATTCTCCGCTGCGCCCGTGACGGTAATGCCGTAGGAATCACGGATTAAATCTTCTATCTCCGTGTTTGTCTGCATGCTTAAAACCCACTCCTGAGCCGAGAGGTCCCAAATAGTCAACAACAAGCTCCTTGCCAAAAGCCAGGGATGAGGCCAGACATCGCTGGGAGCTGAGTCCCGTTGCACCACGCTGGATTGCACCCTTGCAAACCTGATTAAATCAATCATTTTTGCTCCTGGAGTCCTTGACTAGCCCTCAGCACTAAATGGGAAAATGTTGGGATGGGCACCACATTTGTAGGTTGTTTTTTCCCTCCTGTCAGTGTCAAAGTTACAGGATGAGCAAGTGGTGCATTGATTATTGAATTATTTAACGATTCCTCTTGCATCTCTGCCTTTGCTTCAAAAAGCCTTTGTGTGTAGCACGTTACCTTGGCTGACAGCTGGCACCTGATGTGCTACAAGAAATTGGGAGGAGAATCTTATTTATTTATGAAACAGCAAAATTATTAGGGTTACTGACTACCAGCGTGCGTGTTTCTTGCACTACGGTTTGTTGTTAAGTAGAAATTTGAGCTTTTTCTTCCTTTCCCACCGTTTCTTGATGCTGGTGGCAACTGCGCCGCGAGAGATGAGTGCAAAGCATAGAGATGAGCAGTCCTCATTCTCCCCTGGGTTGCACAGCTGTGGATCCAGGAGAGGCTCCATTAAACTGAGCAAGGTACACCCATGTAATCGAGAGCTGAACTGAATCAGATAGGTGATATCTAGAGGTGATACATGCTTTTAGTAGACCACAGACGTTATCCTGCACGAAGGATTCAGGTAGCTGTTGGAAGTCTGCACTGACATAATATGCTGCGATGCACCAGTACATTTAGATTTCAGCCTGCTCTCCAAACGACATTGAAATTTGGAGCTGGGGGAATGCACTTGTGTCTGTGTGCACTGAGGATTTCCTGCCTCAAAGATGACCCCTGGTGAGACCCCACCTGGAGCACTGTGTCCAGTTCTGGGCTCCCCGGTTCAAGAAAGATGAGGAACTCCTAGAGAGAGTTCGAAGGAGGGCACCAAGGATGATGAGGGGACTGGAGCATCTCCCCTGCGACGAAAGGCTGAGGGAGCTGGGCTTGTCCAGCCAGAAGAAAAGACGACTGAGAGGGGATCTCATCAACACATACAAATATCTTAAGGGTGGATGCCACTAGGACAGAGCCAGACTCAGTGGTGCCCAGCACCAGGACAAGGGGCAATGGGCACAAACTGAAGCAGAAGAGTTGCAGTTGAATGTGAGGAAGAACTTCTTGACTTTGAGGGTGCCCGAGCCCTGGCCCAGGCTGCCCAGGCGGGCTGTGGATATTCAAAGCCCACCTGGACGCTGTCCTGTGCCCCCTGCTCTGGATGACCTTGTTTTAGCAGGAGGGTTGGACTAGATGATCTCCTGAGGTCCCTTCCAACCCCTGCCATTCTGGGATTCTGTGATTCTGTATAAAGGACAGATCTAGCTCTCCGGAGATGCGGGTATGTGAAAAAAAAAGCTGCATACGCAGGTTGGTTTACATCAGTTGTCAGCGCTCTGACCCACAGATCGCATTTGGCCCACATGGTGCATCGACAGCCATTCTGCAGGGTATCATCTTACCGATTTTAGAAAAGTAAATTTAGTGCTGCAGGGAGTAATCAGTGGAGCACTGCTGACCCGAGTCCACAGCCAGCCTCTGATAACCAGCGATTTTCGATATCCTTCAGCAATTTACCTGAATATCAGCCCCTAGGGCCCCCCATGCTAGGGGTAGGAGCCCCTTAGCTAGTTTTGGACACCTGTACTGTAGATTTCTACCTCCAAACTGTCCTCTTCACCCACCCCTTTAGGCCAGTATCATCTGCCCTGGTTTAAATACCTGCTTTATGCAGAGGTGACCGTAGAAGTGCCTCTTTCTTTCCCTTGAGTGTAGAATAGAATAGAGTATTTCAGTTAGAAGGGACCTATAATGATCATCTAGCAAAGGTCTGGATGTCTTGCTCAGAGGTGGACTCATGCACTGGGTTAGTCGAGTCCCACCAGCCCTGTTTCAATGAATAACTCAGCTTTTCAGTGACAGCCACAAAACAACCAGCTCAAGAATACCTCCTCCGCCCTGGCAGTGTCTGGTGCGTTTTCTTTGCATCTGGAAAACAGCCTGGGGCAAAGAAACCCAAGCTTTCATTGAATTAGGTGGTCCACCTGCTGTGAGGGTCATTCCTGCAGGTGGTGTTTCCCTTTTTTCTTCAGCAAGGAGGTCCACGCCACCATGGTAGCACTTACTGGGAGCCCAGGTCTCAGGTCTCAGCAGCAGCATAAACCTATTGCCTGGGTCACATCAGTTCCTTAAGATAAGCATTTGCCCCTTGCTATGCGTGTGCACGAAGCGTGTCGCGGCAGGACCTCGATCTCAGCCGTGCCTGCTGCTGCAGAGGTGTAGTAAATCATCAGATGGGGGCCCAGCATGGCTCTTCGGGCTCATAATTCTATCTCTGCAGTGAAGAGTCTAATGTTACCCTGGGGAGCTGTAATCTAAACCGGATGGCATTGCTGACGGGCTGCCAGCCAGCTAAAGGTTTGTTTTCCTCCATCGTGTCCCTCCCCTTATTGTCCTCAGCATGTTTATTTGTTTCCCACATAAGGCACAGCACATTCCCTTAGAAAAAGCACGCTGATAGGAGGCTTAATGCTGCTGCTCTGCTCCTTGATGCATACAAAAGGGAGGCTGATTTCCAAGCTGGGTCATCCCTTTGGAGGGATGGGATTTCCCATTTCCAGGAGGCAGCATGCTCGGGCCATTCAGGCAGACCAAGCGCCTCTGGCTGACGCATGTGACTCCATCTAACGAGTCCCCACAAAATCTCCTGCTAGCAGAGGAGCAATGCAAAAAATATGCACTGGAAATACATGAAATTACAGAACTTCAGCAGCCCCAGCGTCAGGGAAAAAATAAGCACGCTCATGTAATAGGACTGCAGAGCCTGGATTCAGCCCTCGGGGCTCCCACCTCTGTTTTGCTGCAAGGATAACCTAGGGCAAATCATTCCACTCCTCTGCTCCTCAGTTTACTCCTTGGCAGCACCCAGAGATACCCAGCCTCAGAAATATGGTAGAGGATGTAGCTGAGCAACGATCGTAATGTCTGCTCCAGGGCAAAGTGACATAGTTAAATAAATTGGAAGGGAGGAAACTGTCACTCACTCTTTTGGTCCGGAACCTATTGGATTTGTGGAGAAAATGCACATAAATGGCTCCCCCCCCCGCCCCGCCCCGATGGTATGGTTCTTGCTGTGTGGGAATATTGGCCCCACCTTTCCAAGTTCCAAAAACCTTACCTAAAGGGCATCCCAGGCATAAGAGAATGGTAGATGTCAGTGACCAACCAGTGATTGATGAAAGAAATAGTATTAAAAAGACGTATAGGTGTGGCACTTAGGGACAGGGTTTAGCGGTGGGATGGCAGGGGTAGGTTAATGGTTGGACTTGATGATCTTAAAGGGCTTTTCCAACCTAAATGATTCTGTGATTCTAAATACACTGGCGGCTCTCTCATATCTGCTGCTCCCACACCGCTCTAGTTACAGTGGCATGGCAGTGAGGAAAGGTGTGCTGGTGAGCAAAGAGCATCCGTAGGACCCAGCCCAAATCCAAAAAGCCCGTCCTATGGGCCCCTTTATATACATTTATTCGGTCCTTCTTTCCACATGCATCCTCTCATTGATTATTAGCTTTGATGGGGCATCTGTCTTGTACTTTCTAGGGGAGCAGAAATGCAGTCGTTAACAGCACTGTGTATTCAGGTCATACTGGAGGTAGACATCTCCCATGAGATTGCTACATTTGATCTACGTCTCCTTCTCCCTGCATTACTGTTCCATCTCATGCACATTTTTGCCTGCTCCTTTGATAGACATCTATCTCATTAATCTCTCACCTGGCTTCTTATCCATGAGATTTGACCTCTTCCTTACATCACCTGCACAGCTACAAGAATTGGGCACCTTATTGTTTCAGGGCTTTGTAATATAGCTTAAACCTACAAAGTTATCTGTCCTTTGGGCAAGGATCGCCTCACTGTTGTCACTGCTGTTCACTGATGAGCAGAAGTAGCTTGGTATGAGTTTGATGTACCTATCATTTCCTGATGTCCTTGGTGACTGTGTCCCATCAAGGGGATCTGTAAAGCCTTCCTTCATCTAGAAAGCTTTCTGCCAAGAATATGTCCTCTTCATCATGGACAAATGGATTCAAAACCCCATGGAATCGAAGCATTGGTAAAGTTTTGCATTAAAATAGTGATAAATGAGAATGGCATGGAAAGCTTAGCAGCTGCACCGCTATCTAGTCATGCATTGCTCTGGTTTGTACAAATGACGTAGAGTTAGATACAGAATTTCCATGGAAGAGACTGAGGCCCAGCTGGAGTGGTCTTAAGTTCTCTAAATGAGCAGAATGGCCTTTCCTAGATGAAAGGAGGTTGTAATGAGGTGGATGTTGGTCTCTTCTCCCTTGTAACAGGCGATAGGATGAGAGGAAATGGCCTCAAGTTGCACCAGGGTTTAGGTTGGACATTAGGAAAAATTTCTTCCTCAAAAGGGTTGTGAACACTGGAAGGGGCTGCCCAGGGAAGGGGTCGAGTCCACATCCCTGGGAGTATTTAAAAGCCAGGCAGACAAGGGGGGTTTAGGGACAGGGTTTAGTGGTGGGATGGCAGGGTGAGGGTAACGGTTGGGCTTGATGATCTTAAAGGGCTTTTCCAACCTAACCGATTCTATGATTCTATGAAAATGAGAAATCTCAAGTCTATCTAAGATAGGACAGGAAAAAGCAAATCTGGGGTGACTGTAAAATGTCTTGTGCTCCTCTGGTTGGACCAGCAGTCCTGATTAGTCCTTACAAGAACAGTCCTCCCTATATAGAAGGAGAGATTGCAGAAGTGGGTCTGTAGAGCACCCACATGTAGCGTGACCTTGTTATCTCCATGGTCCTCATGTTCAGCACATTTTCATCCACAGCCCAGGTGCTTCTCTCACCTATAGGCAACAGAGGCTGCGCTGCTCTGAACACCTTCCACTCAATTATTTAAAATTCAGTTGCTATGGATCTACTCGAGGCGATCAGTTTAAAGAAAATGCAGACGGCCTCTGGTTTTGAGTTCCTGCTGCGCTTTGGTTAATTTGGTATGTAAAGGTATTAGGTTAATTAAATGCCATGTGTTGCATGGGGACTGACTGCATTTGTGGATTAATAAGCACCTGAGTGTGTTCTGCGCTGAAAGTCCTGAAGCTGGCAGATGGCTATTTCACTGAGAAAGGAAGGTAACGGAGAGAACTCACAGGGAAATGAAGAGGTTTCCTGTTAATCCTGCAGTCGTTTTTCCAGAATGAGTGGTTGCAGTGTCCTTCAGGTTTCTGACCAAGTATCACCCCTTACTGGAGAGACTGGAAGAATTTAAGTGAAGAGAAGCCAAGTTTGTTCAGCTCGCTTGGAGACTCCCACAGCACCCGTTCTATGGAGCAAGTGTGCTAGCTGGCCAGTGGAGGACCATGGCTGGTGCATGGAAATTTTTCTGCTAGGAGATCTTTACCAAGAGCCATACTGTGAATCAGGTCAGAGGGTGTCCTGCAAGCAGCAGGCATGGTCCCGCTGGAGGTCTAAAGCAAACCAGCCACAGCTCTCTGGCATTCATGGTGGAATACACGTAGAAAGCAGAGAGAGGGACAAATACCACTGCAAGATTTTGGAGATGTTGAAGAGGAAGAAAGTCGTTTTCATGCAGCCATGCCCTGAGGTGGTGGAAGATCAGGAGAGAGACCAGGGCAAATGGACACTACTCCGTAACGTCAACCAGGCCCTGAAGCCCACAACCATTCTAGCGGTAAGATAGAGGATCCCAAGTTCTGAGTATGGCTGGGAGCTTTCAGGCTACTTTGAAATCTGTCTCGCTGTTTGATGGGATCCTCATACTGCTCATGCTAGCTTCTCTCACCTTCCTCCTGAGTCTTTCTTCACCCCAAGCGCTGTAGCTCCCCTGTGGTGCAACCTTCTTGCTCTTTGCATTTGGAAGCTCCTCCTAAAGGTCCTCTTCATGAATTGTGTTGATCTGTGTGTGCACCCATCATGGTGTTTCCTCCTCTTGCACCGCTGTTTGGTTGGCACTGCCCACAGCTTGTGGGGTCCTGAGGGTCTGCCCCAGAGCATTTGGAAGGACGTTAGCACCCAGCAGCTGCATCAAGGAGGAGGAATTGGACCATGTTGATACTGTGAAGTGACCGGTGGTATTCTTACTCCTCCAGTACTCTGTCATGTGTGTTGGAAAATAAACTGCATCAGTTGAGGCATGAGGTAGGTTATGCAACCCATAAGCCAGTCTGCCCAGGCTGGTAAATGCATGAATCACCCTGGTTTGCCCTAAAATCCCCAATATATCTGCTGCTTTTTGGGCTGATCTGAAGGTGATTGCATCAGCGGAAGGAGTGTAACTGCCTTCCATGGGTTTTATATCAAATTGATTAAAGTCAGGGAAGGAAATAGGTCAGCACTCTTAGTAAGTGATGTTATTTTTTAACCCCCCAGACTTTTCGGAGCTTACCAGCTTAGCTCATCCCATAAGACTTGCTTTTTTCACCAGTATTAAGAACTGCACTTTAATGTATTTAGAAAGAGCATTTTGAGGGGACGAGCACTCCGTGCATTAGGCAGGCAAAGCACTGGGGTTGTCTTAGTGGTAGTGCAGTATCGGTTTACCTTGGGGAGAGCAGACTGCCTTTTTATCCTGGCTGTGTGATAACAGAACGCATGAAGCAGGCTGCTTTTACAGCTATTCCAAATTAGGGATTTAAAAAAAAAAAAAAAACAACCAGCATTACAATTCTTGTTTTCTTGATCAAGAGCAATTTTTACGCAGCTGCTGAGGTGTCAGACGGGCTTTCTGCTGAGCAGGGACTGAGCAACCTGGCTGTTCCCTTGATCAAGTTACCCACCCCGTGCATGAATTTGCCCAGCTATGCGGTGAGGATAACAGTGCGGAACACTCTGAAATGCTTTGAGAGTCTTCGATCAAAGGAGCTAAGAAATAAATATTAACATAAGTGGATTTCTAATGTATCTGTGCATGACTTACTGCATTCATTAGTTGTTGGGTTTTTTTTTTTTCCTTTTTAACTGAGTTGTGAGATGGGAGGGTAAGGCAGTTAATGAGATCTGAATATTATATTTTTATGAGCTAGGTAAAGATACTTACAACAGTGCTGTAGCACAACCCTCTGAGGAAAAGAAAATCCAAACTAAGGGCTGGATCCTCAGCTCCATGTAAGCAGGATGACTTTGTTGATATCCTAGGTGAAACCTAGCAAGGACAAAATAGTGGGGACTCCTTGTGTGTAGTGTTTCTTCACGTGTGGGTCCCTGGGTACAGCCTCACGTCCCTGTGGCACTCACAGCTTAGTATCTGTCAGAAGTCCTGGTGAGTCATGACTTGGATGGTGAACGTTTCACCATGTTTTATATTGCTGGAGGTCTCCAGTTCCCCCTGCCCAGAGTGGAGCTGAATCCCAGAATGGCAGGGGTTGGAAGGGACCTCGGGAGATCATCCAGTCCAACCCCCTCTGCTAAAGCAGGCTCACCCAGAGCAGGTTGCACAGGACGTCGCCCAGGTGGGTTTTGAATACCTCCAGAGAAGAAGACTCCACAAACCCCCTGGGCAGCTTGTTCCAGTGGTCTGTTACCCTCAAAGTAAAGAAGTTTTTCCTCATGTTCAGCTGGAACCTCCTATGTTTCATTTTGTGCCCATTGCCCCTTGTCCTGTTGCTGGGCACCACTGAGAAGAGTCTGGCTCCGTCCTTGTGACATCCCCCCTTAAGATATTTGTACGTAGAGAAGAAGACTCCACAAACCCCCTGGGCAGCTTGTTCCAGTGGTCTGTTACCCTCAAAGTAAAGAAGTTTTTCCTCATGTTCAGCTGGAACCTCCTATGTTTCATTTTGTGCCCATTGCCCCTTGTCCTGTTGCTGGGCACCACTGAGAAGAGTCTGGCTCCGTCCTTGTGACATCCCCCCTTAAGATATTTGTACGTGTTGATGAGATCCCTAAGGTTGAAGGTTGTTCATCAGCCATCAGGGTCAAACCAAATCTATAAGTACTCTGTCCACAGAAATGGTCGATAGTGGATGCTCAGGGAAGGGGTTATATCAGACCACATGCAAAGTGATCCCTCCTATTCTTCACTTTCCCTTCTCCCAGCAGTTTTTCAGGACATGGTGGTTAGGGACGTGGTTTAGTGGTGGAATGGCAGTGTTAGGTTAACGGTTGGACTTGATCTTAAAGGTCTTTTCCAACCTAAATGATTCTATTCTTCTATGATTCAAAAGGTAGATATTGCATTTGCATTGTGCTTAACAGGTACAAGTGGAGCTGGCCCCAAGGAATGCGGTATTAGGTGGGGCTACAAGTTCATGATATTTAACCCCAGATGCATGAAAAAGTACATCTGCTTGCTTGATGCAAGCGTGCCTGACAATAATTTAACTAGGTAGCTCCCAATTTTAGCACCTCTTGACATTGAGATTAGGGGTGGGAAATAATTCTGCCATGTTTCAAAGAGTGTGGGTCCTGCTTGGGAGTCTGCTCTTGAGTTATTTTGGGATTTTCTTTTGTATTGAGTAAAACAGCTTCTTTAAAAGCCTTTTTGCATTCGAGTAATTTAATATCCACAGAGCTGATGAGCAGATAGTCACTGCCCAGCAGGACTGACAAGAGGTCTGTGGGATCACCAGCGACATGGAGTGAGTGGATAGGGGTCAACTGCTTGCTGTGTCTTCCAAAACGAAAACAAAGAGGTCTCAAATGAAAGAGGTGGCACATCTGAAACATGCAAAAGGACACAGCTTTTCACACTATTTGTAACTAAGCTCTTCGTTTGAAATTATGGATGCTAAAACTTTGCACAGCTTCAGGAAGCAACTGGACATGGTCACGGTAGATAAAATCCACTGAGAAGTATTAAATGCAAAGACCCCACCTACAAATTGCTGTAGTTGGGAGGCCTCCTTAAGAAATATATATATATATATATATATACACACACCTCTCTGGTATGTTCTTAACCCTTCTTTAGTCAACCCCTTTTCACCAATCTCCAAGATAGGGGAATGTATATTTGATAGTGGTTATCTGCAAGGAACAAATGTGCCACAAGCCTTGAGACAAGGCTTTCCAGAGCTCAAAACCAACTCCTAAGCGTGACTTTCAAGGCTTGCACATTGCACAGAGGGAAACCTCTACCTCAGTGGGTATCCCTGCTCTGCAACCTGCTTGCTGGATGCAGACTGCGACCAACAACTACTCACGAACTCATGAAATGGAGAGAGAGTGCAGTGGGTGTATGCTGTGCGGAGCATGCCCTGCTGCTGTTACCTTGCAGGAGGTTTCCTGAGCATCTGTGAAAAGGAGATTGTTTGGGGTTTACAAAGGAAGTAATTTGACATATACCAATGATTTGGGTTCAAAACATCAGTGTCTTGTATCCCAAGGGATGCTGAACCTTCTGTAGCCCTGGGTGTAACTGTTCTCTCTTTGGTTCCAGGGGGATTATGTGTGGATGGACCTCAAAACCGGACGGGAATTCGATGTCCCCATTGGAGCGGTGGTTAAACTGTGTGACTCTGGACAGATCCAGGTCGTGGATGATGAAGGCAATGTAAGTACAAAAGGTTGTGATGACCCTTCTTCAGCAATATAGGCCTGGCTAGGCCAGGGGTATTGGGTCAAGATGACTGACTTTGTCACAGGCTTCTCATATGTCCTTGGGAATCAACTGTGCCATAGTTTTCTATTTGTAAGGACAAGATAATGTTGTGTCCTTACCTTTGTGGCGGTACTGGGAGTGAAAAGTTGAGAAGCTTCTTGAGTACAGTGATAACAGAGACCTCCAAAACACATTTAGATAGTGCTTTGAGCAAACCCACCTTGACCTGCTTCTCCTCTGCTGTTATCCAGTCCTTCCTGACCTCCTCCTAATACAGGATGTGCCCAAACATTGGTTCTCCTTCAGTTTCCCACCTCTACTTCTGTGCAGTGTTTTAGAGGAAGATCTGTATCACAAGCAGAGGGTGACCAGAGGAGGTTCTCTGTCCTTTATAATTTTTTTTTCCCAGCCTGAGATAATTGTGAATGCTCTCATTATTTGTAGTGGCTTTTGAAGCCCTTTAGAAGTGATCACTCTGAATGACACTCTGCCAATGAAAGTGTGATTTTGCCACCCCTGTGCATTCTTCTCTCCTCTTCTAAATCATCTTTTCTCTGCTCAGCAGTATTTTGTGGCAGAAGGTTAACCAGCAATATGACGATATAGTTGTGTGAAGGGAAGGACAAACCTGCTTTTTGTTAAAAGCACCCCCTGATGGGCTGGATGTCCATGCTGCCCTGGATGATACTTCTGCCAGGATGGCTCGTGTCTCATGTCTCTTGCTGTGCCAGTAAACCAAAGGATGTTTTCCTTCTTCTGCTAGGAATCTTTCAAATTAATCACTGCTGTGTACCAGGAATAGAAGCTATGGCCTGCGTGCTAATGCTCTCCTGTGTATTTTCTTCCATCTGGTCCTTCTGTCTGGGGTGGGCTGTTTCTGTCTCAAATCCCAGTGATATTTAATTTAATTTATCTTTCTCTGCCCTCGCTCTCTTCCCAGGAGCACTGGATTTCCCCACAGAATGCCAGCCACATCAAACCCATGCACCCCACCTCCATCCATGGAGTGGAGGACATGATCCGCCTGGGGGACCTGAACGAGGCGGGAATCCTCAGGAACCTGCTGATCCGCTATCGAGAGCACCTCATCTATGTGAGTGTCCTCCCCACCTTCACCTCTTGCTCTTTCAATGCACTCCCCGCTCTCTTTAGCTCTAGGGAACCCACATGTGGGAGACCCTGGTTGAACCACAAAGGCACCTCCCCAGCAGGACAAGAGTCAGCATTCAACTTTCTGTGCTGGTTTTATCAGTGTATGTGGTGCACGTTCTTGGGGCAGAAGTGAGGAGAGCATGTGTGTGTGTTTGCCACTAGGTAATGTACTCAAACCGCCTATGCAAATATGGAAAATTTGGTATTGCCCTCAAATCCTACAGTTTTCAGATACTCAGGTAAGTGCCTGCTGTGCCTTTGAAGGCCTTTTTAAAGCCACCCATCTAATTTTTGGAAGACTTTAGAGACTACTAGATTTTCAGGCCAGAGGGAATTGCAGTACAGTATGACTTCCCAGATACCATAAGCTAGCAGACCATATCCAAGATTTTATCTATGAAGTCTGCTTGTTCTGCTTGGTGTCAAGCACCTTCTGAAAGGAGAGGCAGTGATGGAGAGCCCACCACTCTGTTACACAGGCTGTTCATACTGTTGACCGTATGACCTGCCTCTGGAAGATATCCATCTCTTCTTTCAGAGGTGGATTTCAATCCTAGAGGAAGGAGCTATGGCTGCCAGAAAGGCACCCTTAATTCCCCAAAGCTTGGAGGAGAATAGAGACCCCCAAATTCGTCTCTCACCAAGCCACCTTATTTGTTGTGTGTGATGTCTAGGTCCCCAGTAGTGTCAGTTTAGAGAAAAAGGCATGACCAGAAAATGATTCACATGTTAGATGAACTGAGTTACTCCCTGGGGCTCTCTCCAGGGAGCCACAGTCATTTATAAAGATAAACTAACAAAAGTTAGCAGGCCAAATTCATACTTGAGGTGGTGTCTCCATGTGCACTAAGCAGCCATGGCAGTCACCAGAGATGTCAATAGAGCCGACAGAGCCAAGACTGCCTTTCAGCTGTGCAAGCATAGGTGCCTGTTGGATGAGGTGATTGCTTTAGAGCTGGAGCTTGGGTACCGTAGAAGAGTTTTTGTTGGAAGGAAAGTTCAGGTTGGAGGTCTACAGTCCAACCTCCTCCAACTCACAGCGTGTCCATCTTCAAGGTTAGATGTACTACTCACATGGATAACTAAATTCAAGCAACCTGAATGCCACCCGGGAAGCACAGATAGCCAATAATTTGTAGCTGATTGGCTCATTCAGGGAACATGTATTTATCCATTGAGCATTGCCCCTTCTTTTTCTCCTGCTTGTGGGCACCCTGCAGTGATACCAAGTGGATTCTCCAGCTCTCTCTTGCTGGAGAAAGTTGGGATCATGTTGAATATTTTTTCAGTGGTGTCCATGTGTCTCTCCTGGAGTCCCTATGTCATCGGGCAAGGGCCTGTTGCCTTACTCAGATACAATCTCCTTCATGAAAGCTCTGCCTCTGAGCTCCTTCACCAAGCTATTCACGGGCATCCAGGGAGATTATAAACATAAACGAGCACCAGGCAGAGCATTGTTTGGCAGCGTCGTACTAATAAGGGCTAACGCAAAGGGCAGCTTCTAACCCAGATGTGCGCGTGGGCGGCGATTTGGGCTGAAGTGACTCAGTAACCATGTGGTTTCTCTATGAGTTCAGGTCTGATGGTGACAATGTGCCATGTGTCCTGCAGAACTACTTATAGAATCATAGAATGTTTTGGGTTGGAAGGGACCCCTAAAGGTCATCTAGTCCAACCCCCCTACAGTGAGCAGGGACACCGCTAACTAGATCCCTTCGTAAGGGATGGCCACATCCCACACAAGGATTTGCATCACAGAGGTCCCAGGTTATTGTGCCTGGATTGCTCCGCACAGCTAATGGCTCTGGAGTGCCAGCCCATGATCCTGGGCACAACACAACAATTAGCGCAATCTCAAAATCAGAATGGCACTCTCAGAATGACGTGGAGCACATAGCTTGATAAGCTGTAGCGATAAGCTGTAGCGTAGCACGCCGTCTACGCATGTGGTGTTGGAGGCTCAGGAACCCAACTTTAGATCTCATCTTTGAAGAGTGGGGGCACATGTAAGAGTGGTGGAGTAGATTTGGGTTGAACGTGGTAAATATTGATGGCAGTTTTACAAAGCCAAGGTACCATATGGATGCCATGTGGGTAGGGGATACCCAGTCCCCTGAGGTGTTTTTTGCTCTGTTTTAAAGACAGCGAAGCTCAATGTGACTTTACCTTCAGTGCTTGAAAGGATTTCTGAGCCTGCTGAGTAAAGGGTGACTTTTCCAATGGGACTTCAGTCCCTCTTCTTTCCTCATCTCCTTAGCTTTGTGGAGGGTGTAATCCTGCTCTAACAAAATATAATTTTCCTTTTTCTCCTCCCTCACATTTTAATCGTAAGACAAACTGCGGCGGGAGGGTAAGTATGACTCTTGGAGCTGTCATTTGCACTCGCTGTCGTGCCTTCCACTGGATCACATCTTTCTGTTTACCATCGTGGCATTCTCATTTATTTTGCACCACCATTGCTGCTGCTTCACAAATGCACTGAGAGCATCATCCCCTTTGCCGCAGAGCTTGACCCTCATGGTGAAGTTGTGACACCTTCCCAGAGCTGGAAAGTCCCCAACCTGTGAATGTGGTTAAAGCTGTAAGTGCTTCTCAGTAACAACCTCAAACTTCTGCAGCAAAATGAGAAAAAAATCAGCAAGGTCTTGTTGACCATGGTTTGGCTTTCAAGCACTAAGAGAAACTATGCTGAATAGCAAGAGTATCTGGTGGAGAGTTTGGACTCGTGAATAAGGTTGAATCTCTTTATCTGGAGATAAAACCAATGCCTGCTCCTGCTCTCCAAGCGCTGCCAAAATGCAGTGATGTTTGGTAGAGCTTTAACCCCATAAAAATCCAGATGAAGTCAGCCATGGTGTTCTGGGTAGCGAGGGAAGCAGGCTCAGAAAGGATTTGTTTGGGGCTAGTTAAAATGTAGGTCATGCAGGCAGTAACGAATTTGCTCTGAGATGTGGTTCCTGTGGTCACTACAGCAGATCCCCTGCCTATCAGTAAAGCTTTATTTTCCCAAGACAGGAGGGTTTTGCCTTCACCCAGCAATAGAAACCAGAGAGAGAATATTTCCTTGGAGGTGCCCTTTGGCCCTTCATCAGCAAAGTGGACAAAGTTTTGCATGCCGTCAACTGTGAGAACTGGGCAAATTGAGAGTATTTATCAACTAGGAATGACCTACAAAAACAAGCAATAGTACAAGAGTTCATGCTGACAGTGTGTTTTGTGGATCACAAGGGAAGGGTCAGTGAGAGCATCCAGAAAGCATTCCTCCAACTAATGGTTAACTTTAAAAGTCTCACTGGCCACATTTGGGGCAGGGCAGCGTGGTTGAAACACAGGGATTTCAGACCTCTGCAGAGGGTCAGTCTTTGAAAAGAGGCTTAAGGAAGATAAGAAATGTCCCTAAAATTAACCTGGTAATAAATTATGAAGAGGAAAACAGCCTTCCAAGTATCTCACCCAGGACTGGAAGAGACTTGGGGTTCATTGGCGATCTTGGTGTTATAATACCATTCAGCAATTAAGCTCACTCCTTCTCCGAGCACTAAGCTTACCTTCTCTGTCCCTGTTCTGGGAATTCTCTGCTCCCCTATTTCAATGCCGCCTTCTTCTCCTAACATCCAGTCTGTGTGATTTCACAGCCAATTTCTACCCTTTGGATTTGTGACAACTTTGTTCTTGAGCTTAAAGAGGTTTTTTTCCTTTACTGGCACGTAACCCCCTATTACAGGGAAGACTATAGTATCCTTTCTCAGTCACCACTGTAAATTCAAACCTCACCTGGGACTGAACAGAAAGTTGCTCTCTGGTGTTGGCCACGAGGCTAGAAAGCAATGAGTCCCTAAGGGCTTTCAGCACAGGACACAGTTGCCACCTACTGGCTGCCTTTCAGCAAACCTGAGCTGGTGGGAGGAGTTGTGTAGATGGTGGCAAACAAATTAACATCTCGCTGCACTCGAGCCCTTTCCGTCATGACTGAGGGAAACTGGGCTTAATGGGAGAAACTCGACCTGGGGCTGCCAGCTTGTGTCTCCAGGTCTCCCTTTCCATTCCTCTCCCCAGCAGCGACAGTGGTTTTGCTGCCCTCAGAAACGAGGAACAGCTCAGACTTGTTTTATCCATCAGCCAGTTTGCAATGTGCATAAAAAGAGGAGCAGCCAGCAGACCATGGAGAGGTTGTCTTCTCCATTCACAAGCATCCTTGCCTGTGCCACTTTGCTGTTTTGTGCTAAAGGCTTACTGTTGGTTTTAGGCCACGCAGATAAAACCCCATAAGGATTATTTTTGTGTTGAAATTACTTTTTTTTTCCCCTAAAAAGAATATATGCAGCAGTGGGGGCACTTTCACAGCTGGTTCCACCAGGAAAGAAAGGTGAGATTAATCTTGTCACCTTAGTTTCCAAAGGCTAACCTAGAGAAGGTGACTGGGGTCCTTTGAAGTCATAGAGTGAAACTAGGCTTCATCTCGTTCTCTTTACGTAGCCCAAGATGAAGTCCTGTTGACTTGCTTGCTCTAGACACGAGCTTTTAGACAGCTGAGTTGGGGAAGGAGATCCTTATTCTCTGCCTTGAGCTTGGGATGTGGCCAAACCTCCTGAGCTCAGAGCTGCATCTGAGTGAGATGACAGAGGTCATGAGTCCTTTGGTGAGAGGCTTGAGAGAAATGGCTTTTGGGAAAGGAGGGGGAATGAAAGAGCAAGACACCACAAAGGGGTTTTCTGCCCAAGGACCAGAACAGCATTGCTCGTTCAAGTGCCAGAGAGCATGGGATGAACAAAAGGTCATTTCCAAAAATTACTCAGAAATAGCTGAGAAGGGTTGTGTCAGGACTTTGTGGGCCATATCCATGTGCACAGGACAAGGTTTAAATTGCAACATGGAGAGGTTTGGTTAGGCAGAGGTGGTAGAGAAGAATGTATTGCAGAGGGAGGCTCAGCAGCTCTGTTGCAGGTTTTTTAAAAACAGGTTAGACAGACATCTGTCAGGAATAGTTTGGATCCAGCTGGTCCTGCTTTGAGATAGGGCAATGGTCTCCAGGTCCCTTTCTTCTCTAGTTTCTCATAATTTGTGCAATGCAATAAATATGTATGGATATGTGCTGGCTCTGGTGATATTTTTGTAA
Organism: Egretta garzetta; assembly: GCF_000687185.1. NCBI lineage: Eukaryota > Metazoa > Chordata > Aves > Pelecaniformes > Ardeidae > Egretta > Egretta garzetta. The sequence goes on along the minus strand of NW_009259435.1, from coordinate 3,075,137 downwards.
ATATGAACTTGACTTGAAACTCTGAATCTTAACTGAGGAGCATCCAAAATCTAAATTAAGGCTTGAATCCATGTTGTGCATGAGCAAGGCTGAGTATGAACTGATTTGGATAGTTTGGGACTTTTGTTCCAATTTTGCTCCAGGCTCCACCCTGCAATCATCTTTGACTTGAACATCATCTTTCATCCAGCTTTTGAAAAACCTTGATTTTTCTGGCCTCCACACTCCATCCAAGCTACCAAAACCTCTCAGACACATCTCACTGTCCCCATAAACCTTCATGTGCTTCTCCTCCAGACATACACTGGTTCAATACTGGTGGCAGTAAACCCCTACCAGCTCCTACCCATCTACTCACCTGAGCAGATACGCCTGTACACCAACAAAAAGATTGGAGAGATGCCACCACACATCTTTGCAATTGCTGACAACTGCTACTTCAACATGCAGCGCAACAACAAGGACCAGTGTTGTATCATAAGGTGAGTTGGGGAATTTCCAAATGGGCCATATCTTGAAGACAGATGCTGAGCATCTGCAACATGGTTAATAGGGAACACCTTGTCAAATAGAATCAGAAATTTGAATGACCTGTTAGATTTTCCATACACATATTCCCAGTGCAGAGGCATTCTCTGTTTGCACTCACTGTTCCTAGTAAAGATGCTTTATCAAACCTTGGGTACTTACCCTACATCCCAATAAATCTCATACTCAGCTTTAACCTCCCCTTTTAAGTTTAAATCAAATACTCCTACAGACATCAAAGATGCAAAGATTCTGCGATAGGAAGGGGCCAGGGCCAAGCTTGATCCCTGGGCCTGTTCACACTGCTGATCTGGTGTCTCCATGCATGGCTCTGCTCTGGACTGGTCAATCTTGGGCTCCAAGAAATGCCCAATCACATTTATGGGCAAGGTGCACTATGGTGTCTGTCCTAAATTGTGGTATGGACCAGATTTGGTTCCCTCAGCCCTCCAGTGCTATGCTATCAAGTTTTTAATCCTCAAACAGTCCTGCTTGCTTTCAGGGCACCACCTCCCTCCAAGGCATGCCTATCCTAAATTTCATTGTACAAAAACATTTCTCTGGAGCACCCCATGCACAGTATTTCAGATATGTGGGACTGAAAAGACCAAGTGGTAATGATTGCCTTGCAGGGCTAAAAAAGCATCGTATGGAGCCCAGAGGAGAGCCAAGGCCAGGTGTGATGTGGTGTGCCAGTGGTCAGCCAACCCTGAGAAGTGAAGCAATTTGGCCACGGGGCCAGGGCTGGTTACTGAACACCAGGAAGGTCCATTTCAATCATTTATACTGGCTATCCCATATATCAGACAGGCCATAGTCTCACACCAGGGGATTTCTGCCCAGCCCTTCCTCTTGTGCCATCGCAAGATAACAGAAGTTATCTTTCAGTGGAGAGAAAGTTTTGGGGAGTAACTCTTGCTTCCTGCCCCATGATCTTCTCCTCTCCTACCCTCCCCTTGGTAGGACATGCCTAGGGGACCTGTGAAAGTGTCTGCTTCTAAAAGGCAGCATTTCACAGTCTGCCTTCTAGTGCATTTTGGCAGCTTAAGACTGGTGATGAAGATGTCCCATGGGACCAGATAGCCCCTGGGCCACGGGCTCATTGTTTGGTGCTCATACCTGGAAAGCACTGTCTGAAAGTGCTTCCTGACCTTCTTAGTGCTGATTGAATGATGGTATTTGCTGGAGAGACCCAAACCCAAGCAACAGCTTGGGCCAAATGGACTGGAAAACCAATCTAGGTCTTGGCTGGAAGCTGTCCTGTGCTGTGTCCTGCCATTTCTTCTCCAACCAGTCTTTGGGATGCTGGAAACCCATCCTTGGCGGCCTCATCCTACTTGCACTACCAGAATAGGCATAGAGACATCAGGCCCTTTGGAGACAGAGAGAGGGACATTAGCAGGGATGCAGCAGGGCCTTCACTGACCTCGATTCCTGTTGTCTTTGCAGTGGTGAATCTGGGGCAGGGAAGACAGAAAGCACAAAACTGATTCTGCAGTTCCTGGCGGCCATCAGCGGTCAGCACTCCTGGATTGAGCAGCAGGTCCTGGAGGCAAATCCCATCTTGGAAGGTGAGACCTCAGATGATGGAGGCATTTTTTTTTTTTTCTGGCAAAGAAATTCAGATTCAGGAACCGCAAAATATGGCCAAATGTAAGCCACTTTGTTGTATTTTGAGTTTCCAAAAGTGAAAAAAATAAAAACAAAACATCAAAAGCAATGATGTAAACATTTGTTAAACAACATACTCAGTTTCTTTCCATTTGAATTTATTTTTTACAAGACGAATATTCTCTGATTTGGGCTCTCCAGTTTTCCGTTAATATTTTTGACAACTATTGATGAAAGTGAAACATTGCAGCTGACCTGAAATATTTTTCAATTTTTTGATTCAATTAAAAAAATGTGGGGTTTTAAATCAGAACCTTTTTTTTCCAAAACTTTCAAAACAGAAACCTCAATTTTACCTAATTCTCTGTATAGTCTGGGATTTAAAAAATGCTGATCACCAAATACACAAAGCTCTTCTGAAAAATCTTCACCACCTCTCCCAGTGCTGGAATTATAACTGTATGCAGAGCACAAATATCCTGTAAATGCTGCATATTCAACTAACTCATTTTTTGTTTTATTTGACCAGAAGTGCAAAAATTCTATTCCTATTTTCTGCTGGTTCAGCAAAACCTGAGATTCATTTGACCGGAGATTCACGGACTAAACCCCCTGTGCTGGCAATACACAATAGCAAACCCCACCTTTTCCTTCCAAGATCAGTGAACGGCAGGAGAGCGCAGAAAAAGAAATAAAGGCAGTTCAAGAAGGAATGAGATAACGAGAATCGGCTCGTGGCCTTAATAGGAACATTGGCAAGCTGTTACTGTGATTGGCCCCACTGTTTTAATTCTCTGTAAATTAAATGTGTGATCTGACCCTCTGGCCCTAACGTGATGCCAGATGGACCTTTTGCACTTGTGCAGGAAAATAGTATTTTCTGTAAAGAGTAACGTTATTTTTACCTCTCCTGCTACTCACAGAGAGCAGCGTTTTGCTTGGTAAATAGCCCCCTAGGAACCAACGGAAATGTGGATATCCTAACTGCTTTCCATGAATAATGCTAGTGGAGCAGACATAAAAATCACTGGCTGAGCTTTCCTTCTCTGTGCTCCACCGGGGCTTCCTTCAGCCATGGCATGAAGATGCAACGAGGCTCTCAGAGCACCACAGGGTGCTTGACCGCTGGCTTTGTAAAGGCATTGTGGTGCGTGGCATGCATGCAAGGATGGTTTTGAATCGTAGAATCACAGAATTATCTAGGTTGGAAAAGCCCTTTAAGATCATCAAGCCCAACCGTTCCCCTAACCCTGCCATCCCACCGCTAAACCCTGGCCCTAAGCACCTTGTCCGCCCGGCTTTTAAATCCCTCCAGGGATGGGGACTCGACCCCTTCCCTGGTCATCCCCTTCCAATGCTTGATAAACATGTGCTTCATCACTGCTAGGATCGAGGGGAAGACAGGCTCTGTGTTTCAAATGCACCTCCATCACCTGCCAGCAATCCTGGAGCCAGGCCATGCTGGCCAGGGCGCTCATGCCAGTGGTCCATACAAAGGATGGATGTGGGCACCTTTCTCTGCACACAGCCTGTTTGCAGGGAGAATTCTCCTGCTGGAGGCTGGCTTAGCCCCTCTGTATTTCCCTAAAGGATGAGCTCTTCCCTTTCCCTCTCAGTCACCAAATCATTCACCAGCAGCTCTGTCATTTCCCGCACAGCGTCACCTCGTACGCTGCAGCATCCTCCTGCCAGCCTTGCTCAACTCTCTTGTATTTCATCGGCTGCTGCCAAAATCCTGCTCTCCTAGCCCTTCTTCCTGGATAAGGTCACCCCGTTCCCATGCCTCCTTCTCTGTGCTCCTCTCTGTATTTCTAAGGACAGTCATCTGCGATATATCCTGTTTCCCCAAACTGAGATGAAACTGAGCCAGGCAAACTCAAGGGAAAGGCTTTGGGGTTGCTTTTTACCTCGCTCTTTTGATTTTTTGTTTTGTGCCTATGAGACCAGATCCATGATCCTCCCTGCATCAGGTCCTCTCTAACCCACTGCAATTCTTCCCCACAGCTTTCGGGAATGCAAAGACCATCCGTAACGACAACTCCAGCCGATTTGGGAAGTACATCGACATCCACTTCAACAAAAGGGGAGCCATCGAGGGGGCAAAGATTGAACAGTACCTCCTAGAGAAGTCCCGGGTCTGCAGGCAGGTAAGGCGACGTATCTGCAAGGCATGGGTACGGGACCTCGGTCAGTCGACCTTTGCGGTGCCGTTCTCCTCGCAGAGCTGATGCTTGCTCTTCTACTGCAGGCCCAGGACGAGAGGAATTACCACGTGTTTTACTGCATGCTGAGGGGAATGACGATGGAGCAGAAGAAGAAGCTGGGTCTTGGGAAAGCCACGGACTACAACTACCTTGCGATGGTGAGAGCGCGGCAAAGCAGAGGTCTTGTGGGGTGGTGAGAGCTTGTTAGCAAGGAAGAGAGAGGTACTTTGTCCACAGCCAGGAGCTGCTTTGCTGGTTATGACCTTCCCAATCTTAGCCGCAGGGTTTGTGGGACTTTTTGTCCCACCACTGTGAGCCTCACAGTCTTACTGCAAACCCTTAACCCCACCATATAGACCAGGTTATTTCCAGTCTTCCTGTGGAGCAGGACACAAGCTTGGATGGTTTTGGTGTTCAGTGCCCAGGCCACTTGTTTGGGAATAAGCAGGGTGTTAGATATGACCCGATGCTCTTGCAGCAGCAATGGATGGGGAGGAGTGCATGGCTGGATGGAGCATTCTCAGCAGCTTATGGTGCTGAGCTCTCTCTGCTCCGCGTGTCCAACTGAGACAGCAATCTCCAGCCCCACTCCCTATATACCAGTGTCACAACCCAGAGGAGCTGGTAGAAGCAGGTGTAATTAAGGCTGGCCCATCATCAGCAAGGCTGGGACTTAGCTTCCTAGCTGGATTGGTGGGACCATCCAGCATGATTCCTTCTCACTCTTGATCCCCATCTCAGGGAGCTTTTTCTCCTCTGCTGATTGCAGCCAGACACGGGGTAGCTGGGGACAACAGGGAGAGTGCAGGTCACAGGACTGAGCACTGAATCATAGTATACACCAAAGGGCAGAGCCAGATCCACAGGTTCAACATCATCTTTTGCTTATTCATCCCTTAAACAAAACGTCTACTGATTTAGGGGGAAGCCCTGGCTAGCTTAGGGTGCTATCTAACCCAGATGCTCTCTGCTTTACCCCACGCGCTGTGCGACCTCTTCTCCTCCCCAGGGTAACTGCACGACCTGCGATGGCAGAGATGATAGCAAGGAGTACGCCAACATCCGCTCCGCAATGAAGGTCCTGATGTTCACCGACACGGAGAACTGGGAGATCTCCAAGCTGCTGGCTGCCATCCTGCACATGGGGAACCTGCAGTACGAAGGTAAAAGGACAAAATACAGGGATGTGGTCCAGTCCACTTCTACTCTTTATTCTGCCTGGTGAGAGGGAGCCAAGCTTAGGGACAGAGGGCTGTATCCAGACCAGCTGTGGTGGTGGTCCCGTGCCAGGGACTCAGGTGCTTACCATGGCATGTAAAGATGAGAAAGGAGGGATAAGTCCACCTGCCCACTCTTCAGGGCTGCCAGACTCCAGTATGCTCAGTCACATCCACCTTTTCTGAATGTAGGGAGGTTGAATATGGCCACAGGCCATTCAGTAGGGTCAGGTTTTGCAAGGAGAGACTAATGGAGTGTTTGACAAGTGCCTGTGTCGTTGGATATGTTTTCGTAAAGGTACGAAACCGCCCTGCTGTCAGAAATGGCACAGTGATTTAAAAAGCCTCTTTGGAAGACAGAAGCCTAGAGCACTTAGATGCTAGAAATGGTTTTAACCCATCAGTTGTTTAGGGCAGCTGGCAGAGCAGAGTACAGGTGCTTTGCAGCCAGCAGCAGGACTCCAGCATCTGCATGAACTTTTCTCTCCCTTCTGATGGCCAGATTTTGCCTGACCATCCCATGGAGGCAGTGGAGAAAGACCCTGTCCCTCACCCAATCCACCTTCTGCAGAGCCATGTCCCTCGCTGATGGCTTTCCCTCTGCCTTTCTTCCCCCAGCTCGGACCTATGACAACCTGGATGCCTGCGAGGTTGTTCAGTCGGCATCGCTAATCACTGCAGCATCGTTGCTGGAGGTCAGTGGCTCTGCGGTGCTGCCGTCCCCTTTCTGGCTTGTTCACATATTTCTAGTATTGTGGCAAAGCTTCATCTGAGCTAGGTTCTCCTTGCACCACCAGCTCTAGGAGGCTGAAGAGACCTGGGTAAGCCATGCCTTGCCCTGCACTGGCAGCGTGAAGGTGGGTGTCTCCATCTGAGCCGGGTATCTGAGCTCCCCTTCATGCCAGTGGAGAGAAACAGACACTTTGGTGGCCCATCATCCTAAAAAGGACATCCGAAATAGTTCAATCTCTAAACCAGAATGTTTCCCTCATTGATATTAAGAGGGTTCATGACAGTAGCTGAGACAGAGATATCACCTATGCTGTGTACATCTGAAGTGAGGTGAGATGCCCCTCACCCAAACCATCCATGTGGTGGCTGGAGCATTCTTCAGTGGCCTCCCCAGCAGGCAACCTCCCTTGGGGACACCATCTCATCTCCATAGGCTGGTCCCAGAGTGTGATCCGCAGCTGCTTGCTGGCTGTTTTCATGTCCTTTAGGGGGTGGATGTTTCCCTGGCTTGATCTCAGATGTATGAAAAGGGGCTAAGGGGGATGCAAAGCTGCATTCATGCTGGTAAGATACAGCTTTGCAGTCTTTGCTTTTTCGTCTTCTCTCCCCACGCCCCATTAACATCTCACACTAAGTCACAAGAACACTTTCCATAGTAAAAGACTGTATAAATGTGTTAATTACTCTCTCTGAAAATGCTTGTGACATCATTTGAGATATTTGCCCTGTACAGCTAAGAAAAGTCATAGAATCATAGAATCATAGAATCACTTTGGTTGGAAAAGACCTTTGAGATCATCGAGTCCAACCTTTAACCTAACCCTGCCATCCCACC
>NW_009259435.1:3062511-3067666 GCF_000687185.1 Egretta garzetta | reverse complement strand
TTGGCCTTCTTGGCCACCTGGGCACACTGCTGGCTCATATTCAGCCGGCTGTCAACCAGTACCCCCAGGTCCTTTTCCACCAGGCAGCTATCCAGCCACTCTTCCCCGAGCCTGAAGCGCTGCATGGGGTTGTTGTGACCAAAGTGCAGGACCCGGCACTTGGCCTTATTGAACCTCATACAGTTGGCCTCGGCCCATCGATCCAGCCTGTCCAGGTCTCTCTGCAGAGCCCTCCTCCCCTCAAGCAGATCAACACTACCACCCAGTTTGGTGTCGTCTGCAAATTTGCTGAGGGCACACTCAATCCCCTCATCCAGGTCATTGATAAAGATATTAAACAAGACTGGCCCTAGAACTGAGCCCTGGGGGACACCGCTTGTGACCGGAATTCTCTCCAGCCGTAAGGGGCTCCAGTGTTCCTCTCTGGGCATGCACCTTCAGGCCAGTAGCCCAGGCCATTGTAAGGACACCTTGTGTCAAGTCATAGCCGTGTTTGGTGGTGTCTTTGCCAGGTTGACCCTCAGGACGTGATGAACTGCCTTACCAGCCGGACTATAATCACCAGGGGTGAGACCGTCTCCACCCCTCTCAGCATGGAACAAGCGCTGGATGTGAGGGACGCTTTTGTAAAGGTAAATCTTAGGGCATTCCTTTCTGTTCTTGTTGATAAACTGAAGAAATCTGCCAGTTTTGAGACCAGAGCAGCCACTGCACAGGAAAAGTGTTTCCCCTTGGTGCCCGTGTGAGCTCAGATCAGCAAATGACCTTGCAACTATGTTCTTACTGGGATGCACAAAGAGTTGAGATGGAAGGAGTCTAGATAGCCTGGTCTTCAGGGGGTTTGCAGTCTGGACTTGAGACTGTCTACACTCAATGGTGACCTGTGGTAAGAGCCAGCATTCTGGGATAACTTCACCTCAACTGCAGGAAAATGTCCCAGGGTTAGATCCTCAGCTGCTCTAAATCAGAGCAGCTCTATCAACACCTGTAACACCCACACCTGAAAGCCAGGATTAAGGCAAATCTGCAGCAGTCAATAAAGCTGACTGTCACAGGATGAGGGTTAGAGCAATTCAGCAGCCACCAGAGCACTTACAGAGAGCAACCCCTGAGGCTTTGTGGTGATGAAGGTTGATGAGGTGGGTGTGCATCACTGCTGTGCTGTTTGTAGCCCCATGTAAGGTTGCAAAACAAGCATTGGTAGCCTACTGCAGATCTGGCTCTGATCTTTGGTGGGCACTCGGGCCAACTTGGGTTCTCTGCTCTATCTGTGGGGGACTGGTAGAATCATAGATTCATAGAATTGTTTAGGTTGGAAAAGACCTTTAAGATCATCAAGTCCAACCATTAACCTAACACTGCCATTCCACCACTAAGCTGTGTCCCTAAGCTGACTTGACACCTAACTAGTCTGCAGATCCAGATGGTGACTTCTCTAGCAGTGATGGGCCTTTGGATCAGGCTCGCCTCCTGGTAGTACTGCTGTAGCTCCTACGAAAGAAATGAACAACACTGTAAAACATGCCATTCTGGAATTACTGAAGCTGCAATAGCTGCTTTGTTAAATCAGCAAACTGTTCAGCCAGTGCTGCAACATTTAAGTCAGCACCTTGTCCAGGTGGGATGTCCTGGGCTTGTCTAGCAGTGTAATATGGCTCTGATGGTCTGCAGAGAGAGATGTTTAGAAACCAGGGAAAGGACTGTCTGGCTTTACAGTGAGCCTGTAGATGCAAAATTTAGGACTATCCAAATTTGGGATTTTGCTTTCGGTTGTCTTTTATCTAGGCTTTCGGATCCATTTTCCTTGATCTACGTAATGACTCTTGAAGCTTTAAACCATGCCAAGAGTCTGGCATGAATGTTGGTGAGCGTGTCCTCAGGGACTGTCCAGTTTTTGGGCGTGCTTTAGGGAAGCCTGTGCCATCACGAGTAAAGTGGTACCTCAGACTAGCAGGGTGAACTGCTAACCTGTCTCAGTGACCTCCATCTTTGGGATATTGCAGGGAATTTATGGGCGGCTTTTCGTGTGGATTGTGGAAAAAATCAATGCTGCAATTTACAGACCTCCTTCCCAGGAACTCAAAAGTGTCAGGAGATCCATCGGCCTCCTTGATATCTTTGGCTTTGAGAACTTCACTGTGAACAGGTATGGAGCCTCCAAAAGGAGAGCCAGGTCTTAACCTTCCTCCCCCCTGCCCCAAGCTCAAGGTCTTGCAGTCCTTTCATCTCTCCTGAGATGAACAGGACTGGGCTGGGCCAAGCCTTTTTCTATATAAGAGTTTATCAGAGCTGATCACTTCTATGTTGCAGCAGACAATTTCTTTCCTAGACTGATCAGTTTAGGCTACACACATATAATGGCTATAACGTTTGTGGGGGATAAGAACTGATTATCTGAACGAATAAGGAAATTCTCAGCCAACAGCAACCTTACTGAGTGGTTGATGTGGTCTGAGAGTATTGCTTCAAGCATGGAGAGAGATGGACAGAGGTAGACCATGGTGGATCCAAAATGGCCTTTCCTTAACCTTCCCTTGACCTTCCCTCCACAGTTTCGAGCAGCTTTGCATCAACTTCGCAAATGAAAACCTGCAGCAGTTCTTCGTGCGCCATGTCTTCAAACTAGAGCAGGAGGAGTACAACCTGGAGAACATCAACTGGCAGCACATCGAGTTCACTGATAACCAGGATGCCTTGGACATGATTGCCATCAAACCCATGAACATCATCTCCCTCATTGATGAGGAGAGCAAGTTCCCCAAGGTGTGTTTTGGGCTCAGCCCTGCTGCCGGTGCCTCCTCTGGTTTAAGCCCCTTTGCACTTTGCCTGCTGGCACCCTATGAGAGGGCTGATCAGCCCCAAACACACATTCCCCGGTGGGTTACGTATTCATAGCTTTCATTGCTCTGTCACATTTTTTTCCATGAGTACCACAGCCATGTTTAAAACAAGTTACCATTTCTGGTGGAAGAATATGCCTGCAAGAGGCTCAAGATAGCCTTTGGCAAAGTTTAAGAGAAAATAAGGTTAAATATACTTCCTTGGGAGCACTATCTTGAATATAGCACAACATACCAGCGATATTTAATCCATCTCTTTAATTCCTGCATTTGAGATATCCCTCCAATGCATCCCTTCTCAAAATAAATACCCATGGTCACTCGAGACAAAAAAGAAATGCACTATTGACTGGAAAATTATTTTAATGGGAAAAATCCTGGTTGAACATCGGATCTTTTCCTGCGTGCACAGGGTACAGATGCCACCATGTTACACAAGCTGAACTCCCAGCACAAGCTTAACACCAACTATATTCCACCGAAGAATAACTATGAAACCCAGTTTGGTATTAACCACTTTGCTGGAATTGTTTACTACGAAACAAAAGGTACGGGGCAGCTCCGGGGGCACTGCAGGTGTGAGGGGATGCCTGGGGGAAGGTTAGCTGCTGCTGCGTTGGAGCAGAGTAGGATGGTAGCCCATAGCAGTGTCAGTGTACTCCTTTGCTGGCTGCAATGACTTGGCCCTTCAGTGGTGCGCATGAGCTGCAGATGTTGGTGCTCTCGCACTCATCCATGCCCGTGACAGAACTGCAGTGCTTTGCACCATATGCATCCTTGATCCAGTCTCAAGATGCACCTCTGTTTTCCTTCTCTTGGTCCCCCTTTCTCTTCCCACTCGTTGCCCCCATTACCTCTTCAAGAACAGCCAGCAGTCCAGCAACCCCAAGGCTGCTTGCAGGGCATGTCCTGGCCATGTTGCACTGTATCATCTATCTATGTGTTGTCCCATTATTCCTCTAGGTTTCTTGGAGAAAAACAGGGACACGCTGCACGGAGACATCATTCAGCTGGTGCATTCCTCAAAAAACAAATTCATCAAGCAGATCTTCCAAGCAGATGTGGCCATGGTAATGCAGGCGAGAGAAGATCTTTATTCACGGGGGGTGTTCCTGGAAGGGGCGGAAGATTTTCAAAGAGCCATATTGCTCTGATGCTGTTTGGGGTATTTCAAACCTGTTAGTGTGAGCCAAGAAAGCATTCATGCATTGTCACAGGTACATCCACACTCGCACCCCCAGTTCACTGCATTCAGTTCATCAAATATTATTTTGTGCTGTGGTTGCTCCTTTCCTAATTGTGTAGGGATGGGAACAATAAGGTTTGTGATTGTAGAAATCTGAGAGAGAAAGGGATAGCCCCTCCAGTTGAGTAGTCCAGGTCTGTATATAACAGAGTGAGAAATGAAACACAAATACTTGTAGACCATAGTGGAACGAAGGGACAACCTGGCTGGCCCTTAAGCACCGCAGCAGGACTGGGAGGGACCAGCCAACAGTCGTGTTTTACTGTTACAACAGCAGAGAGAGGGGACATCAATTACGAAAGCTGAACTTTAAAGCTCCCCTTTCCAGCTCCCAGTCCTCCAGGAGGGTATGTTCTTACTCCATGCTCAGTGCAGGAGAAGACCATGTGCACTGAAGCTTTGGAGAAAGGCACAGCTATTGCTTTAACTCTTCCCACCCCATTACTAGGATATCAGCTTAGATGCTGAGATTCGTGACTATTTCACCGTTAATAACACAAATATATGATGTTTTCTTGAGTAAGTGGAACTTCTACATCTCCCTACTAAGACATCGTCAGCCCTGTTCCCAAAATGAAAGTAGAACCTGTTTTAAAATATCAGCCTTGCAGAACCTGAAAGGCTACACAGATAGGTCACCATGGCCAAATCCCCCAGTCTTTCCCTTGGCAGAGCCATGGGACTGCAGAGGGTGGGGATAAAATTTTCCAAAGCAACCAAGTTCTTTAGAAGCTGGGGTCCTGTTTCCAAGTGCCAACCAAGGCCACTGATGGTCCAAGGGACTTACAGAGTTTCAGGAAAGCCGAACAGATATAAGTGCTGAATTCCTTTGCCTGCTAAGGGAAATAAATGTTTAAATTCCCAATACATTTCTTTAAATAGGCTACAGACACTTTTGCAAGCCTTGCTGATAGCCCTGAGCCACTCAGTTTTGCTCCTGCCGAAATGAATGATCAATATCCTTTTGACTTCATTAGGAACAAAATAATGTTTATCGGCCCCAGTTGAGCTACTGTTTGGCACGATGCTCCCAGTGGGTTCCGAGCTATCCCCAGATGTGGATACTCCT
>NW_009259435.1:3050489-3062477 GCF_000687185.1 Egretta garzetta | reverse complement strand
CTGCTGAACTAGACACTAACTCCCTTAGCATCAGTGCTGCCATTTACTTTGCTTTTTATCGCTTGTTCCTCACTGCTTTTTATTTTCGTTGCAAGCTTTGCAGTTCAGCGTGGAAGTGATTTCTTGCTTGTTTGGGCAGAGCAGAGATGTGCTCTGGGGAATCGATGAGAGGGAGCTCTCAGGTTTACACAGTCATGCAGACTTCTTCACAGAACACCTACCAAGCGTCTTTAAAAGATGCTGGAAGTATATAACAGCAAAATTGAGATGGCCACCTGGGCATTGTCTAGGGCCTGAGAGCTGGGACCTTTTAAAGCATCAGAGCACCTTTTTTGAAATAAACCTTTTCCTTTATAGTTCCATTAAACATGTTCAGAATCTCTCCCGAGTGGTGGCCCCTGTGCTTTGATACTTGAATGTTCTCTCACTTTTCTTATTTGAGTGAGAGATTAGTAACCTGACTGGCATGGAACTGGAAGAGGAGCAAACATTGCGTACCAGCTCCCCTAATCATGCACAATGTTAGCATGAACTGGGAGAGCACAAATCCCCTAAACACCACGCAAACAAAACTGCTCAGGCAAGAGGATCCAACATGGGGCTGGGATGATTTTGCCATTGCTTTCCACCAAAATTCCATAATCTTTGCAGCCCCTTTCTTAAAACACATTCCCCAAAAGAAGGAGAAGGTGAGCATGGCTCATAGGAGTTGACTGCATATAGCTCAACAGCTTCCAACCTTTGGTCCTCAGGAGCTTATCAAAGAATTTGTGGGATTTTGTGAGTCCATATCTGCTTTACATTCAGTCTTTCAAATGAGATCCTTATACGCCGGAGACTTGAGAAAGCCAGAGATCAGAGAGAATGTATATTTGAAAATTGTAGTAACTCTTTGGTCCCTGAAAGACCTAATATTTGTGCACAATGAAACCTGTGTGGTGAACTGGGTATTGCTGGAGCAGAGGGGGCTGTGCAGCCTGATTTATGCATGCCCCTCACAGAGGAGGTCTATCTGCACGTGTTCTCTGAATCGGAACATTGCTTTGAGCGGTGCCAGGTAAAATGATGGATTCAGTGGGAATCATACAGCGTTCATCTGAGGAATCAGACGGTATGGTCTGACAGCGCTGGTTGCTCAAGGAACAGGTAGAAGGAGCAATGGGAGATGGAAACCAGTGAAGGGAAAAACAAATAGGGGGCTTTCCCCTTTGCAAAAATTTCCATTCTATAGAAAGTATCTGATTAGTTGGATTAAAATTAGGGGGGGAGGGATTTCTTTAGAATTTTTGTGAAAATTTGTTTTTTTCCCTGGCGTCTTCCAAACCACTGTCTATTGAGAGTACCGGTCACGGGAGAGCAGGGATGTGTGAGGGAGAGGAGTGGGGGTGGATGAAACTGGATGGATAACAAGTGAGGTTAAAAGATGTAGAAGAGCTGTTTCCAAGAGGCAAGAGCTGGAGAGTGGTGGTTCCTTCAGCTTCAGGGCTGTGCACATGGAGACAAAGGGGAAAAGCTGGCAGGGAGATAGACAAAAATCTAAGAATTAATGCATTTTGTTCATGAGATATTTTAACAGCTGGACCTCCGAGACTAACAATGTCAGGCTCCCATTTCGGTTATTCCTTCTTTTCACTATTTGCTCTTCTCTGTCTCTGTTTTTTTTTTTTTTTTTCACCTGTGCTTCACGTAGTTTCTCTGTGGCTATGCATCCAGCACATTTGGCCAGTCGCCCACACCCACACCAAAGGTAAACTGAATACATGAGTTCCTCTGTTGTATATTCACCTCTCCTTGGCAAGGATTGTGCTTTACTCTTGTCAGTTTATTCCTCTTCCCACCCTATCTATAGAGGATCCATTTCAAGTGACCGATATTGCAGGGAGCATTTTTACGTCTTGTTGAATAGATGCAGGCATATGACTGTCATTTATATCTAGGATTCAACTCAGAAGAGCTATGTAATGATGGGAATTCGGTTTGGATAAAATCAGAACCAGCCTGAGCCAAAGTTTTGGAGTTTTTTCCTGATATCTGAATCATTTTAATTAACTTCAGATGAACCATCTGTGGGATTTGGCTGTCGTTTATCATGGTGCCACCACTGGCTTCAGTGGGACATTATCCCTCCATACAACTGCAAATCTGGCCCTGTTTTTCCCTTTTAGGGGCAGGAAGCTGACAGTTCATGTGTGAAGAGAGAGACTCCTGGATGGCATTTCTGTGTTGCTTGGAAATGCCATCATTCTTGGGGGGTGGGATGGCATTAGGTCTTGCCCAGGGGAGAGCTCAAATCCAAGCCTTCAGTGACGCAGTTAATACTGAACTTTGCCATGATCATCCAAACTGGCTCTTGACACCTTTTTTAGGTCTTTTCTGTGGCATTTCATCTCCTGACTGGTTCTGATGGTTTCCCAAACCATTCTTGCTAGATATTTGGTCATAGGGTAGCATACTGTGTGCTAAAGCGTTTGTGACATTAGCTTGTGACTCTGCTCACATTTCCATGACAATCTTTTGATAGCCAGAGGATTATGTTAGAGATGGACCTGACTTTCAAAATTTAAAACCTTGCATGGGGCTGAATTTCAACCCTTCTTACCTCTGCAGTGTCTCGGGGTGTTTGGACTTGGAATTCCAATGAGGGGGATCTGACCCAAAATGATCCAAAGTCATTCATTCCAGAGCTGGACTCCTTCCCCTCCATATCATGATTGCAAATTGTTTGGATCGCAACATCTCATTGGGCCCTGCTCTAATGTTGTAGCAATGCCACACACCAACAAAAAAAGTCCTTCCTGAGTTAGGATATGGAGGGATTAAATCCAGGAGTGAATTGCTGTGCAAAATCTGCCGAAATTCCCAAGCCAGTCTTCTTCTCTGAAGACAACAACAGGAGATACAGGGAAATGCGAGACATAATACTGATGATTTCTATGAGTTTTGTTGTTGTCATAGTCGTTCTCATAATACAGCCTCATGTTTTGTAGGTTTTCTAATGAATACTAATTGATTGCATTTGTTAGGCATTGAGGCAAGGGTGGAACAGCCAAGCCAAAAAAGATTTTCCAAGTATATCAACATCAGTAAGTTTTATTAAATGGGGGTGGAGTTCAAAATAGTGGTGTTATACATGTAGCCCATGTCAACTTTGCATCTGAAGGCACTTTCCAGACTGCACAGCCTTTAGGACAGAGATTGTCTCTTCACTATATGTCCCTGCAGAACCTGCTGTGAGGGGGCCCTCAGCTTTCTGTGGTGACCTGAAGACCACCCCAGTGGCATTTCATATAACCACATAACCAAAAAAAAAGCATCATTTTTCTTAGACTTCTGAAAAAAAAAAGGCTGAGAAACAGCATGTCATATTGGCACAGCCCATTTTAGTGACCTTTTAATCCTAAGGAGATGGCAGGACAGCCCTTTGTCCAGAACCTTTCCCCAAAGTATTGCTGGTGGTACATGCTTCTCTCTCCTTCCCTAACTCATCTTAAGTAATTAATCTTTCTGCGTGTCCACTGAAGCAGGTCGCCATCTCCCCAGCAGACCCAGTGCAGAGTACAGCGATCCTGGTGCACCATGCAGCCTTCTCCCTAAAGTGGGAGGAGAAGGTGCAGAGGGACAGCAAGAGTAGCTCCTACCACTTCTGACGTTTCTCCTTGTGCTTGCCTTTCCCATTGCTTCTGTTTACTTGGCTTGAATGTTACAAAGAAAAAAACCTGGTGATTACCCTAGCTGGAACTCTGGGTCTGTATTAGGACCATCCTACTTAACTTTGTGTCCATCTTAACCCACTGAACCCACAGGGTGCAGATAGGCTGAACTGGTTATGCTTTCTCAGCTCTGGACACATAATAAGTACGTAAACGTGTCCAAGATACCAAAGGAAGGAGTCGGAATAGGTCCCTAGAGACTTCACAGCTTCACAGAGGTGCTGAGAAATGTCCTGATGCTTCAGCTGTAGCACTGGGAATCTTGGGCTGAACAGAACATGCTGGCAGAACATCCCCTTGTGTCCTGATGATGATATTCTGCCCTGACTTTTGTCTTTATGTTACCGCAAGCAACCACGCACGTCTCTGCACCTCTAAAGCCAGAGTGGCTTGAAGTGGCAGAAAGAAGTGGCATCGAAGTGTGTCTGAATGTTACTGTGGTCTGCACAGCATTCTGAATTTCTCTTTTGAGATGGTGCTTCTCTTTAAAGCATGTAATTCTCTTCCTTTTCTTATTTTTCTCTTCTGCTTTTTTCCCTTTGGTGCTGAGGACAGGCTGCTCATTCTTCCCCATGACACACAGGTCACGTCCTCCTGTGTGCTAGACTCTGCATGGACACCAGTGAAGAGAAAGTCTGTGTCCCAAAGATGCTACAGTCTCAGTCTGAAAGCTAAGACATGTCTGCCCAGAAGAAAAGCAGAGTATATTCAGGTCTTTCTTCTTTAGGCTATGGGGACTGTTTTGAGCTAAAAAATGCTCCCCATCTGCAGTAAAACCTGCATTTTCAGTGCCTCGCTAGGCTGTGTTGGCAGGCTGCTCCACTCATTTTTTGGGGGCCCATTATGTTGGAAGTGGTGTGGTTCTCCCCACACTGGTGCTGGGGTGAGGTGGGAGGAACCACGATGATTTCAGTGCTGTCGCCCTGCCCCTGCAGGAGGAGGCTGATGCAAAGCACTCGCCTAAGTTTTCATTGTGTAGCTGAGAGCCTGGTTAGTGCCCACATGGCTGGTGCCCACCACGAGAGGGGTCTGTGCACAAATGTCAGGCCCAGGAAGCCTGTGAATAGGTGAGGTGGTGCAGTCTTGACAGGAGGAGCCCAGACCACTCTGACATTTTGGATAGGTGGACAAGCCGCTTTCTGGCTGCTGTGCCTTCCCTCCAGCCCCTCCCAGGAAAAAGCTCTCAGGTGTAAGGATGGAGATGGCACCACTGCCTTTTACCAGATCTGGATGCATGCACAGAAGAAATGCAAGGCATCAGCAACCTAGGGAAGCAGGATCTGCTGTCTGGGAGCAAACCACTCATGCATCCCCTTGTAGACTCTTGTACAAAGTCTTGCACCCTTCCTACCACCACAGTTGAAGAATGACCTCTCCCAGCCAAGCCCAAATTGACAAATCTGGCTGACATGCAGTTGCTTCCAGCTTCCAGCTCTGCTCCTGCATCTGTTGCTGCTTCTAACCCCTGTGGCTATCCTTTCGCATTTCACAGAGGTGAGCCCCTTGCACATAATTAGCAAAGTGGCAAGAATACATTAATCAAAGCTACCCAAACCAGGATTCTTGCTGAAACAGCCTATTCCTCATCAAATCTGTGACAGAATGCGAGCACCAGACTCTACAGTGCTCTGCAGGTAGCAGCTGCATCCATTAATTACTTTAGATTTGTTAACAGTTTGTCCTTCAGGGGAGGATTTTGCTGGGAGAGATCACTGACAGCTCCCCATGCTCTTCCCCACAAGCAGGCCAGGTTTTTCTGGTGTGTACATGAGCTGGGTTTTCTCTTGTTGGAATTCCATGATGACTTTGTGTTTGTGTTGATTGGGTTTGTCTCAACGTCATATCCAACCTGAGCTGTGCAAATTCCCTGCCCATTGCAAGGGGGTTGGACTAAATGATGTTTATAGTCCCTTCCAACCCAAACTGTTCTGTGATTCTATGAAATTCCTCAGTTTTGGGGGATGGGAATGTTATCTGACAGGTTATTAGTGCTATATGATGAAGAACACATAAAGATTTTAGCAGAACTAGAAAGAAAACTCACCACCTTGCAAAACATAGCAGCAAGGCCAATGCAACTGGGGACCTTGTGACTCCATGCATGGCTTGACCACCTGCAGAGAAGAGGATGTTTGGAGGAAACATGCATTAAAATCCTTCTGGAATCCTCCCTTTGGGAAATCCCTGGCCATCAGGTCATGCCACAGTTTGCCCTATTTTCGATTCAGAAGGAGTTGCATCCTGGTGCCCAACTCTTCCTCCAACCCACCAGCAGCCCTGCAAAGGGTCCCTGAACACCAGACCCTACGAGACACACGGCACCACCATGACTGGTGTGTAATGAGCTCAGGTAATAGTGATTGACACATAAAATGAGCTGGGAGCTTCATTAACTTTGGAGCTGGTATATCAAGGTTCTCCCTGGGCAGGGAGAAGGGGAAATAGGGAAACCACTCCATTCTGCTTTAGAAACACCTGCCCCAACCTGGAGACTGGAATATTAATTTAACCAAAGGAACTTAAACAAGCAAAATACTCAAAAGCATCCTGATTCACCCTAAATACCCACCTCATTTGGTCTAGTTAATATTATTTTCCAAATACAACTCGAATCTTCCCTGTAGAACAGGCTGAGGAATATAGACCTTACCAGCAGTTTCTGGAGCTATTCCAGAGTTGCCCCGCGGTGAACGTGCCCCTGGCTCATTTTTCACACTACATGGGTCTCTGGGTCTCTGGTCCCACACCCCAGGGAGCAGGAGAGGCTCAGTCTGACATGAGAAACCACAACAGAGGGTTGGCTTGACCATACTGTGATGCCTGGGGACAGGGAAGCCAAGCCATTCCCAAGAATAATCCCTGGGCAAATGCATCACCCCAAGCTGCAATACAGACTTTTGGTGGCCCAGAAGGGGCTGTTTACTCTCACAGGCAGATCTTCCTCATGGATCTGCATAGGGCAGTTGGGATTGCCAGTCACACAGGGAGGTTTTAGCAGGAAAAATTGAATTATGGCACCTTTCCTCCCTGGGTAGAGGCATATGGAGCAGGTTGCCAGAGTCCGGCCACTGCAAGCTCGCCGACTCTGCCTTGCCCCTCTCCTGCCACAATGCTCAACCACCTCTGGCCCTGCTCCCTCCTTCAGCCCTGGCTGTTGAGGGAGGTTCCCAGGGACGAAGCCGGAGGCAAAAGGCTTTGTTATCCTTTCATTTCCTGAGCCCGCTCCGCTGCGGTTTTGCAGGGAGCGGAGACAAGGAAGCGCTCGCCGACGCTCAGCAGCCAGTTCAAGCGATCCCTGGAGCTGTTGATGAGGACTCTCAGCGTGTGCCAGCCCTTTTTTGTCCGCTGCATCAAGCCCAATGAGTACAAGAAGCCCATGGTGAGTCCTGCTTTTCTCTCCTTGGTTGCCTTTTGTATGGGAACGCCTGCAGGGTCACTCTGCCCCAGAGCCGACAGCAAAACTTGGAAGTCGATGGAGCTAGGATTGACCCTGGGTGCTCGAACCAACTCACAGCCTGTTCTGCAAGCAAGGGAATCACCAAAGCGTTGGCAAAATCAGGCACTTGCCTTGTGATCCAACAGCACCCTAAAAATTTTTGCAGAGGGGAGCTCTTCCCCCCTACCCTTCTTCCGAAGGATGACCTCAAGGAATTCACCCTGCAGCCCCTTCTGCTATAGGAAAAGTCTTGAATTTCCATAGGGGGTAGGCACCTCCCTACCAGAGACTTAGGCTGAGTTGTAGGGCCTTGGGTTCGGTCCTATGGCAGGGTTCAATGTTTCCTAAAAGGGATCCCCTTCCCATGGGGTTTTCTACAAAATCTTTGCTTCTGAGGGATCTCACTCAGTTTCACCCCCATTAAATCCTTTCAACTGATTTTTTTTTTTTTTTTTTTTTTTTTTGCACCAATTGTGAAAGTACAATTCTAAAAGCAGAGAAAAAAGGTGAGGGGAATGATTTGCCTCTGATTCCCAGAGAGTTGCTGCAAAAGCAACAAACACTCTGGGGACACACTTTTTAGGAGGAAACGAAAGGGAAGGAGGTGGCTGTAAATCCCCCTGAGCACAAACTGCTGACGGAGGGGACTCTGAGTTTTGCAGTGAAAGGCAGACGGTAAGGCGGGTGCTGAACATCCCGATCCCACTGTCAGCGCCTTGCAGGGTCGGAGCCTGGTGCTGTTGGCAGTCACTGTTAGCTGCTCACCACTCTTAGTGCTTGGGGAGGAAGAGCTTTATTTAATAATAATTTCAGCTATCTGTTTCTGTGAATCATTTTGCCCATGCCTTTGCACTTCAGTAGCGGTTAATCTAGCCGGAGCTGGAGCTTTATCTAAGTCACTATCTGTTAGCAAAGCTCAGCTGAGTGCAGAAAGGCATAAAATAATGAATTTCAGAGCTGTTATGTACAAGCAGTGTTTGTTTGAAATTTAGTTTTGCTCTTCGGTGACCCTAATATGATGCAGAGTAAAATTTTTGGTGGCTCTCTCAGAGCAGTTCACTGTGCCCTTATCCTGGTTTTGGTGAGCATAAAAAGGCACCTAACAGGATGTTAATGGAATATTTTGGGTTAATATTGAAAAATATGTCTGATCTGAGCTTATCATCTGGGTTGAGATCAAAAGACGACCTTCTTTAAAAAGCATGGGTGATGTTGAGAAATAGATGGACATCCTGAACTGATGTTAACAAATTATTCCCAAATTATTATGACTTTGAGCTGCTCTTACCCCTGGATGTCTGGGATTCGGTCTGGCATGTTGTGCCCTGCATAGGAAGTCTGTATTTCATCAGCTTTTGCAAGTGCTAAGCCAGAAGTCTGTGGCCAACCCATTTATCTACAAAACTTACAGTGGGACATAAAAACAGGTATAAGTTTGAAAGAATTGGGCAGAGAGAAATTAATCTCCCCATTAAAGTAATGAGTGGATGAGCTAACACCGAATCAGAGTCTGTAGTGCTATGTGATACAAAATGTGATTTCTTGCTAAATTTATCTTTGGCCTTGGTTTAATAATACAAAGGGGAAAAAAAATCCCAGAGAGTGGTAGACAGAGCTGTGCAGGGTGACTGCAAAAGAGAACATTTAACATTTTGTGGGAGTTCATTTTCTGTCCCTGGCTTTGAAGGAAAGTGTACTGATAGTGGTAGGAAATGGGATAGTGGGAAGTGAAAGGTCAGTGGAAAGTCCTGACTGTTACTTTATGTTATTTTAAACCTTTTGCTTCCTTCTAAAATGTGCTGTGGGGGAAAACAAAAATAAAATTTGATCAGGATGGTGGCTGGAGTTCTCTGGGTCTGTACATCGACCTATGCTGCTGTTTCTGAGCATTGCTCTGTTGTTCTGGTTAGTCCAAAAGAAATGTGTGGGATGGATTAGGTACCAAAGCATGCAAAGAAAGTCAAAACTGTCTCCAGCAGTCTGTGCCTCATCAGACCCTGATGCCAGGAGCTCGTAGTTGCCCATATGTGCGATGAACTAGCCCTGGAAGCTCTGGAGGGTTATTTGCAAAGGCCACAGCCGCTCATGTACCCTTCTGCTTCATGGCAGGGCGAGACAGAGGAACACGCACCTCTTTCCTCTGCACCTTTCTCATCCCTGATGCCCAGCTTAGATAGGGACAGCTTGAGACCAAACCTGGATGAGGCTTGCTTTCTGCCTTTTCCTTGCTCATCTGTTGCCTTCTCCTGGGATCAGGAGACTCTAGCCCTTTCATGGTTAAGTGGCTGCTGTGAGCTGGTCAAAAAGCTCCCCCTTGGATGGGGAGATGGGTGCATCCATAGGGCAGATCCTCCTGTCCCAGGAGATGCTTCTGAGATACAGGCACATACCTATGTCTCCTCGCTCACTTCAAGGAGGGCCTACGTGCCTCACATTTTAGATCCTCATATCTGTACATGCACAGATGCTCACATTTTAAACAGCTGAAGGGAGGGTGGATGAGTAACGCCCTGGCAGTAACTCTTTGGCCCAGGCTGGGATTTACTGTCCCAACTTTCTGTGGTGTGCCAGCACCACACCACGTCTGCCTTTATGCCACGTCGACCCACTTGGGTTGAACACTTTTTGGATGCTCCCAGCAGACAATATCAGGCTGCAAGAGGGTGCTCTCAGGGGCTCCAGGATCCCCCTCAATGCGCAAGAGAGATTTTTCTGAACGTCCCTTTGCTTCAGCAGATCTGCCCACCTAGCAGCATCACTCCTTATCCACCCTGAGGCAACCAAAACAAAGAGGAGCAGCCAGGTTTATTAGCAAACACCTCCAAGGACTGGATTGCCTATGTCTGTTGTCTGGCCTTGAAACGATCTGCTGCTTGTCAGGAGCACCCACAGATGCTGGTCTGAGATTTGTCCTTTCCCTAAAACCCTCAGCTGTTCTCAGTTCTGACCTGTTCGTTTTAAGCTCCTTGGATGTCCTTCTGGGTACAGGGTGGTTTGATAATATCCCAGGGCCTTGGCATCGCCAAGGCTGCACTCTTCCTTTGTGTGACTTCAGCGTGTCACCTACCCTAAGATCAACTGGTGTAGGCACCCTAAGACTTTTGAGTGTCTGAGCCTTGGCTGATATGGTCCTCTGCTTCCTCTGCCTGCAAAACAGTACTGCTGTCCCCATACAGGAGTGCTGTGATCATGCCGGTAAAGCTCAGAGCAGTGGTCAGAAGTTAATGACCATGGAGTGGTCATTGTGAGGGTGACTGTATGGTTTGACCCTTGTAGATGCTGCCCATTTTCCCAAGGTGATGTTCACCATTGCATTGTGCTGTCCAGTTCTCTTCTCAGTCCTTTGTGTAATGCATGGGACACATCCAGTCTTGCAAGCAGGAATTAAAGAAATGAAGTGAGTCAAACGCACTCAGCAGTTCATTGGATCAGGCCCATGACAGCAAAGAGCCCTATGGCCTTGGGTCCACCAAGTGAAGGATTTGGGTGGATGCCTGACTTGCTTGCCCCACACATCTTAGATTCCCCACTCTCTATGGCCAATCCAGGCCAAGATGTGCAATCAAACCACCATGTCCTGTAACTTCCCCAGCTGTTTGACCGGGAGCTGTGCGTCCGTCAGCTGAGGTACTCAGGGATGATGGAGACCATCCGGATCCGCCGAGCTGGCTACCCCATCCGCTACACGTTTGTGGAGTTTGTGGACCGGTATCGGGTACTCATGCCCGGGGTGAAGCCAGCATACAAGCAGGTGAGCATCTTCTTCCACGGGAAATGACTGTTCTCTGCTGGGCTCTCCAGAGGTATTTATGGGGTGTGCATCCTCTCCAAATGCAATTATGCAACATTTGATCCCCAGATGTTACAGTGGTGCTCTGGGCTTTCCAAATGAAGGAAAAATGGTTGCAGGGCTGGCAAGGACAGGTAGCTATATTCAGCCTGTCCCTCTCGGTCACTTTAAATGTGGTGACAGTAAAGCCCTGGGAACCTCATTAGCAGAAAACTACTGGAATTTGGACCAGAAAAGGTCCCCACTGGGCTTGGGAGGAGTGATGGGTGAGGCTAGTCGTGGTGAATCCCACCCCCTCTCCTACCAGGGCGACCTGCGTGGGACGTGCCAGCGCATCGCCGAAGCAGTGCTCGGGAAGGATGATGACTGGCAGATCGGCAAGACAAAGATATTCCTGAAGGTAAGTGGTTCTCCACATCCCCTTGCCTGTGAAGGGATCTCCTACCATTCCCTTTCCATCACAAGACGTCACCCTTTCCCATGGTCTCTGGGCTGGCGTGGCAGTGGGTAGGACTTGGGCCAAGGCAGGATATTTGGGTCTGGTTTAGGAAGCGGTGGGCAGGAGGAAGTCCTGACACTCTGCCAGCACGGATGCATGCACATACCTATACAGACACAGAAATAGTCACAGCACATGGCCACTCAACCTCATCTCCTGCCTTCACCCAAAAAGCACAGCAGCAGAAGGCATGTCCGTGCAGAGTCCTGCAGAGAGAGGGACCAAGAACAGGCTCTCTTTGCTTTCAGCACGTCCTTGCACAAACCAAGACGTGCCTACAACCTCCCTTTCTGCATCGGTCCTGCTGACACAGAGCAGCCCAACGTTGCAGGTCCCCTTCAGCCCTGTTCTCGCTCATCTCCCCTTACAAACTCATTTCTGTGTTGTCCTGGGAAGATGAGGCTCAGCTGGCCGTGAACCAGGCTGAAAGCAAAGGCTTCTCTCGAGCAAAAATCTCAGCAGTAAACCCTCACCGCTTATATGTAAATTCACCCCCAACCCCATCACCAGCTTGAACACCCCCATCTCTTCCCTAGAAGCTGTTCCCGCTAGT
>NW_009259435.1:3046883-3050280 GCF_000687185.1 Egretta garzetta | reverse complement strand
GGAGGCCCCGAGGGGCCACGTGAGGTCGAGCAAAGCAGGAAATATGTGGAGCTGCCTCTGCTGCACCCAGCGCAGCAGGGCTCAGCGTGCTGCAACTGGGAAAGACAGCCGAGTTACAAACGGCGTGGGAGGAATCAATAGAGAGCTTGGACTGGGGCACCTGAAAGCCTCAGGGCAAGGAAATTCAGTGTTTCACGGAGCTGTTTTGTCCTTAGGGTATGGAGGCATTGCAGCCTTGGCTAGAGGGAGAGGTGGGACCCAGGCGGCCTTGAGTTTGTTCCCAAACCTCTCCAGTGGTCCAGGAACTCCTCCCGTGGCTGACAGAATTAGCAGGGAGCTCTGCATGGAAGGCCAATGTAATTTGATTGTTTTCAGACTGTAAAGTATTGCATATGCAGCTTCTGGATGCTCTGATTAATTTTGGAATGAAGGCAGTAGATCACTAGGGTTTATGTTAGGGTTTCCCCAGTGAGTAGGTGGGATGATACTTGGGATGTAAAATGTCCCAACAGTTTATTTTGGACATGTCCTCTGGGGAAGGCCTTCATACCACCCCTCCTGCCACATGTCAGGCAGATAGCTTGAGACATGGGTGCTGTGTCGTTTCCTCCCACAGGACCACCATGACATGCTGCTGGAGATTGAGCGAGACAAGGCCATCACAGACAAAGTCATCCTCATCCAGAAGGTGGTCCGTGGGTTTAAAGACAGGTAGGTGTGAGCCCCACTGCCAAATGAGAGGTGGGCTAGGTGGGATGCTTCACCCAGAATGCAGGTCCTGGGGGATGTGTCTCTCCCTCGGTGCCCATCTGACCTGACCTGCCTGTGGCCAGGGAAAGGGGACCCCTAATGTGTTGATGTGTTGGCATTTGGGTGCAGCAAGTATTGGAGAGAAACAAGAAGGAAAACTGTGTTATCTGCCTCAAACATGGACAGAATAGGACCTTCTGTCCCCGTCCAGTGCTGTCTTCAGGGGAGTCGATGTTTGCTATGATGATGCAGCAGTGGGACTCTGAGCCTGCTGAAGGCAACGCTAAGCCTCCAGTCTATGGGGATCCCCACAAGACTACAATGGAGCCACTGCGTCATCCACTGTAGCTAACGTTGCTCTCCCCAAAGCCCAAGGGGTTCAGGACTCTTCCCTTTGCAACCCTGTTGCCAGAGCTGGGAGGAGGGCAGGTAGCCTGTGGGAGCTCATGGCACACTTGTGGAAGAAGAGGAGGAGCCACAGCAGCCAAGGACAAGCTTCACCCATGGGAGAGGGATGGTTCTTGGGGCTGTGTGCTCTTTGGCTGTTCGAGTCATGGCTGTGACACAGGTTGTGCCTTAGGCTTTGCAGAAAGGGTACATGCTAAATAACTCAGCAATCTTTCCCACAGTAATCCTAGCAAGACCCCCAAGCCCTTCTGACACAATTGTCTCCAAGGTGCCTACAGGTAGAATCAGGCCAGGCTAAGAAGGATGGGAGAAGATGTTTGCTCTTGATAATTTGGGTGAGATTGAATCCTTTCTCAGGTGCTGGGATTGAAGTGGGGAGAGCAGGCAGGGAAGAGATTTCAGAGGCCAGGAGGGTGCAGGGCAGGGGGAAGGACAGGACCATTCGCAGCGTCTCCTGCTCTACCCATTCCCATAACCTGGCAGAATCTGCCTGAAGAGATCTATCAGAGAGAGCCCCTACAGATCTTTTTATGACAGCAAGGAGAGCTGGGGGGAGGAGACTTTTTCAG
The DNA here is from genome assembly GCF_000687185.1 of Egretta garzetta. Taxonomy (NCBI): domain Eukaryota; kingdom Metazoa; phylum Chordata; class Aves; order Pelecaniformes; family Ardeidae; genus Egretta; species Egretta garzetta. Next base: position 3,048,553 of record NW_009259435.1, on the reverse strand, counting down.
GCCAAAAGTGCAGTGTTTACTTCACCTGGCTGCTCAGTTTCAAATCTTCAAAGAATGAGGCCCGGGAGATGACGATTACTTGTGGCCAAACCACAGAGGCAAGTGATTGAAATGACTTTGCAGGTCCAATTTCCTGAAAGTGAGAAATTCAGCCCTGATGATTCAGAGATACTGGCGTGGACATAACTGCCGGAAGAACTATGGTGCTGTAAGTATGGGGGTGCTTCCTCATGCCTCTGCCTTCCTACCTCGTTCAGCTGGGACATATGTAGGAGTTTCCTGGCTCAAAATGCCCCACTGAGTGTAGGAGGTGGTGGGGTTGGCTTTTATCAGTTGGAGCGATGAATGGAGGTTTGCCTTTGCTGCTTTGCCTTCTCATTGAAGAGGGCACCTGACCACCTTCTAGCTGTCCTTTTCCTTGTGAATTAGATGCCCATTGCACCAACTGGTCACTTGGGGTTTTAAAAGGCATCCCCTAGTTTCCAGGTGACTAAAAATTCAAGAGCAGCTTCCTCTGAAAAACGGACTCCATCTCCAGGTGGGACCATATCTGGGTTTCTCCCCAGCCCAGTCCATGGCGTTCTTCTCTCCCTGTCCCAGCTGGCTCTGAGCCAACAGCGGGTCATTTGGGAAGTGCATTGGGGTCTAAAGTGTCTCAATATCATCCTCCAAGCCTGCAACTTGATAGGAATAGCCACTTTCAGGCTGGTCAGGATGCTGCTTCCTGCCGTGCAACAGTACCTTGGCTGTAAGGCAGGAGGTCTGCTGGACCTCCATGAGAGCAACGCTCATGGCTTGTGGCTACCTTGAGATGACCAACCAGACCTCCTGCGGCCTCTCATGGACAGAAACTCTGTAGGACTTAGTGAGGAAGAAACTGGCTTTGTCCTTGCTGGGCTTTCAATCAGTGTAGCAGCCAGAGGGCTTCATTTCTCCACCCTCTTGGAGAACCTCCTTCCTGAAAGCTTGTCCTGGTGGGAGCTGATTTCAGTAGTTCTTACTTACAGCCGTGCAAGAAGGAGATTAGTGACGGAAATCTGCTTATGGTGGGCGAGCCCCTGGGTGGTGGGGTGGTTTCATCCTGCTTCTTCTTGCAGATGCGGATCGGCTTCCTGAGACTGCAGGCCCTCTACCGATCCCGCAAGCTCCACAAGCAGTACCACATGGCTCGCCGGCGGATCATTGAATTTCAGGCACGATGCCGGGGCTACCTGGTCCGTAGGGCTTTCCGCCACCGCCTCTGGGCTGTCCTCACCGTCCAGGCATACGCCCGGGGCATGATCGCCCGAAGGCTGTATAAGCGCCTCCGGGGAGAAGTAAGTACCATGGAGGAGAGGTTGGTCGTGGGAAATGGAGGTGGGGAGGGGGGAAATAAACACGCTTCTGCATCACATGCTTGTGGGATTGGTTTTTAAAGAGCCAAAAAGAATTTTAAAAATAAGTAGCTGCCTGTTCAGAAGGGCTCTTGTGTTTATTTCCCCAGTATCATCGACGCCTGGAAGCAGAGAAACTTCGGCTGGCGGAAGAGGAGCGGCTCCGAAAGGAGATGAGTGCCAAGAAAGCCAAAGAGGAAGCAGAAAAGAAGCACCAAGTATGTGGGGACTGATCTCTTTCTGGGGTTCTGCCTTTGTTTTCCAGGGACTGGTTTTGCTCCTTTGAGGGGGAATGCC
>NW_009259435.1:3039656-3046769 GCF_000687185.1 Egretta garzetta | reverse complement strand
ATGGTTATTATTCACTTGCTTTTGCTATTGTATTAAAGGCTGAAGGGGAAACTCTGTGTGTGTGTGTGTGTGTGTGCGCATGTACATGGTGGTTGTGTAAAAGGAAAAAAAATAAGGTCAGTGAGAGTCTCTGTGCATGGACCAAACCCCCTAAACAGGCACTGAGGAAGGAGAAAATGCTCTCGCTTTGTCCTTCTGCAGTTAGGAAACTCAGGCATGGACATGTTACTGATTTTATCCGCGTCACATTGCTGGGATAGTGCCCCAAGCACTGGGCAGTCTGCCTTCCTAAAGCCAGGCCCTGCAGAATTTAGTGCCAATTCTTTGGAAGGAGCAGTTCAGCCACCGTCCTTGTCCTCCTGCAGGTACGCCTGGCCCAGCTGGCGCGGGAGGACGCAGAGAGAGCAGTAAAGGAGAAGGAGGAAGCTCGTCGGAAGAAAGAGCTCTTAGAAAAAATGGAGAAAGCTCGCAACGAGCCAGTGAATGACTCAGAAATGGTGGACAAAATGTTTGGATTCCTGGGGACGACCTCTTCCCTGCCTGGCCAGGAGGGACAGGCACCCAATGGCTTTGAGGTACTGGAGATGTACATGAGCCTAGCTATCACATGAAAGGCTTTAGCAACACATTAATGAATTGGGGGAGAGCAGGGCAATCCAAAAGGGGGTCTCTGAAGGCTTCTTTCAGGACTAGGCTCTTTAGCATGGCCCCAGAGGGTTTCCGTGCTGTGGCTGGTGACAGGCAGGCAGCCTGCAGGCTTTCTCTGGGGCTACCACATGGAGGGGAGCAGTATCGCTGTAAGATCATTGAGGACTTGTGGCCTATAAGATCCTCTCCCTTGTGGTTCATCGCGGCTCACAGCATTTAGGTCTTGGACATCCTTTCCCCATGCTAGGAGTGGGGCCAAGCTTGATGCTTCTCCTATTTCTCTGGGGACATTCCTGGGCACAGGCATGTCCTTCAAGATTTAGGCTTTTCTTGGGCTCCACAGCTGTATTTCGTGGGTTTCCCTCCAGCCCACTTTTCCTTTTGGGATGGAAATCAGATGGGCAGAAAAGTCAGGCCCAAGGGGAAAAGGGTAGTTCAGTATCCAAAGGCATGCTGAGCACTTGACATGGCTTTTCCTACCAGGATCTTGAGCGAGCCCAGAAGGAGCTGGAGGAAGAGGACCTGGATGCAGCACTGCCTCTCCCTGAGGAAGAAGAGGAAGATCTCTCAGAGTACAAATTTGCCAAGTTTGCCGCCACATATTTCCAGGGCACAACAACACACACCTACATCCGCCGGCCTCTCAAGCAGCCTCTCTTGTACCATGAAGATGAAGGAGACCAGTTGGTGAGGCAGGAGATAAAAAACCTTGAGCAGGGCAGGGTGGGTTGGAACAAGGCTGGGGAACCCCTCAGCCAAAGGGCACCAGCAGTTTACCTTTGGGATACGCTGGTGTTCTCATGGTTTGGTGGGGAGCACAGCCCTCATGCGCTGCATGTGTGCCAGTAGACACTGTCCCACCTGCATGCTTTGAGCACTGACCAGACAACAAACATTAGAGGGATGTAGCATTAGAGGGGTGAGTCCATCTCTGTACCTTGATATTTGTGTTAAGATGTTTAATGAAGTGCTCTGGGCTCAGGGCATGGACAATGAAAACTGTTGAGTGAGTAGTGCCTGTGAAGCTGCTACTTGGCAACTGGAAAGGTTGCTTCTTACCTCGTCATATGGACCAGTGTAGAGTGAGCAGAGAAGAAACACTTGTCCTATAGCCAGCACTACAAGAGCAGAACTGCATTGAACCTGTGTGGCTGTAATGAACGTTACATTGGCCATGAACTTGCCTTCACAGAATCACAGAATGTCAGGGGTTGGAAGGGACCTCAGGAGATCACCCAGTCCAACCCCCCTGCTCAAGCAGGCTCACCCAGAGCAGGGGGCACAGGACATCGTCCAGGCAGGCTTTGAATATCTCCAGAGAAGGAGACTCCACAGCCCGCCTGGGCAGCCTGTTCCAGGGCTCTGTCACCCTCCAAGTAAAGAAGTTCTTCCTCATGTTCAACTGGAACCTCTTCTGCTTCAATTTGTGCCCATTGCCCCTTGTCCTGTTGCTGGGCACCACCACTGTGGTTCTCCTTCCCCTCTGCAGTGGGTTAAGAGCTGCCAGTCACTGCCTCTCTATAAGGTTGGCATCTCCTTGCCAAGAAGCAAACCACTTGTAGGGTGCGCAAACAAATTCATGATGGCATGGACACAGAGCCTGAATTTGTGGTCCCAGCCACCAGCCTGCCCGGCTTTCTCCGATGGGATGTAGGCTGCCGGCAAAACTGTTATGTGTGATGTGGGACAGTGTTTTATCTCCTGTAGATGTACAGAGAGGCCACAGTGGTCATCCTGATGGATTCAGCATGGCTTGACCACCCCCTTCATTGCCCTGGTGCGAGCTAATAGAGTTAATCTTTCCTTTCAAATAGGCAGCACTTGCTGTATGGATCACTATCCTCCGTTTCATGGGAGACCTCCCTGAGCCGAAATATCATACAGCCATGAGTGATGGTGGCGAGAAGATACCAGTGATGACAAAAATTTATGAGACTCTTGGGAAAAAGACCTATAAGAAAGAACTGCAGGCTCTGCAGGGAGAAGGAGAGGTAACTGCTGCGGCTGTAAAAGAGACGCTGTTAGGTGTTGGATGTTGAAATGTGTTGGAAAGAAATGACTCGTGGGGTTTGCTGCAGGCAATCGGTTTGTTGATTTTATTTGCAATTACGCTACAAGGGGAGACTTGCCCGTGTGTCGGGTGTTGGTCCTGTCCCTTCTTCTTCACAGGGATAACTTAATGTCCCCTGGCAATACAGTAAGGGAAGTAGCCCGATATCTCTCATGGGGCTTTGATCTCTCTCCTCCTCCTTGTAGGGCAGAAATACATGGGTGGAGTGCAATGTCCTGTGTCATTGCTCTTGCATTTAGGGATTTCTTTTTGATCTGCCCTGGGTCAGAAGAGACTAAATTAAAAATGAGCCCTTAATCTTGGAGCAGGAAGTAAAGAGTTACCAGGGGATTAAGCTGTGGAAATAAAAAAAAAACCCTAAAAATTCCTGTTGCATCCTCGGTGCATTCTAGGATGTCACTGGAGGACTTCATCTTAGGACCCCTCCCAGATAAGACATTGTTCTGGATAAATCGCTGTCCATAGAGCAGATATGCTTTCATCTTTGGCAACCGCTTCATTCAATAGGACAAGGTATTGCCTGGTATTGGGATTTTCTAGGTGGCACTGCTGCATTTTCAGGTTTTCTGTAGTATCAGCCAGGCAAGCCCCTGTGTCATTTGCAGACGTAAATTAATAAATTTGCAAGTTCTTAGAGATGCTGGTATCATTCAGCACTTCCAGTGAATTACCTGAGAAGGAGAGTCCACAGCTGGCATAGAGTTGGTATAGAAGTAGAAAGCCAACAGTAACTTGATGAAATCGAGTCAGTGCCTGGGTCTTGTCCCACATCAAATTGATTCTTCTGGGAAATCTGCTAGAGCACAGAGGTGGTTAACGATGATGAAGCACAACGGGTAACTACCTGTTCATGAGTCCCTGACTAGATTATTTCCAGCTCAAAAACTTGCCATGCAAATGGTTCACCTCAGAGAGTGCTCTTGCTCATCTCATTTGCAAGGTAGGAACAAGCCTTGAGTGGCATACAGCAGAACTGGGCGGACCTAGGCTGACTAGGAGTCAGCCATGTATTCGACATAACTTTTTTCAGGCGTCCCCAATACATAATTTTGATCTGGGCAAAGCTCATATATTAGAGAGTATCTGCAAAATTCAGAGCCAGACCTGGGTTATCAGGGAGCACAGGAATATGGGTCCACACTTCTGGTTCCCACCAGCCTCTGAAATATCTCACCCTCTGCCCAGGATTAATGGTCTTTTGTAGGAGTCCAGGGGGAGGCAGGGAGAGCAAGTAGTCGGCAGGGCTCTGTGTCTCACCGCATTGCATCCACGCCTCTTGCTTTGCAGAGTACTCACATTGACGGGCACAAGAAGAACAGTGTGCGGCACAAACTGGTCTCCTTAACACTCAAGAAGAAATCCAAACTGACGGAGGAGGTGAGAGGAGACGCTTGGCCGCCTGGCAGCACAAGTGCCGTTGGATTGTCTGCAGCCCTCTCTGACTCTCTTCTGCTTTTCCCTAGACAACATAGAACCAGCCCTCCTCTGGGTTTGGCGCTACCTGTCTCTCTGCCTGAAAGATTTAAGGAGTGTTTAAGGGGAAAGGTTGGCTTCCCGTGTCTCCTTGAGTCATTCTGCACCTCGCGCCGGCCTCCCCTCGGCTCCCGTTCTCCATCCATCCAACATCTTCCCTCCCCTCTTTCACAGCCCTTCATCCAGCTGCCGATACCTCCCACCACTCTCTGATGGTCTGAATGTTATCCCTGCTTTTAGCTTCCTGCCCTCCACCATGGTGTAGGTAGCAGAGGTGGGGTCTCCAAAAGCACTCACCCATCCTCTGCTCCTCTCCAGTGCCAAGGGCAAAACTCCCCATGGCAGCAGTTAGTCCAAGCCGAGAGCTTTTGAAAACCCCATCCCAAAAGAATGAGGAACAATAAATCTTTTGGGGGAGGGGATGAAAGCAATGCAAAGGCATGGATTCAGTCATCTTTTATACACCGCCTTGGCCACCTCCAGAGCAGGCACCATCTCACCTGGCTGTAGCTGCTTGAGAGCATGAAGATTGCTCTCTAAGATAGTCACCCTCCTTCCCTTTAGGGTCAGCAAGGAGAAATAGGGCCCATCCAGCTTACCCTAATGTGGCTCTGAACACAATCTAGAAATGCCCATCTTTCTCCAGTGGCTCTAAATGGAGACTGGGTTGACTAGCTGAGACAGAGAGCTGGTAGGTGGATGAACGCCATCCTCGTTCTCACAAACAGCACCATGCTTACGTGCTTTTGGCTGCATCATTAGCATGGGGAGCGGGTCCATTTTGTCAGTGTTTTAATAATTTTTTAACTATAACTGAGTTAAAGGGACAGGCCTTCCTTGGCAATAAGCTGGGGTTATTCCAAAGATCCTTGGTGGCCCTTTCCCAGCTGCAGGAGCAGCTCAGAGCTGGAATGCAAGGGTAGAAACCCTGGGCAAAGACTAAGAAGGTGGGAGTGTGCCTAGACAGGACCATTTTCAGTTTCACCCGTACATGATTAAAACCAAACCCTCCCATTGCTGATAAAGTGCTAGACTGAAGACCTTCTGAGACCCCTCCTGGCTGGTGGAGGAGTCCTCCTGGGGGACCACCACACATTTGGGATGGGGGTGGTGGGGGGGACATAGTAACTGGCTGTACTGAAAGAGAGCAATGTGTCTGGTTGGCAGGTGACAAAGAGGCTTCATGATGGTGAGTCCACGCTCCAGGGTAATAGCATGCTCGAAGACCGACCCACCTCCAACCTGGAGAAGCTCCATTTCATTATTGGTAATGGCATCCTCAGGCCAGCCTTAAGGTTAGAAATCAAGACAAAGGCATAAACATGCCATTCTTTTCATTCCTTCTTCCTCAAGCTATTCTTGTCCAAGTGATTTTGCTATTGTGTGCAGCTTTACAAAGCTCTCGTTATATCATTTTTTCTGGTTGTGTTGTATAACATGGGCTGGGCTGGATCATGGTCCTTACTGTCCATATCAGGCCTGATGGAAAGACCACACAGAAGGACTCAAATGCTTCTGAAAGTGCTAGTGGCCACTGGATTGGTTTTTTAACGCTCACTTCTGTTGTTCACTACCCTTTGCTTCCTACTTGATCATTTAGATCTCTTTTATTTGTGTGAGTATTTTTAATGGTATACTAATGAAAAACTGAAACTCATTTCCGTTGCTAAATTAAGCATTCAAAAATTGGAAAGTGCCAAATTAAGGCCAACTGCACATTTTTGGTTTAGCCCATTTGTGTGTGTGTGTGTGTGTTATAATACAGTCCTTCTTTACATAGTCTCATGGTCTGTTCACTCACACCTATCTGCTCACTCCAGGAACAGGGTGGACATCCTCATATCATGACCACCTTCTCTAATTTTTATTTTATCCTCCCAGCTCACCACGCAACCCTTAGCCTTACTTTTCTGCACAAAGTCTGCTCTGAAGGCATAGCTGGTGGTGTTCCACGGGTTTTCCCATGGGGTTTGTCAGTGTTAACGGGTTGGATAACATTTTTGTTGCCTCCCAATCTCCACCCCTGGTCACTTTAGACCAGACATGACCACGGCCACAGACACTTCAAGGTGTACCTGCTCTGGCATGGGCTTATCCATGGCCACAGATGCCTCAGGGTCTCTTGCTCCCACATGGACTCATCCCAAGATCACAGTCCCTTTGGTTCGAGTTTGCACTGGAATTCCAGCTGGTCCAGTACAGCAGCACGGAAGCAGCAGCCATGCCCTGGCCATCAGCCAGCATCTCCGTTGCTGTTACCAAAATGTTCCCAGGCACAGCAGAGTGAGATGCTCAGCAGTACAGCAGTACAGCAAGCAGCAAAAGCAAAAAGCAGAGCACTGGACTCTAACGTAGAGTAAGGCCAGCAAGCCCATGTCAAGTACAGGAGCCTGCCAGTTAATAGCTAAACAGCAATATCAGCTATAAATGCAATCTAGCACATTCCAATCAAACCTGCTGTTCTCTCAAACACTTCGAGCACCACATTGGGCACCAGAAAGGACTGTCGTGGTTTAACCCCAGCCAGTAACTAAGCACCACGCAGCTGCTCGCTCACTCCCCCCTAGTGGGATGGGGGAGGGAATTGGAAAAGTGAGAAAACTCGTGTGTTGATATAAAGACAGTTTAATAGATAAAGCAAAAGCCACGTGTGCAAGCAAAGCAAAGCAAGGAATTAATTTCCTGCTTCTCATCAGCAGGTGGGTGCTCAGCCATCCCCAGGAAAGCAGGGCTCCATCACGCGTAACGGTGACTTGGGAAGACAAACACCATCACTCTGAACGTCCCCCCCTTCCTTCTTCTTCCCCCAGCTGTATATGCTGAGCATGACCCTTGGGTCAGTTGGGGTCAGCTGTCCTGGCTGTGTCCCCTCCCAACTTCTTGCACATCCCCAGCCTGCTCACTGGTGGGGTGGGGTGAGA
>NW_009259435.1:3023702-3039613 GCF_000687185.1 Egretta garzetta | reverse complement strand
TCCCTGTGTTATCAACACTGTTTGCAGCACAAATCCAAACCACAGCCCCATACCAGCTACTGTGAAGAAAATTAACTCTAATCCAGCCAAAACCAGCATAATGAAGAAGTACGGTTATCCCTCATTTTGCATGTAGAGAACTAAGGTTAAAGTCAAAAGTGGACATTAAATTCCAAATTGAGATACCTGCCAATGTATGTTCCTGTTTGGACATTAAGAACTGGACAAACCTTGACCTCCGCTGGAGCTGGTAGTTCCCAACACTTCCACAAAGTAAATTCAGGTGTCTCAAGAGGAACAGCTAGCAGATGAAGACTCCCAGCTGGTGGCCCTCAATGAAAGTTAGTTTAGGAGACTCTCTTGGTATTACTGGGAAATCTTTGTAAGAAGGCAGAACAGACTCCATCATCCAGAGGTGACGTTGATCTTCCTTGAACCTTGAGACTCCCTTTTGTTTCCCTCTTTTTCTAAGCTGTGGGAAATCTCAGCTGAAGCACAGGGAAGACTCAGCGGACATTACACAGCTGGTGATGGATGGTATTTTAGAGACACTGCAAAGACCAGGGTGACCATCATTAGGGCAGTTAAATTAATATCCTTGTGATGCTAAAATTAATTTTTAACTATCAATCACGTGCAGCCAGGGTCTGTCTCTCTCCCTGTTCATGTTGAAAATCACCACCTTGTTAACTCTAATGCTTTTTTCATTCCTGTTGCAGAGATGAAATCTATTGTCAGATCTGCAAGCAGCTGACCCAGAACCCATCCAAGAGCAGCCATGCCAGGGGGTGGATCCTGATGTCCCTCTGCGTCGGATGTTTTGCTCCTTCTGAGAAGTTTGTGAAGGTAAGTTGTAGGTGATATTTGTCTCATGCATTACCTGCCAGTACATTTTCTTTTCCATCCATGGGACCGGCTTTTCTCTTGGGTTTCACAGTGGAGGGAATCCTGGTCTTTGTCTTTGCCAGGAATGAAAATGACATAAAGTTCCTAAGAAAAGCACACATGATCCCAAGATCAGTGTCTAAAATGGATCAGATGGGTCACTCCTGAGAAGGGAGGGCTACTAAAATGATCTGAGGGCTGGAGCACCTCTCCTATGAGGACAGGCTGAGAGAGTTGGGGTTGTTCAGCCTGGAGAAGAGAAGGCTGCGGGCAGAGCTGATTGCAGCCTTTCAGTGCTTAATGGGGGCCCATAGGAAAGATGGGGACAATCTTTTTAGTAGGGCCAGCTGTGTCAGGACGAGGGGTAATGGCTTTAAACTAAAATGGGGTAGGTTTAGACTGGATCTGAGGAAGAAATTCTTTACAATGAGGGTGGTGAAACACTGGAACAGGTTGCCCAGAGAGGTGGTGGGGGCCCCGTACCTGGAAACATTCAAGGCCAGGTTGGACGGGGCTGTGAGCAACCTGATCTGGTTAAAGGTGTCCCTGCTCCCTTCAGGGGGGTTGGGCTGGGTGACCTCTAGGGGTCCCTTCCAACCCAAAACATTCTATCATTCTATGATTCTATGAAGTGACTCTCTCTTCCCTGTGACTCTAAAGGGAACGTAGCCAACCAGCTCAGGTGATGCCTCTTGCGCTGTAGATGCATGAAGATGTGATTAAGTGATTTCTGGCAGGAAAGTTGATTGTGGAAGGCTGCAGGTGGAATTTGCACACCCACAATAACCCACATTTCTCCCCTATTTCTCACATGCAAAGGTCTATGCATTCATTTCTCACTGCAGGGGGGTTGGACTAGATGACCACTAGCGGTCCCTTCCAACCCTAAACATTCTATGATTCTATGATTCTATGATTCAAGCATCTACTGACTTTGAGCTTGACCTTATGACATCAGGCATGTACTCCAAAAAAAAATGGCAAGGAATAGTAATACAGAGATAATTATAAATATAACTTAATATAAAAAAAATTGCACATAGAAAGGGAAGGGTTTCATTTACCTGGAAGTATGTTTGCATAGTTGCTCTCTGCATGCTACAACTTGCCCAACCATGTGTCATACTGAAAACATCCAACTCTAAACAGCCACACGAGAGATGACGTTTAATGTATCTTCAGAAGCACTGTGGATCAGCAGGACTGAAGTCAGTGGTTGATGCTGTGACTGACGCTTTTGAAAATCGAGTTGTTGTTAAGGATTTGCTTTTTTTTCTGGGCAAAGTTTTGTTGCCTTGATTTGAACAGTCTGCCTTCCAAATGAGTTACACCCCTAGATTCTGAATAACACCCACTGGGCTGCTCAAGTTAATCCCATGCCTAAGAGTTTAGTTTGCTCAGGACAAAGGGCTCAGCAAAGTCTTTGCTTTGCCATGATAGAAAATCTCCTCTGTCCCTCTCAGATCTTTGAATGCTGGAGCCTGGAACTGCTGCCAAGCCTGCTAGAGATAAAGATGTTCCATTAATTTCAATAGATATCAGATCAGGTACTGGTTCCTCAGCACTGAAAGAGCTGAAGCCAAGAATAGAAATCCCTCCTTCATCCTCAGGCCTTGCCAGTATGAAATCTAATAAAGCAGATAAATCACTGGCAAAGTGGCAGAAAATTAAATTATGTCTGGAAATGAGATCTGAGAAAGTATGCCGCAGGAGGTTGTGTGGGCTTAAATCTTTAATGGCAGAAGATTATTTTAGGTGAGTGAAGCACTTCTCAGAAATAATTTATGGGTAGCTCTGGAGACTCAGAATCATAGAATCATGGAATGGACCTTTAAAGGGACCTTTAAAGCTCATCCAGTCCAACCCCCCTGCAATGAGCAGGGACATCTTCAACCGGATCAGATTGCTCAGAGCCCAGTCCAACCTGACCTGGGATGTGTCCAGGGATGGTGCATCCACCACCTCTCTGGACAACTGTGCCAGGGCTTCACGTGTACCTCTGCCCAACATTATGATCCATGCTGAAATACATGTCAATATTCCAAACAGCTTCAGAGAGGGTTTATACTAATTTTGCCCTTATTCATCACCCATTTGCACCTTGGGCTGTTGGAGATGATGGGCAGCCTGCAGTGACAGAAGCTCCTTGAGTGTGAGTGCAAGCAACACTTGCAGAAACCCACACTGTGGTTAACTCTCAAGGCTCCAGTCTGGCAAACAGCAACACACAAGCAGTGACTTGGGCGATGTCTCGGAGCTCCTCTGAAGCCACCGTAGTTATCCATGGGGACACCTTCCAGCCTAAAATGTTATGTTTTTGAGATAAAGCATTCTCATGATGAAATATTAACTCTGCTCCCAAACCACACTCGTTCCCATCCAGACTCACTTTTTTGTTTCGTGAAAAGCAGAGGAATATTCAGAGTTTGTTGAAGTTTGATGAACTTTTCTGTTTTGATGCTACATTAACCCAGGCCACCTAGTCCAGTCTGATCTGGGTTGGGAGACAAACTCTATGTCAGTGCCAGACTTTATTCACAGACTCTTAATCTATTAGTACCCTTTTAAAAGAAAGAAAAAGGTAAATATCTCTTAGAATTTCTTTCCTATACTCTTCCATGCAGTGAATGTTGTATCAGACTCCTGGTTACTTTTCTCCTGAAACCCCTAGGCTCTAACTTTAATTGAAGCAATATTACGGAAAAAAAGATGAGGAATTTCAAGAAACTGTTGTGCCTGGAAGTCGTCCCACGACCTTCAAAAGTGTCAATTAGAACTGAACATTTTGCGAAGGATTTAGCTGATAATGAGGCAGTCTTCAACATGTTTTTCTGCTCCCAAATATGAAGGTCATGCTTTGCATCCCATTAGACGCCTTTATCCCATCATACGCTAAGCATGGGTCAAGACACATTAGCACTCCTGTTCTTTGGACCTGTCTTTCAACTAATAATGGACTTTGGTGGGAAGGTTCAGTCACAAGGAAGGAGAAATACATAAAAAAAAATATAATTAGAGAGTTCATTATTAACAGCAGAATTAAAGCTAGACTTTTATACAGCATCAGCTGCTTGCAATCATTTGCAACAGCTCCCATCCACGTAACCTCTCTGTATTACCTAGTTATTTCGGAGTATCTCTATATATTATGATTGACAGAGATATCTGTCTCTCTACCCATGTTATTTATGGACTGGGAGTGTTACAGAGCAGTCTGTGTTACGGAGGGAACAGCTGTGTGTTAGCATGCAGAGAACTCTCTAGCTATCTATAAAGTCTCTCTGAAAAACATGATTTACAGACCTATTAGTCTTAGCTGCCTTTTTGGCCAAGATATTTATGTAATATTTTTAAGTGCATTATCTTTCATATTGTGGAAGTCACAGGATTTAATTTTCCTCTACAGCAATGTGGTTGTATTTTTAACATAGGATGAAGTGCTTCAGATTCTGCTTTAGGATCTTCTAAAATGCAATTTAAAATCTGACTAAGGAAACATCTGTTCAATGTAATTGTGAAAGATCTTTTGTACTGGCCGCTAAGCGTTCTGAGTAGCCTTTGCTTACAATTGCCCCAGATCATTACTTATATGTCTTTTTCATTCATTTTGGCCAACATTCAATGGTAACGTCTTTAAAATACAGAGATAGAAATCAGCGGCAGCAATAGCAGGAACAGAAAAGCTGCTGCACTGGCTTCGATGAAAGGTCTGTCTGAGCTGGTATCTTATCTCCACCAAGGCCAGCAATGCACGGTATAAGAACAAGCCAAGGGTGCAGACTGTCCTACTCTCTCTCAGCTTCCAGCCATGGGGTGTAGGAGCGTCCTGAGCTCGAGTGGTATCACTGCCATTAGCCCGAGAGGGCTTTTCTCCAGTAAAAAGCTGCTTTTGAATGTTTTCAAATGCTTGGCCTCTAGAACCGATGGTCTAACCAACGTGTTCCCTGCTGCCAACAGTATTTAAGGAACTTCATCAACGGAGGCCCCCCGGGTTATGCTCCCTATTGTGAAGAGAGGCTGAGGCGGACGTTTGCCAATGGGACAAGGACACAGCCCCCCAGCTGGTTGGAACTGCAGGTATGAGCCCCTCCATCCCCTCCCCAGGCAGCTGGGGCTCAGGGGTTGAGCCTTTCACTATCCCAGGCACCACATCTCTGACAGGACAGAAAATAATGTGACAAAATGCCTATTTCTTTCAAGAATTTTCAGGTATTTCCAAGATATTGCATCCTGGCTTTGCTCCAGAGTATGTTGAAGATCAATCCCTTTGCCTACATCAATACTTGTAAATTAAATGTGCTCGAGAGTGCTCTCAGGCATTGAGGCCAGCTGGCACGGAGCAAGCCCAGTGGAAACTGTCTTCCAGATGAAGGTGGCTGCAGGCAAACTGTCTGATGAGGATGGTCCCTGGGACTTGTTCGGGGATAGCAGTAGCTGAAACAGGCACAGTTTGTGCAATAATTGCTCGTTTTCCATGCTGGTTTACTAGCATAGACAGTTGTGCTCCAGTGCCCAGGAGCATTCCCAGGCATGCTTGGATTTACTGGAGTAGGCATTTTGATGACTGTGTATATTAAATAAAAAATCTGGGACTTCCAAGTGTTTCCAGTGGCTGACCGTACATTATCCTGTTGAGAAGTATTTCACAGTAGTATTGAAAAGCAGCCAGTCAGTGGAATGGGGAATTTGAAAATATTTACCACAGTTGAGTGGAAGAGTATGTAGGTAAATAGCCTCGTTGGGATTGAAATACACGTGCCTTTATAAAGTTTTACTTTAATCCATTAGGCAACCAAATCCAAGAAACCGATCATGCTGCCTGTCACATTTATGGATGGGACAACAAAAACCCTCTTGACCGACTCTGCAACAACGGCTAAAGAGCTCTGTAATTCTTTGGCCGACAAAATCAGCCTGAAGGACCGATTTGGCTTTTCACTCTACATTGCACTTTTTGACAAGGTATGTCTTAAATTACGTTCCTGACTAGCCCTGTAAAAGAAGGGGAAGGTTCTCTTTGCTGTCACATACCTTCCAGATGGCAGAAGGACCCTGTGCGCTGAGTAAACAACCAGCTTCAAGGTCAGGAAGGAACATTTCTTCCATGTAGATGCCAACATGATTTTCACAATAGGAGCAGTCAAACACTGGAGCAGGGTTGCAGAGACACTATGAAATCTCCCTCCTTGGAGATATTCAGAATTTAACAGCAGAAGGCACAGAGAACCTGATCAAAGATGGACCTGCTCTGACCAGTGGGCTGGACCATCAATCTCCAGAAGTGCCTTTCCACCTACATTATTCTGTGATGTTGTACTCTTACTCTCAGTCAAGCTACTTTGAGTGGAATTTCCAGTAAAAAAAAAATAAACAGCTTGGATTTTTTTATGCAAGAGAGCAACTACGTTTAATTGGAAAGCTGATGGTTGAAATTAAGCTTCCAAAATAGGCTAAAATCTGAACTGCCATACCTGCATTGGCACTGACCTGATTTATTTAACCTTTTCCCAGATATTTCATAAAAATTGAGTTGAGTGTAAATGAGAAGAAAAAAATAGACCTAGGGTAAAACTTCAATGGGTGAGACAACAGCTGCAAGCCAACGAAACAGAATCATTCCTACAGCTGCTGTGTAAGAGGACGAAGTATATTCTCACCTTCGCATGTGGCCACCTCTGCCTGTGGGTGGAGAAGAAAACGGTTTATACTCTGTCTTCGTGATCTTTTTTGAGGAGGCATTCATCCAGGGATGTTCACCCTGAGGAGACGTAGTGCTTTAGAGCTTTGTATCAGATCACAGTGAGAAGACAGAGATGACGAATCTTCTGTAACAGGACAGGCTGTTTATTCTGGGTTTGTCTCATGCTTAGCATGGTTGGATCCAAGTCCATGACTTTGAAAGAGGATGCTTCGAAGCACAACATGAATAAACAATACTTTATAATGGGACCATTGGCTTTGCTAATTCACATTGATGCTCTCTTTTCATTCTGGATGGGAAACTGAGGCTCAAAACAATATAGCTCACCCAGCTATGCTGCAGGCCTATTCAGTCTTGACCGGCTAGTAGAGGTAGATACTTTGATTTATTTTGATTAGAAAGGAAGTCTGGATGAGTGACGCAGAGATAGATATCTCTACCTAGAGAGGTCAGCATTTGGTCGGGTGATTGCCACGTTTGCCTCTGCCCTGACTAGGTCTCCTCGCTGGGGAGCGGCAATGACCACGTGATGGATGCTGTGTCTCAGTGCGAGCAGTATGCCAAAGAGCAGGGAGCGCAGGAGCGCAACGCGCCGTGGCGGCTCTTCTTCAGGAAGGAGATCTTCACTCCTTGGCACAACCCGAGTGAGGACAATGTGGCCACCAATCTTATTTACCAACAGATCGTGCGAGGGGTGAAGTTTGGGGAATACCGATGTGACAAAGTAAGTGTCCTCAGCCACTGCTGATCTCACCAGTTTCATCAAAGGGGATGAGGAATCTTCCTCCTTGAACACCTGCTAGCTTGGGGATTATGGTATTCGCTTGGGAAACAGGAGCTACAGGAATCAGATCCTCTTGGCTGAGGAGAGACCAGACACTCCAATAGAATCATAGAATCATTTGGTTGGAAAAGACCTTTAAGATCAAGTCCAACCATACCTGTCCACTACTAAACCCTGTCCCTAAGCACCACATCTGCCTGTCTTTTAAGTACCTCAGGCAGTTGTAGGGAGTGATGAGGGCTCCCCTCAGCCTCCTCTGCTCCAGGCTGAACCCCCCCAGCTCCCCCAGCCGCTCCCCAGCAGCCTGGGTCTCCAGACCCCTCCCCAGCTCCATTGCCCTTCTCTGAACACGCTCCAGCCCCTCCAGGTCCTTCGGGGAGGGAGGGGCCCAACCCTGATGTTGAGGTGATGGCCTGGTTACAGCATTAAATTGGCTTGCTTGGCTCCCACAGGAAGAAGATCTGGCAGAACTGGCTTCCCAGCAGTACTATGTGGACTACGGGTCAGAGATGGTACTGGAAAGGCTGCTGAATCTAATTCCATCCTACATCCCGGACAGAGAGATCACAGCTTCGAAAACAGTGGAAAAATGGGCTCAGCTCATTATAGCTGCACATAAAAAGGTGGGGACAATAGATCACCTGGCAAGGACCAAGGCGTGCTTCAGTAGCTTCGTGTTCCTTTTAAACATGTCAGACATCATAGCTCAGCTTTTAGCCTGGCCTGAAGGTGAATCAACAAGAAAGACCAGATTTTGTACTAGCCCTATTCAGCTTTACCACTGGGCTTGAGGCAAGATCTGACAGAAGACAACCTGCAGAGATTCACTGTGAGAAGCAAAATACCACCTCTGGGGTCTCATTCCTGGTACACAGGATCGTGGTGTTACTGGTTGTATTACAAGTGGTGGCTCATGTCTCTGGGCAATGTCAGGACCTTATTCTGCCAGACATTGTATAAAACCTCCCTGACTTCCATAAGAATATTTGTGACACCCTCCCACAGCAACGTCTTCCATAACGCATTACCCATAACTCATCCAGACATGAGAATTCGCATTCATTTAACAGTAGGAGCCAGCTTCAGATTAAGACCCCTAAAGTGTAACCATCTCCGTGTGTGTTAGGGGTCTCACCTCCCATTACTGTCAACAAAGACTCAGGAATGCAATTCAGTTGGATCTTGCAGGTCCTCCATCAGTCTGTCAGCTACATACAGGAGCCACAGGTATCTGAGGATGTCCTAAACGAAGCTAAATGTCTTTGCTTTAGGGCTGTTGAGTGTCTGTTTCCAGCTAAAGGACTGTCAAGCTGAAAGGTAGACACTTACCTTAGGGAAACCCAAAGTTAGCTGAGATGAATGCCACTCCAACTGGTCACTCTAGGTGCTTGCCCAGCCTTCTCAGAGTTGAATTATTCCCTGAAGTGGGAAACAAAATTTTGCCAGGACTTTGTCCAACCTATCACTTTTTCCTGTAGGACTTTGGCCCTTAGCCCAATGGAGACCTAAATTAATACTAGTTCTAAGACCTTCAGATGACATTAATCGGTTTTGTTTGCTCTTTTCCTGGCTATAACTGGGTTTGTGCTTCACGTTTGTTTTAATTTGCTTTGTCTGCAGGGAATTTATACTCAGAAGAGGGCAGACCCCAAAAAAGTCAAGGAAGAGGTAGTGGATTTTGCACGTTTCAAGTGGCCTTTGCTGTTTTCCCGGTTTTATGAAGCCTTCAAATTCTCAGGTGAGTTAGTAGACCACATCCCCAGAGCACAGGATGCTCCAAAGCAAAAGGAAGG
Organism: Egretta garzetta; assembly: GCF_000687185.1. Lineage (NCBI taxonomy): Eukaryota > Metazoa > Chordata > Aves > Pelecaniformes > Ardeidae > Egretta > Egretta garzetta. The sequence continues at coordinate 3,030,450 of NW_009259435.1, read as the reverse complement.
AGAGATAGGGGCTCCACAGACAAGAAGACATAATGGACCACCTAGTTGGCCGTTCTCAGATACGTTATTTTTTGGTGCATCCTGAGTAGCAATGGCTTAAGCTATGAGTCTGCCACTATTTCTCTTACTGAAAATAACACGGAGTGTTTGTGCCATTGCATCCTCCTTTGAAATCCACACAGTTTCTGTATCCTGAGACCCTTCATGAACTGATTGTATGTCTTGTCTTCAATCCAGGGCCAAGCCTGCCTAAAAATGATGTGATCGTAGCTGTCAACTGGACAGGGGTGTACTTCGTGGATGAACAGGAGCAGGTTCTCTTAGAGCTCTCTTTCCCAGAGATCACGGCTGTGTCAAGCAGCAGGTGAGACTCAGCTGGTGATCTCGCCCTAAGCCAGTCTTTTTCCAGGCTTTGCCTCTTGATGCCATTATCTTTCCCGTTTATGTCTCCTACAAAAATATAGAGGGGGAAAGCTGCAAGGGCAGAGTTTCACCTTGGCCACCATTAAAGGCGATGAATACACTTTCACCTCCAACAATGCAGAGGACATCCGGGACCTGGTGGTGACTTTCCTTGAAGGACTAAGGAAAAGATCCAAGTATGTGGTCACTCTCCAAGACAACCCAAACCCTGGTAAGTAAGTGGCCCAGTCCAGTGGCAAACATATAGATAGATTAATTACTCCAAAGGGATTTGGGGAAAAAAAATAATAATCAAACTAATGGTTGTTCTTGCAGTGGGAGAAGAATCTGGGTTCCTCAGCTTCCTCAAAGGAGACCTCATAGTTCTGGACCAGGACACAGGAGAAAATGTGATGAACTCAGGGTGGGCTAACGGGTTCAATGAACGGACCAAGCAGAGAGGGGATTTCCCAACTGATTCCGTCTACGTCTTGCCTACAGTCACCATGCCTCCACTGGAAATCGTGGTAAGTTGTCTTACAGAATGGCACAACTTGATACAAAGCCCGAGGAGGTCAAAGCCTTTCTGAAGAGCTTAGAACTGGCCAGAGTCTCCCTGACAATAAGGTGGATACCGGCATGGCTGAGAGGTGACAAGTTGTCCAAGGAGGAGGTGATCTCAGCCTTTTCTCTAGTCTTTGAACACCACAAGCTTGTGACTTGGAATACCCATGAATCCTGCTACATCCCTCCAGCTGGCCTGATAACTTGTAGGTGTATTTGGGGTTGGTGGGCACATTCACATATGGAGCTGGAGCTGTAGGACCAAAGCACATTCTTTTCATTAGGAAATGATCCACACTATGGAAATTTTTATTACTTGCATTAGCGACTGAGAACGGCACAGAGAAATGACAGTTGCACAGTTCTTACTGACTATTAACTGGAATTAATGGGTTATTCTTACTCACTTCTTTTCATTTTGTATCTGCTTCCTCTCTCTGAATACATCAGGTATATATTATATCAAATATACCAGGTGACAGAGACTTTTTCATCCCACAGGCACTGGTCACGATGACCCCTGACCAACGACAAGATGTTATCAGAACCTCTCAGATGGCAATTTCCGACAGTGAAGAGAGGGTGAAGCCATACACCTTGGAGGAATTTTCCTATGATTATTTTAGGTGATTTTTTAAACCATCTTCAAAAATTATATAGGAGTAGGAATACATCTCCAGGTAGCTTGGGAATCAGGATATTTCTGGCTACTGGAAAATTTAAATATGCACCACGGCTGACCAGACTGATCCCAAAACTCCCACTCCCGTCCAGATGGGCTGACAATCCAAACAGGCACACCAGATCCTCTGGGATGTCTTCACCCTGGTAGGATTGTTCTGCTAGGCGTTATTCTTCCAGTGTTTCTGCCCTGGCCATCCATCGCCATCATCCTTCCTCTTCTGATTTTTTTGGGGGATAGAGAAGGTTGTTTTGGTGTCAATACTTGGGTAGGGTGTGTAAGGGACTTTTCTGAGCCCTAGGAAAGTACAAATGGATACTTGGAGCTGGATAATTGCTAAACTGTGAATTTCCATTTGGTGGAAGAGTTCATCAGCCACATGCTGTGAACAACCTTCCCAGGTGAAATATTGGCCCCAAGCTGTCCCTTTTATCTTTGTAACATTTCCACCTTTCCTTTTGCTTTGTCTTTGCCACCAGGCCACCTCCCAAGCACACCTTGAGCCGGGTCATGATCACCAAGAGCCGTGGGAAGGACAAGCTGTGGTGTTACACCCGTGAGCCCATCAAACAGCCCTTGCTGAAGAAGATCCTGGGCAGCGAGGAGCTGTCCCAGGAAGCCTGCATGGCCTTCATTGATATCCTTTCACTGTCTGGGGAAGCCCTTTTCCTTTTGCTGTGCCACACCTGTTAATTCAGAAAACTCTGGCCTGATCTAACGGTTGGACTTGATGATCTTAAAGGTCTTTTCCAACCTAAACGATTCTATGATTCTATGATCTTACACAGAATAGTTGCAATATGGCATGACGGTGAAGGCTGTCGTTTGGTTTAGGTTACTGCAGCTTCACTGGTGTCTGACACCAGCTGAAAATCTGGTCTTTCACAGTGGTACATGTATGTGTGATCAGGTAACTCATGATCACACGTAGCTTTCTTAGGTCTACACATCCTGACCCCAAAGCAATTCTTTCAACTTGAGGTGATGCAAGATAAAGGGAGAGAGCTCGCTGGATATCTCCTAAAGCAATTTAAAGTCTTTACCATACACTGTGCCTACTCCACCAAACTGCAACCACTTCTGAGGTCATATGTAGGACATCTTTAATCACATTGTCAACAGAAGGGCTTCTCCAAACATCCCTGTTAGCTGATCCTTGACTCGTCCTTCCCACCAGTGCTCAAGTATATGGGTGACTACCCATCCAAAAGGACCCGCTCAGTCAATGAGCTGACAGACCAAATATTTGAAGGTGCCTTGAAAGCTGAACCCCTGAAGGATGAAATCTACTGCCAGACCCTCAAGCAGCTCACAGACAACCACATCAAGTAAGAATTGTTCGTTCTCCTTGGCCCAAATGCACTAGCCTGTGTGGGGAAAAGCAGATCCGAAGTGTCCGTGCCGTGAGTGATTTTTTTCCTCCTGGATCTCTCCTCATGTAGGTACAGTGAAGAGAAAGGCTGGGAGCTGTTGTGGTTGTGTACAGGCCTTTTCCCTCCAAGTAACATCCTCCTGCCCCATGTCCAGAGGTTCCTGCAGTCCCGGAAACATCACCCCTTGGCGGCAGACTGCATCCAAAGACTCCAGAAAGCCCTCAGGTATGCCACCAAAAGACCTCCTAGCCCTGACCGTGCCACAGCATCCAAACATTCATCAGAAAATACGAGTAGGAGATATTGGGGTGGTTGGGGCAACAGTGAAAGCTCACAGCTTCTCCCTGCATTCAACCAAGCTGAATGAAAGGGACATTGGGTGGAAAAAGTCACTGGTAAACTGTCTGGGGAAAAATAGAGATTAATTAAGTTGGCTTTGTACTGCCAGCTCCATTTAAGTCACCTACAACCTAAGCAAATACACATCACCCATTACAATTTTTCTTTCTTCTTTTTTGGTGAGGGGGAACCTAATATTAAGAAAGTAGCCAAAGTTCATCGTAAAAGAATATGTATAGAAATGGAAGATTTAAACAGAGGATTCTTGTTTTGATGCTGCAGCACTTGGCACCTCCTGTTTTGCAGGAATGGATCCAGGAAGTACCCGCCTCATCTGGTAGAAGTGGAAGCCATTCAACACAAAACCACCCAAATTTTCCACAAGGTTTACTTCCCTGATGACACCGATGAGGTAATTGGGGGAGAAGGAAATTCTTCTTTTCTGTCAGGATTGATGTCAATTTTCTTATGAAAATATCAGAAGAGCCCAATATTGGTTCTGATTCAGCAAAACTCAGAAGACTCTGGAAAAGAGAAGTGTAAGGATATTCCATCCTTTTATCTAGCCTGACAAGCTCAGGGGTTTGATTTACTGCAGTTCACCTTTTTCAAGACGTGGGTGCTGTGCTGGTGTTCACTGGAGGCTTTATAGTATGACCCCAGAAAGAAGGAAACCGGGTGGGTTCATCTCCACTTGCTCAGTGGTTCACAAGCCTTGGATATCAGTTATTTGCAGCCTAGACTGGCAGATATTGTCCACCCAACTGTACCCAGTGGGGTACCATGATGGGGCTCCCTGGGGACTGGGCAGACTATGGCAGCGCTGGCGAGTAGGTAACTGAAATTATGCCTTCTGACCTGAGATGACACAGAAATCATACCTGCCCTCAGGAACCTCTCATTAAGCATCTTACACACTAATTAGGCAGCTAATTATATTGATGCCAGAGCAGATATGCATGTCCTTGCAGAAACTGCTGTCTGATGCTACCAATTAGTCTTCCTATGAGGCTCACATCTCTCTCTACCCTCATGCTCTTGGGCACAACCAAATTCTTCTGTTTCCAAGTGGGTTTAAGTGTAAAGCAGTGCACACCCATGGAAGGAAAAGGAGGATTCCTCTCCAGCAGCAGTGCGTGCCCTTGTCTATCTGTAATGGAGAGTTAAGAGAACTGATGGGATTTCCCATCACTGAGTATTTTTTTCTACGTGACCAGCAATAAGCATGACACTGCTTTATATACGTGCATCTCTGTGAGAACCAGCAGAAGGAGGCAGTGGGGACTTCTGCACTTGGATGGGTTTGCTGTGATGCTTTTGGCCATGGCGGTCACACAGGTGGACTGGCAGAGGAGCATCACCCCAGTACAACATGCATCTGCACCAAAGCGCTGCTGAACACCAGCAGCACTGAGCTCCAGGCTGGTCTCTCATAGGATATGGAGCATGGCTCCTGGTGGATTGGTGGTTCAGGCTAATGCAGTCATGCATGTGGTGGTCAGAAGCTTAAATTCCTTAAACTGCTATGAACTGAATCTCTTTAAGTGGGCAGAGCAAAAGTGAGGTGAGGTAAATGTCAAGCACAGCTCAAAAGACAAAACATGGGCTGGGACTTGCATGCAGGTGTGACAGTCCTTTGGATAGCCCATCCACACATAAAGCAAGAGTCAGCTCCCCTCTCTTCAGCTCTCCAGAAGTCAGGCATTTGGTCTATACCAGGCATCTGACCTCCTCAACATAGGTGGAGAGAAAGTTGGGGCAAATCAGCCTGGAGGTATCTCTCTCCCCGTAGACAAATAGCTCTGAGACCTAACTGTTAGATGGGAAAAATGTCTTGAATTGCCTGGGAAGCCCTGACTAAGCCACCAGAGGATATAGAGAGAGCATCACAAAGCACAACTGTACAGCAGTAGCATGGCTGAGCTTCTGCAAACGCTCCTTCCCATCCCCAGAGCTACAGTCCACAACATCACTGATTTCGTTGGTGGTAGGCACCTAAATCCCTTCACATGTCTGAGTCATAAAGAATAAAGAATAAAGTGGAAATCAACCTTCAGGTAGCAGTGGTGAGGATCTTCCTTTCTTTGTAGGCATTTGAGGTGGAGTCCAGCACAAAAGCCAAGGACTTCTGCCAGAACATCTCCAACAGGCTGCTCCTAAAGTCCTCTGAGGGCTTCAGCCTCTTTGTCAAAATCTCCGACAAGGTGAGTGACCCACCCAGAGACTGGGGTAGCCCCGAGGCACTCGGGGTGACCCACCAGCCAATGGGTGCACATTGGTGGGGCCAGAGCTATCTGCACCCTCACAGGTGAGATGCATTTCTCTGCAAGCAGTGTGGGGTTTCTAAGGCAGATCCAACCCTCTACGGGTGAGATTTGCAGTCCCACAGCCCTGACTTACAGCAGTCATCCCAAAGGGCTTAAAACACAAACAGCCAAAGCCCTGTTAAGTCAGGTTTATAAGAAAGGACTAAGAAAAACGTGCAGCTTGGAGCTGCCTCAGGCAACTGGGGGAAATCTATGGAGATAGTCATCATGAAGGGAAATGAATTGCTCCTGTGAAACAGGAACCTGCAATAAGGAGTAATGGGTAAAATTAGAGACAGAGCCTGCAGCAAGGTGCTGGCAGTGGCTTTCTCACGTCAAAGATTTGTAATGCATCAGTGTGAGCATTGAGCATTGAGAAACAACTGCAAGAGATAGGGCAATGGCCAACCCTGCCTGTGGCCTCTTACCACTTGCTCAGCCTTTGTAACCGTGTGCTGTGTCCCCCAGGTCATCAGCGTGCCTGAGGGAGATTTCTTCTTTGACTTTGTGAGACACCTGACAGACTGGATAAAGAAAGCAAGACCAGCAAAAGATGGTAATTGTGACTTTTCTCCATTGTGGGTCACACAGAACCCTCCTAGAGCTCACCAGCCCTTTCAAACAAGATTGACCACACAGTCTTCCCTGTCTGTTGGCCCACGCTGCTGTGGTCGTGGCTGTCTGCCCCAGACCTTGGGACAGCATGTGGGAGATGATCTGTCCAGGAGAAGCAAGACTTCTGCTCCAGGGCTAGACCCAGCCCCTACAAGGAGCACCTGTAGGCTGGCCTGTGGGAAGGTTTCAGTGATGGGATTCATCTCACTTTGCTGCCCACATCCACAGCAGAGATGAATGTATCAGTGGCTGCAAGACACAGGTGCCTCCAGAGTGTAATCCATAGAATGTTTTGGGTTGGAAGGGACCCCTAGAGGTCATCTAGTCCAACCCCCCTGCAGGGAGCAGGGACACCTTTAACCAGATCAAGTTGCTCACAACCCTGTCCAACTTGGCCTTGAATGTTTCCAGGGATGGGGCCTCCGCCCCCTCTCTGGGCAACCCCTGCCAGGGTTTCACCACCCTCA
>NW_009259435.1:3010491-3023421 GCF_000687185.1 Egretta garzetta | reverse complement strand
CTTTCCTTTTTATTAAAGCTTTGCAGAGGAAAGATGTGGTTTTCTCTGGAAGGTCAGAACCCATTTGGCCTTGCCAGTGTTCCTGTCCCTGCAGGTTGTGACGGCACATGGGCACCGCTGGCTTGCAGGGACACTGATTGCCAGCTGGTACTCACGGCATTGCTTTTACCTATCTGCTCCCTGCTTCCTTTGCACAGGTATAGTGCCTTCCCTCACCTACCAAGTGTTCTTCATGAAGAAACTATGGACCAACACCACGCCTGGAAAAGACTCCATGGCAGACTCAATCTTCCACTATTACCAGGTACTCTGGGAGCTTGCAATAGCAGTGGAGACTTGGGAGGAATTAGGAATGGGTTAGAAGGACTTTGTCCATCTGGAGATGGATGAAGTCTTGCATTAAATAAAAGAAGTCCTGCCTTAGATAGAGCACTACAAAGAGCGCCGTTGGGTTGCACGGCAAGGAGCAGCCTTTATGCACTTTAGGGTAACCTACAGTTACCCTGAAGCTGAGATTTGGGCCAGCTGTTCTTGGGTGAGCAGCAACAAATGGGAGAGGCTGAATTCAGAAGCATCTTGAGGGTTTTCAGCCACCTCCATTCATGGAGATGAGCTGTGATGGTCAGGTAAGAAGTTACAGTTGTTCTGCTCTTGTTTCATTTGGGATGGAAGAGATACCCTCATGTCTCAAAGTTCTTGCTTATGCACACATGTACTCCCTGTGTTCTTTCCTGGATAAAGTGGTTATCCCAATATGACTGTATTCCTTAATGCTTGAGTTAGTCACTTGACACATTTTCAGACATTTTTTGGTAATGAGGGAATAGACTTTTAAAATTGAAAAAAAAAAAAAAAGCAATTCCAAGTGGGCATTCCTAGAAGTGGATTTTGTGAACGAGGAAGTGCACACATGTACTCCCTGTGTTCTTTCCTGGATAAAGTGGTTATCCCAATATGACTGTATTCCTTAATGCTTGAGTTAGTCACTTGACACATTTTCAGACATTTTTTGGTAATGAGGGAATAGACTTTTAAAATTGAAAAAAAAAAAAAAGCAATTCCAAGTGGGCATTCCTAGAAGTGGATTTTGTGGAACGAGGAAGGATGAACAAGGCTGTAGGCTCACACACCTGATAGCTAACATAGGAACCTCCCTGCTCCATCTAACAGGAGACCGTTTTAGATCAGAGACGATCTTTAAACATCTAGTGTGGTCTCAGCTGAGCAGCTGACTCTCCACCACACTCAACACAACTACTATGAGTGTTAGTAGGGCACTTAACCCTCTTAACCAGGGGCTGGAGACCTCCACAAACTCCATTTAAAGTTTGAGGATGAATTTCGTGGTCATCCCCTCTATCTCTGTATTGTTCTTTTCTCTATGCAGGAGTTACCAAAGTACCTGCGTGGCTACCACAAGTGCACACGGGAAGAGGTCCTGCAGCTGGCAGCTCTCATCTACCGGGTGAAGTTTGAGGACGACAAGTCCTATTTCCCCAGCATCCCCAAGCTCCTGAAGGAGTTGGTGCCTCAGGACCTCGTCCGGCAGCTCTCTCCAGATGACTGGAAAAGGGTAAAACCAGCATCTTGATTCATATGCCAGACCTGGCTGGGAGAGAAGCCCAGCCTCTCGGGTGACTTGTTTTTCATTCAGCGTCAAAGTGGGTTGCCAGAATGAGTGACCCATGGTCCTTCTTGAGCCTTAGCAGAGCTGCAGCCTCCCCAACTTCACTAAGAGGAGGAATTGTGTATGCATGTTCATACACGCATGGCTTGCAGTGGGTTTTGTTTGTGCTGCACATGGCTGTGGCTGTAGTGGTGGATGCAGGGCCACGAGGACACATGCTGGGAGACAGCCTCATGTAAGGGTCTGTTGTTCAAGGCAGACTACTGAGCAGAGGGGTAATTCTCCCTGCTGTGGCACAGGTACAGACAGGTCTAGAGCCATAAAATAACACAGGTGTCTCACTTCCCAAAAAATAGTCTTATAAGTCCTTTCTGTTTCCTGGGACTTGAACTCAGCCATGTGCCTAACCAGCGAGCTATCAGCTTCTCTGGGTTGAAGGCCTCTCAGTCTCCTCTGCTGCATAAATTGGAGGATTAAAACTTATAAACCCTTTAACAGAGTCACCAGCACAGCTCATCTAAGAAAGAAGGACCGGTCTTGGTTCCAGACCGTGCTCTTCTGTGAAGTGTTCATTGGAGCAGAGACTAGGATCTTTGTGGGACTGATGCTCCTTCCCTGTAGACATCCCTGGTGCTGGGCGGTGCAAACCCTCCAGCTCTGTTGTGTTCTCCCTTGCAGTCCATCGTGGCATACTACAATAAGCACGCGGGCAAAACAAGAGAAGAAGCCAAACTTGCCTTCCTAAAGATTATCTTCAAGTGGCCTACGTTTGGATCAGCATTCTTTGAAGTGAAGGTACCTGCCCTGCTTGGGCATTGTCTGGCAGGTTTGAGTCAAGATCAGGAACCCCATATCACAGAGGGGTTCCAGGTATACAGGGTTGTCCCAGTGTCTGGACAAGACAGGGATAACCCTGATGAAGCAGGGGAAGAGTGTGAGACTCTCCATCAGTAAAGGGCCAATATGCTCATTTATTGCTGCCTTGCAGATGGAGGAATTGTAGAGCTTCAGCATATCTCAGTCATTAGGTCTATACTTGTAGCTGTGCTGCTGAAGAGCCAAGAGCCACTCTCTGTTTTGCCAAGGCAAAGGGGAACGTGCCGTTTTCCAAGGGATATGTCCACATGCACCATGAACCAAATCCAGACCACCCACCATGGCACCAGGCTCCTATCAAAGACAGTAGAGACCAGTAGTCGTAGTCATGAAGTGTGTCCAAGTACTCTGGACACCTTATTGCAACTCTTAATAACCACCCAGTGAGCCTGGGCTGGAAACAAGTTGCTGAAATTGCTCATCTGTTCCTTGAACTTGGGCACCCTATTTTCTGGCAAGTCCATCTTAGATTTCATAAGGGATCTGATTATATCCTGTGATTTTTCCACCAAAAGTGACTTAGTAGCCAAGAAATCCGTGGCAGGGCCAGGAGCTGAGCCCCCACCCCCCGTGCCTCATCAATGGAACAGATTGAAGGTCCTCATGGCACAGGGCTGGGAGAAGAGTTTACCAGCAGGACCAAAACTGAATGTAAAGACCAGAAGGGGACAGAGCAGTATAGTCTTGGCCTGGAGGTCCACAGCAGCAGACATGAGGAGGAGCAGAGGGACTGGAGTGGAAAGGAGATGTCTGGGGTTCGCCAGCCTGTCACAGCTCTTCCTTGCCTATGGCAAGGAACTTAATGCTGCCAGCAACTCATCCACTGGTTATCACACATTTAGGAGATCTGTACTTAACTGGACAGCCCTGGCTATTGCTGATACCTTAATGAGCTCTATGTTTATCTTTAAAGGATAAACTGGATAGCAGTTAATGGGCCACCAAATGCTGGCAGAAGACAGGGAGAGAGGAAATAGGAAGGGGTCTGATTTTGCATGACACATCACCTAACTAGTTCATCTCATCTCCAACAGCAAACTACAGAGCCAAATTATCCGGAAATCCTTCTAATTGCCATCAATAAGCATGGAGTCAGCCTCATTGATCCCAAAACCAAGGTAAGCAAAACTGAAGTCTTCACCGGATGCTCCTGAACCCATGCCCCAACCCCTCACAGAGGCCCTACTAGTTAATTCCACTGGCTACATGGTCATTCTAGTACAGCTGTCCTCCACAGGCACTGGAGGATCCAGAGTCTTGCATCTCACTGCCATTCCCATGAGGCCATCTCAGTAGATCCCAGGTAGTCTCATCTCTGTAGACATCCTTGGTCTGCTTTGATGGGAAGTGAACAAGGACATGAGAGGTCCCCACAGCCCTTCATGAAAGTTGAGGTTCTTGCGTGTTGAGTGTCTGTCTTGTATTCCCACCAGGATATTCTCATCACTCACCCCTTCACCAAGATTTCCAACTGGAGCAGTGGCAACACATACTTCCATATAACCATTGGCAACCTGGTGAGAGGAAGCAAGCTGCTCTGCGAGACCTCCCTGGTAAGGAGTGTTAAAGATTATTTGGCACAGTTAAACCAAATCCTGATTTTGACGAGCAAAGTTAAATGCTTCCAGCAAATTGTGTCTCAGGAATTCTCTGGGCTGAAAGTGGTCTCTTAGAAGAGCCCCTGATGTGTTTTTTCCTTCTGGATTTCCCATGGCTCTGCCTAATGGATCAGGGCCTTCACTTGGTCCATGACCCAACTTACAAGCAAGCCTGAGGTGTTTGGGGTGTTGCTGTCTCAGGAGCATGAGGCACTGCTCCCTGTCACCAGACTGAAAAGCATATTAAAGCAGATGTGGGCTCAGGGGGTACTCTTGAGCCCTTTTACCAAGATCCTTTGCCCAGTTTGTCCCTAGTAACAGTCACAGCAACAAAACTCCTCCTAGACTATGTTAAACCCAAAGCATGAAGGATAAAAATTCCTACTGGATTAATTGCTATTAATTTGAGGCATTCAGGATTTTGTTGGCCATTTGAAAATCCAGGTCCCATCCAAAGCTTCCTATGTCCTTAGCCTCAACAGCATCGTGGGACAGTGAGTTCCTCCATCTCAACACTGCAAATTATGTTTGAACTGTGTTCGTTGTGGTGGTGTCATTTCACCCAAGGAGAATGGTGGAACAGGTCAAAATGTACTTGAAAACTTGAAAGTCAACAATCAGTAGCCAGTGTGTTCAGGAGGCACAAGCCAGAGACTGTAAACTGCTCTAAAGGCAGGTAACATCTTCTTTGTCATCCTCAGGGGTACAAGATGGATGATCTTTTGACCTCGTACATCAGCCAGATGCTAACAGCCATGAGCAAACAGAGGAGTGCAAAGGGTAGCAAGTGAACTGCAAGAAGCCACTGGCAAGTGGCCATGGGGCTAATTCACCAGCTGAGGGCTGTGGGATACCCGTGCAGCTGGGGGAGAACCTTTGCCTCCCAGATGTGGAAGATGAGCCGAACACCATCAGGGAGTTCGCTGGACTCTGACCTTGAGGGCTCAAATCCCACCTCCCCTTCCAGCGAAGATGACTATCTCTGACCTCCCATTCTCCTTCCCCACCCTGCACCCCGACTCTACCTTACACCTCAAAGATTTCCAGGGGACACCACTGCTCTCAGACAGTGACCAAGCAAAGACGCTCCAGCAGGAGGTTTGCCTGAACCCAATGGTTGGCATCGCAAAGGCTCTTGGAAGAGGATTTGTGTGTGTGTGTGCGTGCGTGTGGCTTGGTTTGGTTTGGTTTGGTTTTTTTCTTAAGTAAGAGAGAGCTATCGGGATGCTAACAGCTTTTGGTGAAGTTATGGGCATTTCAGGTTTGAAGAGGAGTAACAGAGCCCCGACCCATGCTGGAAAGCTATCCCATGAACACTGCAGGGCTTGGGTTTTGACATGACAGAAGTATACATTGTGTTCCTAAGGACAGAAAGAAAAAGCAGGCTGGAAGGAGCACATTTTAACTAGGAATCAGAATAAACAAACTTCTGATCGAACAGGTTAGAGTACTAAAGTGCTGTCCGTGCAATGCTGGAAATATTTAAAGAACAAATTTTAAAGTTTTATTTCTTCTTCTATTTATTTTTTAAAATATTAAAAAGGAAAAAAAAATCCTGCTTTTCGTGCCGGTATCTGGACGCTGACTCGGGACTGAGGGCGACCTGCAGGACCATTCCTCGCCCAGGGTCCCCCCAGAGCCGTGATTGCCGGAGGCTGAGTAAGGCACATCTTTCCCAACCTACAGGCTCAGCTGGAAGTGAAGCTTGGAAGACAAATTATCTCCTTTTTCCCTCTGTGTCCAGACAAATTAACCCTGGGAGGATTTTCACTGCAAGCTCCAATATGGATGTAGGGGTTTTGAAGTCCCCATGCTTGGAAGACTGAGGCCAAGCCTGTGTTGAGCTGTGATTCAAACATGAACTTGGCCATCAGGGTTGGAAACAGCTAATGATTTTATTGTGCTTTTGTGTGTGTTGCTGTACAAAACGGCTCTTTACCAGTCCCAGTTGGACCTGAACCACTCAGAACGAGGGCAGGCCCTTGATTTCAGTGGGCTTTTCTCCATCTCTGTTTGGCTGTACTAATCTGTTGGCTGGTTGTCCCGTCTTCCACCCGACACCATGCAGTGCGGACCCAGACTGCTTTGGAGCAGAGATGGGGCCTGCCAGCAGACAGGAGGCTGAAGCCATGTTGTATCTGGGGGGATGCAGGGGAAGGAGCCTGGGATGCCTTTCCAAAATCCAGGCTGCAAAGGAACACGTGCCTGGGTGTGTGGCAACAGGAGGGGTTAGAATTGTCCACCAAGACCTGGTGCTGGCGTCACTGAGTGGATCTCAGTAGAGATCTCGCTAGGTCCTGTGCGTTGGGATGAGTTTGGCTGCTTTCATAAAAGTCTATATTGTAGGGTGTTTTGTGTTGTTCTGTTAAGCTCAGCTGGGCTCGGTCGCCCAACACTATGGTGTGCCAGGCAGAGTCAGCAGCTCTGCCCACCAGACCTCAAGGACCGTGACATCTTACTGGGATGTAGCAGTGACTTTGGACCTCGGTTGCTCCACCAAAGCAAATGAGATGCTGCACGGAGACATCCACCAGCCAGACAGGGCTGCTAGGAGATCCCCTTCCTCCACCATCCCCCTACCCAAGGCACTCTGGTGATGGGAGCATGGTTACACCAGTTAAGGCTACGTTCGGAGCCAAGTTGCCTTCTCACCATCCATCACTGATGCTTCTCTCCCCTCCCCAGCTGCCATGATCCAGCTGTCCCAGGGATCCCACCTGTCCTTAGACACGTGCCCATCAAGCCCACCACCACCACCACTGCTTTCGTGAGTGTCCAGCCATCCCTGCCTCCCACAGCATGCTCAGTAGATGATGCAGCATAGCAATGTTTTCCAGCACTGTCCTGGGCCAGCTTTCCCCTGCCACAACCCTCGTCCCTCCACTCACAGCTCTGTCAGCCTCCCATGCACCCCACCATTTTGGGGGATGCTGGGACTCTGTGTGTGTGTGCCTGTGTGTCATATGTATTAGCGTCTGCTGGCCTCTTTGTATTCACACCAAGCGATGTAATATGAAAAACGTATGTCCAAGTGAAATACTCTAATTAAAAAGCATCAAGTGGTTTGTGGGAGGCTGTTCTGCACTGCGCGGTTGTGGTGGTGTCTCCATGGGGAAGGGTGGGGGAAAGGCTCCCAGGTCCTCATTGGGGACAAGTCTTCTTGCAGAGTGGGACTCCCAGTGAGAGTATCCAGCAATGGGGAGCAAATCCTGTGTGCCTTGACTGGAAATGAAGTTAAATCTTCTCTTTTTGGGTAAAAAACACAGGAGTCCAGGGAGTCTCCATTGCTCATCCTCTAAGACAAGGGCTGGTTCCTCTGAAAAGGCCAGTTTTGAGCTGAATCACTGGATTTAGGAAGTACTGGGTGAAAAGTTTGTGTGCAGGAGTCAGCCTACCGGCCACATGCCTAACGGCGTTGCCGGACCCTGCTAGCTGTGAAGCAGCAAAAGAAGTAGCTGAGATGTGATAGGACATAAGGCATTGCAGAAGACCACAGGTCTAATTGGCCAGACTCTGCCTCGACAAGGCTGCTGAGGGTGAGGAAGGTGAGTACAGGGAGATGCCACTGCATAATGGCCAAGCAGCAGCTGGATACATGGATGAAGGCACGTTGAGGTGGCTTTTCCTAATAGATATTAAAAGCCGTGATCAGGGGACCATAGCTTGTACCAGCCAAGTCCCTCACCTGGACACTAGGGGACAGGCCTAGGACCCCGTGGTGAACACCACCACTCAGCCCATATACTACTCTCCACCTCCTATTTTTGCTGCTCGCATACCTCCACGCAAGTGGTACCCACAAAAAATTATGAACCAGCTATGGATGTGGGGCATGGGGAGGGGGTCTAACTCTATCATTTTCCCACCACGCTTCATAGACCTGGAGCTGCTTTACACCAATCCGCCAGCCCGTTTCCAAGGGAGGATGCCTCATTTTGGCATTTCTAGCCTCCAAAATACTCCAAAATCACAACTTGGAAAGGTTTGAGTGCCTCTCATCCCAGCTAACTCTGAAACCTAATTCTTCCCTGTCACAATTCACTTATGATAGCTTTATTTAGCCAAAATACCAAGCTGCATGTATGAGAAAATGTCTATAGTCTGATTTTAGGTACAGACTGCTATTTTCTTCCTCTTTCCCAGTTTGCTGAAATAAGAACAAAACAGGATAGGAGAGCTAAAATGTATTTAAAACATCACTTGCAAATTACAAAAAAATGTGTTCCTATTATCTGTTCAAGTAGAAATGTATGGCTTAAACCTGGGAGATGCTCAGATCTCCCTTGCAGAGCAGGGCATAGACCCCTCTTCCCCCTGTGTGCCAGCAGCCACTGGGAGAAATGAAAATCAGAATAAATCCCCGGGTGCGGAGCGGGTAACAGACCTTTCCAACAGAAAAGCAAACAGGACCCTTGGTGGGACCAATTCGCATGCATCTCAATCCTTCTGAAGCAAAGTGTTGTGTTCCTGGTCATAGTCCCAGTCGCTACAATGGCCAAGGCACCAAAAAGTCCTTCACCACCCATGGGAAGATATGCCCTTGCCCACAGCCAAGGGGAAGAGACTGTCCTGTTAGGGTCTATGGCAGGGCAAGAGTGGGAGAAAGGAAAACCTAGGCTGCCCCTGCCTGTGTTATGGAAAGACACGGGCCCTAGTGACCCAACCAGCAGCACTTGACCATCATGGTGGGGCTGGTGTGCTCTTGGGGATGGAGGAGACCTGTGAAGAGGGCGGGAGGGAATGTGTGGAGAAGAGGCTGGTCTGATGGGAGAAACGTGGGCAGCTGAGAATGAGGAAGACTGGAGGATGCTCATATGTTTGCAACATGTGTAAAACACAGCTGTGGAAACAGGGCTTACAGACGGCAGGAGGGATCACAGGATGATTGCCTGGTGGGATGTCAGTGGTGTCTGAGGGGAATGGTGGCTCCCATGTGGTTGCTGCATTTCATCATGGTGCACAGCTTCTTCATGGCTGCAACTCCATCTGTGTTCCTCTACACCCCAGGGATCCCTGCCAAGCATGGGATTGCGAGGAAAACTGTAGGAGAGGTAAGCTTGGTGCTCATCTCCGGCAGGGTCACAGAGGCAAATGGCTCCTTCTCACCAGGTAGATCTGAGGCGCCCCCTCTGGTCCCCTTGGCAGGTTGGTGTTTGCATTGCAGGAGGGGGCAGCAGGGGAGGGTCTGATCTCCAGTCCTCATCAAGATGGCAGGTCCACGTCCCCTCCCTGCCCATCAGGCCATGACAGCAGGCATGTCACTGAGCTCTGGAAAAGGGGGCATGCAGTGAGCTACTGAAACATCTGCAATTGTTTTGCCAACTGTTGTGAGCAAACAGAACCTGGTTGAAAATATGTGCAGCCCAGGTTGGGTCATTTTTTCTGGATGATAGAGCTCCATGGGTGCAGAAACCTCATGCATGGGAGCCAATCCCACCCTGCCTTGAAGACCCAAGACAGCTCAACACCTCTGGGCTCTCCTCACAGCACCAGAGAGTAGCGCATGTTGGAGGGGATGTCTGGAGGTCTCTGCCTCAACTTCTTCTTGAAACAGGGCCAATGGGATCAGCTTTGAACATCTCTGAGGGTGGATATTCCCCACCTGTCTGGGCCCCTGTTCCAGTATCTGACCATCCTCAAGGGGAAGGTTTCTTTTTTTTCCTCTTTATAACTAGTCAAAATTTCCAAGGTTGCAGCTTGGGCTGTTGTCACTGCATATCCAAGAAGTATCTGGCTCCATCTTCTCTACACCCTTCCATTTGATGGTTGCAGACAGTGATAAAATGCCCCTTGACCTTCTCTCCCACTGTGCAAACCCACATCTCAAATGCCCTATCCTCTAGCTTAGCGGCCCCACTGAGCTGGTTCCCATCTGTCACCATCTGTTTGGTACTGGAAGCCTAAACTTGACCCAGTGCCTAGAGGTCATCTCACCAGTGCTGAACAGAGGGGAGGAATCACTGCTACCTGCACCTTTATTGAGACAACCCTGGATGCCTTCATCCTTCACCACAACATGGGCACCCATCACCAACCCATCCATCAGGACCCTGGTGCCACCACAGAGATGGCCTGAGCAGAATGTGGCTCCCGACTCCCCTTGCCCAACTTACCTGTCCTGAACTTGTTGTAGGTGCCACTCTCCAGCATTGGGCCACCATCATGGGCACAGCAAGAGAAGCTCCGCTCTCGCCACCTGCATGGGGCAAAGCACCTGGGTCAGGCCACCGCTTGCTGTGGTTCCCCTTGCAGCTCCCTGGTGCCCTGGACACCTTTTTTTCTATTTTTGGGGGGGCAGGAACTGCCCTGGTATTTTGGGATTTGCTCGGGTCCTTCCTGAGAAGGAACTCCAGTGCTTGACTGATGTCTAAGTAGCCACATGTGCAACAACGTTTTGAAGGCAACTTTGTGACTAAGCCCTGTTTTCTAAGAAATATTTAAGAGTTTAAAAGCTCCAGTTTCCCCAATTATTAAACAGAGGCAATGTCTTTGATGGTGTGGGAGGAAACAAAATGCAGTGTGTGACATGCTCAGACATTTTCGTCTGGGAGGATGGATTTCCTCAGGGGCCCTGGCACATGCAGACACCACACAGGGTGCTCAAGTATTAACACTGAGAGCTTTCCTCCTAAGTCAATCTAACCCAGCAGTGTATATATAAATAGTAAGAATAGAAAAATCAGATCCTTTCTCAGCCCATCAGCTTTGATAACTGGCTTATGCTGCTGCTGTAAATCCACCAGGTCTCCACTGAGTCCTGAGGGTAGATGATGCCTAAGCTGCCAAAATGGAAAGGGAAAATGACAGCAGAGAGGCTTTTGGAGACTTTCAGGGCTTTCTTCTAATTCCTGAAGGGAAAATAAATGTTCTCAAAAGTAGTTTTAACCCTTCAGATCACCTGAAAGCAACCCTCCTTCCCGCCACCTGGTGCAAAATATCAGATTAGCAGGGCCATTAGCAACTCGGTAGTTACCAGTGCAGAGCAAAGATGAGGGAGATGAGGAGCACAGAGGTCAGATCTGTCAGGATCCACATGATGTTGTACTGCTGCGGAGTCTGGAAGAGAACAACAGAGGATATGTTCACCACCAAGGACCCCAAGATATGCAAAAAGTTTCTCAAACTTTCTTGCTGCTTGACTATAGCGATTCTGCTGCCTGGTGTGCATGTGCAGTAACATCTCTTGGGTGCTTAAAGCATTTGGTGGCATTTCAGAGTGGCCATCCCCCCGTGGGTGTTGGTGCCAAGTCATCATCTCTCATAAAAGCATATCTGCTGGGTGGTCGAGAAGATTGGACCACATCATAGTGAATATAACAGGGACCTCTTGTTTGTACAGGCAGGCCCTCTATTTCTCTCTGCTTCCCTCCACATAATGTCAACTGGTGGTATCTCATTTTCCCTAGCAAAATTGTCCTTTAGTGAACACCATGGAATGTCTGGGGTGGCTCCTGCTTTAAGTCTAAGAGCATCTGAAGATTCATTCTTAGACTGGACCTCCACCCACCCTCAGAATGGACTGAAACACTGCAGGTTTCTGGATGGGAGCATCATAAAATCTACTTCAAGAGTGTGAAGCCAGTCATTCAAAGCAGTAACCTTTAGGCTACAGGAACTCTGGTGGGACCAGTGCCCCAGGTGATCCTAAACCCTCCAGGTTGTCCAAGGCAGAATAGGGAATAGACAAATTATGTGAACAAAATTCCTCCCAGCCAGGAAGGGTTATTCCTATGGTTGTTTCCCTGGGGCTTGTGACACCAGAACAAATCTGAGAAGGGTTGTGGGAAATGAGGAACTTCTGATATCAATAAGGTGTCTCAAAAGCTTAGAAATGGAAATCCTCTTGCATCAGACCCTTGTGCCCTCCTAGGTCCTTCCTTTCTCCCTACACAAGTCTCAATATGACTTCTTTTCCCTCATCTCAAGGTCTAAGTTGCAAATCCTAACAAGCAGGGTTGCATCATTCGTTTTGTATATTCTGTATATTCTGTTATCATTCTCATTATTACTATTATTATTATTTTCTCTTATTAAACTGTCTTTATCTCAGCCCTCAGCTCTAACCTTTTATTTTCTTTCCGATTCTCTCCCCCATCCCACTGAGGGAGGGGGGAGTGAGCGAGCGGCTGCGTGGTGCTGAGTTGCCATCTGGATTAAACCACATCAGTCCTTTTTGGGCCAAGAGAAAAGAGGAGATGGGTATGGTGATACCTGGAGTGGCTCACAAGTACCAGGTACGCCAGGTTTCAGCTCAAGTCCTTTTCATGCAAAGAGTCTGCTTTATAGAATCATAGAAACATTTAGGTTGGAAAAGACCTTTGAGATCATCAAGCCCAACCATTAACCTAACCCTGCCATCTCACCACTAAACCCTGTCCCTAGGCATCTCGTCTGCCTGGCTTTTAAATCCCCCCAGGAATGGGGACTCAACCCCTCCCCTGGCCAGCCCCTTCCAGGGCTTGATAACCCTTTTGGGGAAGAAATTTTTCCCAATGTCCAACCTAACCCTGCCCTGGCACAACTTGAGGCCATTTCCTCTTGTCCTATTGCCTGTTACCTGGGAGAAGAGACCAACATCCACCTCACTACAACCTCCTTTCAGGGAGTTGTAGAGGGTGATAAGGTCTCCTCTCAGCCTCCTCTTCTCCAGGCTAAACAGCTCCAGTTCCCTCAGCCACTCCTCATAAGACTTGTGCTCCAGAACCCTCACTTGTGCTCCAGACCCTCTTATCCATGCATGAACTGGCCCATGGTCTCCAAAGGTAACCATGAACATCCCAACCCTATCCCTGGGAAGGGGAGGGGTTTTGCTTACCATGAGGAAGAGCG
>NW_009259435.1:3004594-3010481 GCF_000687185.1 Egretta garzetta | reverse complement strand
GGCTGAGATTCTTCAGTGTGTGGACAGCATTGGTGGTCACAGAGTGTGCCCCGGAGCACCACGCCAGGGAGAAAAGCCATGGCTCATTGACCACATAGAAGTTGGTGGTGATGTTTGCCTCGGCGTATTTCCTTTAAAAGACCAAAAGGCAACAGCTTTTGTTAAGAAAAGCAAGGAGGTTAGTACTTCCTTTGAGCTGAATCAAGGAGAAATGACAAGTCTCTGTAGGAAAGGCTTGCCTTAGGACCTAAATAAAGAGTAGAAAGGAAGACCGACCAGCCAATAATTAATCCTTCACAACTGGCCAGTACGGAGTATCTGATCCACTGGAGGCAAATGCAGTTAAAATGTTCAATGCTTGCCCCTCTGCCATATGGATCAATGTAATGATGTGTTTGTAATCTCCCAATAGTGTGTTTGAAACCACCTTGAAGCAGGCTAATCATGTTTGTTGTGTTTGCCGCATCAGCTTGTCACTTGTCAAGTTCTTATAAGCTATTAAAGCTTAATATGAAATGAGGCTGTTCTTTGTATAACGCCAAAGGAATGTGTCATCAGTATCAGCATTTGTAAATCTACCTAGGATCTACCTAGGATTTACCAAAATGAATCTACCTAGGATTTTAAATATTGTGAAAATTATCATTGAGAAAACATGAACATTACTGTCACCCCAAGGATTAAACTTTTTTCTTCTTTTTTTTTAAAAAATAGATTTCAATGTTTTCATGCACAGGAAAGAGCAAAAAAAAAATCCTATTTCCAAAAGGAGAGCTGGGCAGGTAAAATTGGTTTGGTTGGTTTTTTTTTTTTTCATATGAGAGAACCATTTTGAAAACTCCTTGAATGAGGAGCCTTCCATTGGAGAGATGAAATTTTCAGTGTGTCACAAGCACCAGAGTACTGGTAGCAACAGAGACAAGAAATGAACTTTCCAAAACACCAGCTACAAGAGGGTGATGGTCTTGCACCACAGCATTTCACACTCACACTGATGTTTGTAGAACCACAGGAAGTTAAATAGTTGTTCGTTCTCCATGATTCAGTGTTGGTGGGACTGGGGATGGCATGAAGAGAAAGAGAAGAGATCAGGAGACAGCTGTGCTATTCTACCCGGAAGATCCTCAGAACCTGGTCAGATAAATATGGACTTGTTGGCAGAGGTGTGTAATTACATATGCCACCTCTTGGCCACACACAGGGTCAACAGTAAGAGTGAACTGCAGTCCTTCAGCTCCAAAATGCAATTTGATGAGATGGCCACTTATCGAAAGGAGCTCTTCCCAAAATGCTACAGATCCTGGAGCTGGTCACTGGAGGGAGACATTGCCACACGCATGAGGCAAATGTGCACCAGAGCCAGTCCATCGACTGGACTCAGAGCTGAAACTGCAACCTACCGGATATCTTCACTGGACATTTCAGTGTAGGCCAGATTGAGTTTGACAATATTGTCCATCAATAGGTCATCAACTGGGGCCTTACT
Source organism: Egretta garzetta (assembly GCF_000687185.1). NCBI lineage: Eukaryota > Metazoa > Chordata > Aves > Pelecaniformes > Ardeidae > Egretta > Egretta garzetta. Next base: position 3,008,995 of record NW_009259435.1, on the reverse strand, counting down.
GCCCATTGTCTGCTGAAATCCAGGAGCAACAGACTGAACAAAGGACCTCATGTCGTTCTCCAGCCATAGGACCTGCAGGCAAGAAGAGGGCCCAGTGAATTCCCAGCGGACTTACTGTATGCCCTGCCCTTCACACAAACCCAGTAAAGATAAGGTTTTGAGAAGACTGATGTAATTCTTTCAGTCATCAAAGAACATTTGGATGCAGGGTTAAAACTTGCGAGTCACTTTCATCAAGAAATAAATATTCACTGTTCCTTCCTTATCAACTTGAAATCAGTGAGTACGTTTCACACAGCCCAACAAAAGATGCCGTGTTTTGAAATGGATGAAAACACAGCTTTGATTTAGGGGGAAGGCAACAGAAAATATTCTGTTCTTCCATTCTCCCAGCATGGGAGAAGAGAATTTCAGCAGATACAAATCAGCATAACTCCCCAGACATCAATGGATACATAACCTGATCCACATGAATTTAGCATCCATCCCAAGCAGGGAATTGCCTGGGGAAGGTGGAAGGCAATGAAGGCTCCCAGCTCCACGTGTTTTAATTTAAGACAGGAGTTTCTATGCAATATATAAAATAAGCATGGGCGGCAGGGAGTAGGCTGCCAATTATTACAATGTGAAAGGATGCCACCTGGGGGCTAAGGCATCGTCTTACATGATATGTACACTGGCTTATTACCCCTGCTGTAGGGTTACACCATTTTGTACCTGCTGAGGAACCGATAGTAGGAATATACTCCAAATGATGCCTCTTACAACAAGTGACATGAAAGGGGATGGAGTTTATGCAGGCGAAATCATGCATGGCATGACCCCAAAGTCCCAATTCAGACAGCAAGATGAAAGGATACACAGGAGTGAGGCCACCTTACCAGATGGGGTCTAATTCCTGACTCGTTGAGGATAACTTCCAGGGTTCTGTTGATCCACGAGTTCCTGTAAGGATGTTTCTCTGGAGGGCGGTAGAGATCAAATATCACAAGTTTATTCTGACTGTCTGCAAGGCGCAAGAAATTACTTAGCTTGTAAATTGACTGATTCATTGCCTGGTTTTGATCTGCCCTTGACAGTGAGCCCATGCATGAAAATGGTTTGTCCTAGAAATAAACAGATATAAAAAAAGAAATCAATCGGGCAGTCGCCTCTGGGAGTCAGCTTCATGCAAAAAATTCATATCTCTAGGAGGGAAAAAGTTTGACATCAGCCCTCAGTAGGTGAGGATATTTTATTTTGCTTAGCTCTTCTACCTGAGAAGCAAGGGAAATTAACCCAGGCTGTGACGATGCTACTTCTGGGACCTAAACCATGTAGTGTAGCTCTGCTGAACTTGTCTGTCCCACCGTGTTAGCTGTGACTGTTACACACAGCACCTTGCACAAGGAGCTGTTGTCTTCTTCCTCTAGACCATATGTTCTGCTACTGCCATGATAAGGAGCCACAAACCCACCCACCAGCCAGTTGTTAAAGGTCTCCTAAGCCCAAAGGCCAACTTGTCAAAGCAAGGAGACACCAGCTGAAGGATTTCTACTGACTTCTTTGAGTTTTGGCTCAACCAGTAGTTCCTCTCCTAACATTCATGCTATTAAGTAGCAGCCAGCTGGTGTCCCTCCTACATCCAGTTGATGATAGTCATTTATGGCACTTACCTTAAGGAACCACGTTCCAGCATTCAACTCCTGCAGGGTATCCCAGGAGAATAACGCAGCATTTTGAGCAGTGTCATTGGGGTAGATCTCCTTGATGTTAGTTGTCCTCCTCAAGGTGCTGTCATGCATGAGGAAAGGAATGCCATCATAGCTGTTGGAGAGCAAGAGTTCAGGTCACCTGGGGTGTGGGTTCGCTCATGGCATGAGCAGATTCATGCTAGGTCAGAAGAATATGTGGGTCACAGTGAATGCAGCAGTACCACCTCCCTCAGTGCAAAGGGTAGGATAGGGAGGAGGGCTGAAGCTCAAGACACCAGGTTATTTCCAGCTTAAATACTGCTGAGTGACCTTGGAGAAGTCCTGCCTGTCTGTGCCTCAGTTTCCTCAGGGGCAAAGTGGAGATGGTGGCATTTATGCCTGCCAGACCCCTAAAAATGGTTAGTAACATATGGTTATCTCTTTTTTCTGACACCAGCGTTTCTATGGGTTTCAGAGGACTGAAGTCTAAATGGACAGTGATGGAAAGGCAAAATGTTCTCTTACAGAAAGGTCTGCATTAGTAGAACATCTAAGCATTAGTAATTTTCTCATTCAGTGCCTGGAAACTGCTCATCCTGCACAGCATGTTAGCAATTCATGGCAATGGGTGCCCCAAACAGAGGCAATTAGAGACCTAACAATTAGGACAATGCTGTCACCAGCCTGAACACAATTTTCTGTTGGTTTGTAGACCTGATACAACCTGCACTGAGGCCTGGAAGTCAGACTAGGGTAGGGACTTGTCTTTATACTCTGCAAAGCATTTAAAATATACTGTAGAAATAATGATTGCTAAATCAATAGCTACAGCTTATTGACTTGCCTGAGAACAACCATGCCCTACAGCCCCTATGATCACGTGCCAACTGAGGGACCCTGTCCCAGCCATCAGTAAAACCTAACTGCCTGGAGTTTCACATCTCCAAAGGCAACAAAGAAGATGTGTATTTTCTGTGAGATGCAATGTTTTCCCCTTACCTAATGGTGACGTCTGTTTCAAGACCATCCCCACCATGTTCAATTGTCTTCTGAAATGACATCTCAGTGTTTTCTGGTGCCAGCTGAAAAAACAAAAAAAGCTCATGAGCAGATAATTTTCAAACACACTTTGGAGGATTTTATAAGTACTTTCTGTCTCTATGTAACACCTCTGGTTTTTATTAAGACACCATCATTATTTTGTTAAAGTCTACTGTTTCTTTTCTTCCACTTTAGCCACCAAACTCATCTTGTCCCTCAGGAACAATGTTACCCTTGTTAGCAAATCCATGCAGTGATGCCTTTGGCATGCAGTTCCAAACGGAAATGTTTCCCCTTCCACCCTCCACAGATGTCATGGAAAAAAACCCCAAAAGATTATGATGAAGGTAGCAAAACACAGGATGAAGAAATGATGTAAAGTAACTTCTCCAGACCTACCATTGGTGCTCCACGGTGTCCAATGAGGGCTGGCTTTGGTCCAAGTGTCCCCACCTCTCTGATGCAAGGAGAGTACATCCCCAGAGGTATCAAGAAAAGAAAGAGAAGGATAGCCAGGTATGGACCAACAATTATCACCTGAACAACTGGAAGAATTTGAAGGAGGAAGGCTAGAGTTAATCCATGTGGTAACATACGGGTTTGCCTTGCGGCTTGACTTTCAATACAGCCCTCCAGCTAAGTAGCTGTTGGGCTTTGTCCCATCCCTTTTTCCATCCCTTCTTCCACTAATTTTCACTTTCTCTTCAAACAATGCAACCCAGAAAATCAAATTGGTCAAAGCAAGGACATGGGCTGTCTAAGTCAGGCCTGCAGGTTTTGTGCTTTGATTACTTCTCACTATGCCTTACAGCAAGACATGGCCTTAATTTCTTTTTCTTGAGAGGTGGTGCAAGAAATATCTCCCATCTGTAGAAAAAGATCCTCAACAGAAGGACGCCAATTTTTTTTCTTATTCAGATAAGACCAAGCAACATTTCGAAGTTTCATTCACAGTGAAGAAGAGGAGGAACCTTTCTCCTTCAATTATGTTACAGCCCGTTAAGGCATATACTTCCCTGGTTCATTCAGATTGCTGTCGGTGACCTTGTGTGTATGACCTGTACAGAGCCCTACAGAATCTGACTGCATGGTGTTACATCTCAGAAACTTGCCAACTATGGTCTCCTGTGGAGTCTGTTGACACATTGCCCAAGAGCCCCAGTGAGCCTTCAGCTCAGGGAACAAAACAGTTCCTCTGAGAAATGAGCACCTATGCAGCAACATCTCTTTCTTGCATGGGTACCACCACCCCTCTGCTCATTGTGCCAATGGCTCTGAAGGAACCCGGGCTTACACCAAGCTGATTTATTGAGCCAAGAGTCCATTAGGTATGGTGGACTAGGGACCACCATTAGGTGTGGTGGTGTAGGGTCCTGGCATATCCCCCCCCCCAACCTCCCCAGATGTAGTTCAATAAGAAAAATCCTGGAAAGAAAAAAAAATGCTTTCACCAGCCCATTCTATATTTGATTTTTATTACAAATCAACATCTGCATGTAGGTGTCATGTTGATAATTTCAGCTATATGGAGAGATTAGGTCAGAGAAAAAAAAAACAGTCCCAGAGCCAGGCTCTTCTGCAGTTGTTCCTGGCATCTGGCCTTGTCCTTTACTCTGCTTGGTCACACTTCTCAGGGGTAGACAGAACTTGCCATGGGATAACACTAGGAACTGATGAAAAAACTCTT
>NW_009259435.1:2998563-3004577 GCF_000687185.1 Egretta garzetta | reverse complement strand
GCTTCTCCTGAGATGCACTAATCTGAAGTGGATTGACTGGATTGGAGATCCCTTAGGAGACAATGAAGGTGAGTATAGCCAGCAAAGGTCAGCCAAGAGAGCTGCTACTGGCCGCTTTCTCCTGAAGAGGGCTGACCAAATTTCTATGCATGATTCAGAACATGGGTACTTCTGCTAATCTTCTCCATCTCAAGGCAGGTCACTGCCTTGGTATAGGCCAAAACTGTGCAAGAGAGCATGCAAACCAGTAACAGATCTGGACAGCCACAGGACAGTGTGCAGCCCAAGCCCCAGCCCCCCTAATTTCTCTAGGATACATAGAAGCTAAAAATCACCTCTGGCTGGAGTGCAGGTGTGGGAGGAAAGGACTCCTGCATGCCTGTTTTCCCACTCTGATATACGTCTTTTGTCATATAGGGAGCAGGAAGCAGAGCTACCGTACCTTTCTTATCTGCTCTGATGGCATGAAGAGCCACGGGCCAGGACAGGAGAACCATGATGGTTATTGCCCCTATGTGGAGATAGGGAGCTGTGATCTGGCAAGGAGGGAAAAGGATTTTAGTCAAAGGATGAAGCATGGAGAGAGATGGAAACAAACCCCAACACACCTACAGCCACCTGGATGGGCTCCTGCAGCAGATACCAGCAGCTCAACCTCTCTCCCTCACCCGGGCTGGATCCACCAAACACCTCCGGAGTTGGGGGAGAGACATGTGTCCCCAACCAGGCCAGCTCCTCGGGTGGAGGAGTGCTCCTCACTGCAGAATGCAGGTCTCCTTTCTCCTAAGTCAGCTGAAGGTGAGAAGACTGTCCTCATCCATGAGGACGCAATCGTCATTACTGCTATGCCATAATTCATGAGCATTGTCCAGACAGTGGACAGTTTAATTCAATTTAACCCAATCCAGTTCCATCCAGGTAATAGTCACCTCCATGCCACACTGCAGTTAAACCATTGAACTGATGTCAACAAGCCCGACTGATAAAATGTGGTATTCACACCTGTATGGAATGAATTACTGTGGTATAAGCCAAGTAGTTAATCTGGTACATGTCTGATCACGGACATTATTAGACTCATATACAACTTGCACTACCCAGTTTCACATATTATCAATATATTCCAGAAAAGTAATTAATTTTCATTTATTTTGAAGCATTTAATTCCCTTGCATTAATTCACATTCTAATAGCATTTTTTCTCTTTTTACATTTAACTCAATGTATAGATATTTTTGTAAATATCAACACATACAAATATCTTAAGGGTGGATGTCACAAGGACGGAGCCAGACTCTTTTCAGTGGTGTCCAGCGACAGTACAAGGGGCAATGGGCACAAACTGAAGCAGAAGAGGTTCCAGTTGAACAGGAGGAAGAACTTCTTTACTTTGAGGGTGACAGAGCACTGGCCCAGGCTGCCCAGGGGGGCTGTGGAGTCTCCTTCTCTGGAGATATTCAACCCCCGCCTGGATGATGTCCTGTGTAACATGCTCTAGGTGAGCCTGCTTGAGCAGGGGGGTTGGACTGGGTGATCTCCTGAGGTCCCTTCCAACCCCTGCCATTCTGGGATTCTGTGATATTTTTCTTGATTTACTAACACAAAACAATATACTCATTTAATGCTTATGCTATATTAGATAATACCTATTGCTGGACAGATAAAGTAATATGACTTGATTTCTTTGGTCCTAAAGATTAAACAAGAAGATCAGAAGCTAAAAATCACACCTCTGCTTATCATGAATGCATGAGCAGAGCTGAAAACAAAGAAGAAATAGTTTGACACTGCATGGATGCTCTTCACTCAAGTAATGTTGATGTGACACACCTTCCATAAAACTAGGGAAATCTGTCAAATAAACCAATCCATCATTTTCTCATGCTATTCAGAGCCATGTGGTTTCTGTTCCAGCTAGAACTGAGAGTTATTAAGATATGAGCTAGGAAAAAAATCTACTATTTCTTAGCCCATGCCTGAGTCTCTAAGCTGGAAGGGTTGAAGAAAGCAGCAGTCACTGAGAGATGTCATTGCCTCTGATACCGTCTGCCCCAGACACTTGATACCAACATCTTTTGATTAGAAGCAGGATTCAGTTGCTTAAACAGAGGTGCCACCTGAGATGTCCCAGATATTTAAGATAGCTTTGCAGGGCTAATGGACATGAAACAGGATCTACAAGAGATTCATGTCCTTTGGGAACAGCAGTGGGAGGCCATGTGAAGCATCTCAGAGGGTGTAAACACCTAAAATAAGCAGCACCTGTGGGGAATCCAAAAGCTCTCGTGTCTCCTTCTCCTCATCCACCTCCCCTGGAGTCTGTAAGGGGGAGGAGAAGCTGATGGTTTCTCATTACCTTTGCCAGTGCGTAGCTCAACAGTTACCAAACTCTGTAGAACAGGAATGTTCAGTTGACCACACCCTACAAACACCGCATCTCAAAGAGACTTCCATGACTCTGGAGCTACCAACAGATTCCTCTTCCCATCCATATGCATTGCTCTCCCAATGTTCACAAGCAGGAAGCTACATGGGGGAGAGGTGATATGCCCAAATAACATCTGCAAGGCAGCTATGTAGTCAAAGGCTTACATACTTCTTCCTTCCCAATACATGTGGGGACCTGGATGCTCAGACACTAAACAGCACTGGGCAGCTCTAGCCTCCATCTTCAGAGCTGCTGAGAGTTGAGGAAGCCAGCAGACCATGCACTCTGACCTCCTGCATAGAATCACAGAATCATTTAGGTTGGAAAAGCCCTTTAAGATCAAGCCCAACCGTTACCCTAACCCTACCATTCCATCACTAAACCCTGGCCCTAAGCACTGTGTCTGCCCGGCTTTTAAATCCCCCTAGGGATGGGGACTCGACCCCTTCCCTGGGCAGCCCCTTCCAGTGCCTGACAGCCCCAAGGGGAAGGAATTGTTCCCCATGGCCAACCTCACCCTGCCCTGGCACAACTTGAGGCCGTTTCCCCTCATCCCTGGGAGCAGAGCCCGACCCCCCCGGCTCCCTGCTCCTCTCAGGCAGTTGTAGGGAGCGATGAGGGCTCCCCTCAGCCTCCTCTGCTCCAGGCTGAACCCCCCCAGCTCCCCCAGCCGCTCCCCAGCAGCCTGGGGCTCCAGACCCCTCCCCAGCTTCGCTGCCCTTCTCTGGACATGCTCCAGCCCCCCCAGGTCCTTCGGGGAGGGAGGGGCCCAACCCTGACCACAGTATCCCCACAGGTTGTCCCACCTGATACCAGAGTTCCCCACCTGCTCCCCAAAATCTCAGTGGTGTCCTGCCCTCAGGAGATGAAGCTTTTCTGAGTCACAGAAGACTGAAATTGTGCTAATGTTAAAGCAGGAAGAAAGTTCTTGCTCCAACAACCCTGCCAGCCAAAGAGTCTGATCTTCTTGCCCTGGGTGCCTGGAAATTAATAGTACACCTACAACTTTCTTGCCAAAAAAAAAAAAGGATGTGACTTTCCAGACTGAGACATGTTATATCAGATAGCTTGAAACTCAACCTCAGATCTTGGCTTCCTTTCTCCCAGCAGGAAATGTTAAGTCATAATAGAAGTTTATTCAAAATCACGTACCCTGCCAGGAAAACCCATGTGAAAAGCACTCACCATATGGAATATTTTCTACCAATTACCACAAAAATAGCCTACAAACAAGCTGTTCTTTCAAACAGACCTCCCAGCCCCTCTTACCTGGAATGACAGGCGAACAGTTTTCCATTGATCTCCCCAGAGTACTGATAATATGAAGAGGGCTGTGATAGAGAAGCCCAGGACAAGGAAAGTCCCAATCTGGGGAGACAAAGAAGACATAAATCAGCTTCAGCATTTCTGCCTAGGGAATGCCATCCTAGGCTTATTTAAGCAGCTTGGACTTGATAAATTTGGGATGCATGAGCTGGACTATGCCAGTTTAGAGACAGAGAGATGTAATGGGACTAAAACCAGACCAGCAGTGCTACCGATCGGCTTTTCTGTCTGGCAAGACTGATCTTAAGAGGTGGGAACCCAACTAAGTCAGCCCTCAAGGACCCTTCTAGAATTATTGGAGGAAGAGAGGAATTTCCAGAGGTGATCCATTCCCGCTTGCTTTATGATGGGAGATCTCTCTCTCTCTCTCTCTCTCTGTGTTGATGTAGATGGAGCCTCAATGATCACCTTACGTAAAATCCCTAACCTGCAGATAGCTACATTCAGAAGTTATTAATTCCACCCGAGAGAGAGAGCAACACAGCTTCCTTATGCTGTGAGCTGCTTTGCAACAGGCTTCAGCAACAGCAAACACCCCCATAATGAAGAGATGAGAGTTCACTTTTTAGCCAAAAAAGCAAAGAGGTAACTCAGTCTATTCTTTGGCTTCTTCCACAGTTTGGTCCCAACACAGCTGTGATGGAAGGCTCTTCTTGGTACATCATCCATCTGCTGAGAACTAAGTGCAAGTAGAAATTGGGCCAAGGCCCTAACCATTATTCGGGGGGATCCTATAGATCAACACCTTAATAATCCCTCTCTAACCTCCTCCACCCAAGGATGCAGACTCAATTTATTTTTACAAATTGTTCTACATCATTCTGGTTCTTCTGGAATCCAGTTTTCAATAGCAAAGATGACTGTTTCTGTTACTTAAATCATGAAACACAGGATCAAGTATCTGCACGTTCAGCTATATACTGGCGGGGCGTGGGTCGGCGGGTGGGTGGGTGGTAGCATCACTTGGGTTTTTTTCCCAGGTTTTGTTTCTCTCTCTCTCATTGTTTTCCTTTTCATTACAATTATTATTACTCTTGTTATTATTTTATGTCAAATATTAAGCTGTTCTTGTCTCAACCCACTTTTTTTTACCCACAGTTGTCTTGCTTTTGCTCTTCTGATTCTCTCCCCAATCCCACCAAGGGTGGTGGGGGGAGGCTGAGCGAGCAGCCGTATGGTGCTTGGTTGCCAGCTGCAGTTAAACCATAACACTTTCCACTGCAAGATTTGCAATCACATTATATTCTCCCCGAAACTGCATGGCTAGAGGTTCATATTTTTAAATGCCTTACATAACCTCAAGAATTTCTCAAGGAGGGAGATTCTAATGCATCCTTTTGCTGCAATAGTTCTCTGAGGATTTGTTTCTGCACCTTCAAAACTCCAGGTGGCATTTCCCAAACCACCCAAAGACCAAAAGGCATAAGGCACCGAGATGCCTTGGAGAAGTCAGATTTCTTTTCTGCAGAGACAGCAGCCACTTTTTTTCACTGCTCCAGGAGTCTGCTATGGAAAATTACCCTGTGCTTGGAAACTTTGCTTTTGTCTTCATGTTATCACATGTAGACGTGTCAAATACAGGCATCTTCACCTGAATGAGTCAGCACAAGCTCCTTTTGGAGCCAGTGGGGGAAAAAGGTACTTTAGGTGTGATTCATCTCATTTTAATTTAGATGCCTGTGACCAGCGGGATGAATTTCATCCTCAGAGGATTAATTTCCCTCCACTGACTGAAAGGGAGCTTAGGTGATCAGCTCAGGTAGAGATATCATTCTTATGTGTATCTAAAGTCTTCTAAGATTAACCTCTTCCCTCCCTTCCTTCTCTCCTATAATGTAAGATGTTTTTCATGCAAAGAAACACCACAGACTCAACTGGTTTAAAGCATGGATTAGAGTTACCAGAAAGCCCTGATGCTCCCCACCTTGTGACTCCAGTGTAGGTAGAGCTGCTGACCTTCCGCAAGCAAACACATCGCTAGGACCTGGGAAATGAAGAAGAGATTGTTTGCAACCTAGTAGAAGATGGTGGAGTGTGTTCAGTGAGGTAATTCTGGAATTATTTTTGCATTGGGAAGTCACTTTACTCTAGGTCTTCCTGCACAATTCCTGTTAGCAATGCTGTTAGTAGGATGGGTGTATGGAGAGAGGTGTTTACTACGGAATCATAGAACCATAGAATCATTTAGGTTGGCAAAGCCCTTTAAGCTCCCCCAGCCCAACCGTTCCCCTACCCCTGCCATCCCACCCCCAAACCCTGG
>NW_009259435.1:2981477-2998486 GCF_000687185.1 Egretta garzetta | reverse complement strand
CCCCTCAGCCTCCTCTTCTCCAGGCTGAACCCCCCCAGCTCCCCCAGCCGCTCCCCAGCAGCCTGGGGCTCCAGACCCCTCCCCAGCTCTGCTGCCCTTCTCTGGACACGCTCCAGCCCCTCCAGGTCCTTCGGGGAGGGAGGGGCCCAACACTGAATGCAATTGCTACAGTTAAAATGCTTCTGAAATGGCCAAGCACGTATCAAGGCTGCCCTACAGGATCAAAGCCCTTTCCTGGGTAACAAATAATTGGGCACATTGGGGTACACACTTTTAATGGCTTTTCCTTGTGAGTACAAATTCTGAAAGAGAAACGATGGCCAGGATCAAGTGCTATGGTACAAACCAGTACAGCTCTAACCATACCTATTTTCTGTGCACTTGTTTTGGTAAGAGGCATCTCAACCACAGGAGAGGGGTCAGGGACTAAAAAAAAGCCTCCCAAGTACTGAAAAAAGACAGAGCAGACAGCAAAGGACACAATGCTTCCACAGTAATCGCAGGCAACTCAAGAGACAGGCACATCTCAGAACAGGGAAAACTGCCTTGAAGATTAAAAGACTTGAGTTTTTGGTGGCTGGCATGTTCCTTCCCTTGGACGGCAAGTTGGAGCCCTCGGGCTTGGGCACAAACCCCAGCTGGGGCAGGGGACAATCCAAGAAGCCTTGAACACCAAGAAGCAAAGGATGAGGAAAGCCAGTCCATGGCTGTGACGGAGGGTTTCTTCAAGTTGTCCCAGACCTACACAACCAATGAACCTGGTGATGAATTTCACCAGGAGAAGTACCTTGCTGATGTGAAAAAGCACTGGTCTATGCTCAGGAGTCTGAGTACCTGGGGCAAGCTTCCCAACCTCTGTAAGGGACAGTTTGAGGACTTCTGTCACCAGATATCAGGGTTTAAAGAAAAGTATGTAAGTAGACATCAGTGCTCCACTGAGAAGGATCATTTATGCTCCAGGTCCCTCCAGACTGTAACACAGTGGGATTGTGTGAAGGCAGGACATACAGATTTAGGGGAAGTGGCTCTGCTCTCCCAAAACACAACTACAAAGGAATGTAAACCATTTCCCACCCAGATACAAACACACTCTCTTTCCAGGATCATGCTGATTTGAAGCGAGATACAAGCTCAGCAGAGAAGACAGATCCGCTTTCAAGTGCTTCTTGACATGTTAGCCTCCTTTAATCGAATCCTGCATCCAGTACATGATGAGTAACCATGGGAGCAGTTCAGAGAGAATTTAATTACTCCTGAAGATCTTAAGCCAACCCCATTTAAATAAGCCATTTCAGAAAAAGGAAGAAAAAAAGGCACTTTCAAATTTGCCCCTTTTCTGCAAGCAATGTTAGAGAGACCTGGTCCTTGCCTAAGGTACAGCCCAACACTTATTTCCCAGGTGGTGCTCAACAGGACTCTCCCCTGCTACTGCAGTATAACTTTTGTATGAATGATGCACCACATCTGGGAAGGCCATCGGAGGGTGCCCTCATTTTTACGGGTGGAAACAACATCTCTTTATCAGCTTACAAGAAGAATAATCACCAGGTTTCATCCTCAGGGGGTGACGAAGGAACTCTTACAGTTGCACCACTGGTCACTGTAGGAGACCTCATCTTGGTGGACCCGTGAGCTGATGTGTACAAGGTTTATCCTCTGGCACAGTCAGCTTGAGTTTTCTTTGCTTTCTGTGTACCCCTAAAGCTTAACAACTCAAGCCACAATAACCTAGCTTCATCCTGCTCCTCAAAAGCTGCTGCAGGACCTGTACAATATGCTCTTCCATGGAGAGCAGCTGCCTTTAGCAATGTCCCACAGGCTTGGACCTAGAGCAGGACTTCCTCAGGCAAAGGAACAACCAGAACCAGCAAGTCTGGCTCTTCCAAAAGGCTTCCATACATATCCTGGGATTGTCTAATACACAGACATGTGGGTTTAGGTGACCAATATGTGTCTGTCTAGCACTGCTGGGGCTACAGCCAAGGTCCCTTTTGCCAGTCCAATCATCTCCCTGAATCTTACAGCCTCCAATGCTTGCATTCTTCTCTTCTTTAGTATGAGGTGTGGAAGTCTCTCCCCTCCACCACCTACTTGCAAAGCGGTAATTAAGAGATGCTTTCCAGTAGTAAGATAGATGGATTCACTACAAGGGGGATTACACCTCTTCCTCCCTCTTTTTGAGCGGGTGCACTGACCACAAGTTTATACTGCGAAAGGATGGACAATAGACCCTTACACAGAATCACAGAATCCCAGAATGGCAGGGGTTGGAAGGGACCTCAGGAGATCACCCAGTTCAACCCCCCTGCTCAAGCAGGCTCACCCAGAGCAGGTTGCACAGGACATTGTCCAGACGGGGGCTGAATATCTCCAGAGAAGGAGACTCCACAGCAAAGACTCTTTAACCCCTCTCTACTTCAGCATGGGAATGACCCTGTGCTTCTTTCAATACTGCTGGTGAGGCTTAGGCAGGCTCTGAACCTACCACCACAAGGACATGGAGGCAGGCGCTTGGACACTCAGCTCACCTAAAACATCTCTTCACGTAGATGTTCACAGCAGCAGAATCCAGGTCCCTACATTTGCTTTCTGGCAAAAATGCAATAACTCAGAACTCCTCTGGTATCCTAGTCTCTTAGAGATGGAGGTTCGAGATCACTTTTTGGACTTCAGTGCCAATGTACAATTTTGAGTTCTTCCTTAGCCTACAAATGCAGAGGCCACAACACACCTGAACCTCTTTGTATTGTACAGTCACAAGTCACCTCCCCAAAACCGCTGTAACAAACATGGTTGGAAAGCAGAGAGGAAAATATTATGTTGGTGTTTGAAAGACTGAACACAAAAAGTTTTTTTCTTCTCCACTGAGCATGAACTGTTGTGCAATTAGACCCCTCAGCTTAACCTTTTAGCTCTAATGGGGATGAGAAAATTGTCTTGCAGAGAGATAACAATTGAATTAATTGAAACTGATTGTCTGAAAAAAATTACAATGATGCAAGCAGATGGAGAGCGTCTTTATGCAGACAGCGAGTGCTTTGTTGTGCAGCATTTTGTTCAGCCGCTGGTGGCCGGTGGGCAGAAGAGTGTTTGCTACAATGGTTCACAATAAGGTCATGGAAGCAGGCTTGCAGGCTCCAGTTGGGTGCCATCATTAAGAAAGAGGGTGTGGTGCTCACAAAAAAAACCAGACCTGCCACAGCTTGCTATAAAATCTCTCTACTGCCACAAGGACATCAGTGTGCTCAGGTTTTTTGATGTGATGGGCTGCTGATGCAAAACATCACAAGAAAACATTGCCTGGGTGAAGGTCAGTCCTTCCTGCAACACGTGTGGGGATAGTCTCTATCCAATACTGTTCAACCAGAATGAGGGATGTAATTCATTGTGGGGGTCTATTTGGGCATCAGTTGTCTGAAATGTATTAGAGTGATCCAGCTATCATATAGTACCCACAATGACAGATTTATTTAGATGTGGAAGCACTGGGTTGCACTTATTAGCCTGTGAAGCTGCTAGTGTTTTGCTGGGTGGTTCATCAAAGGCTACAGTGGAAGGACAGACAGTCTCATGGGGAAGCTCTGCAAACAGCGATGGAGGTGTGATACCTGGCAGAGTCCTTCTCTGAAAGGGACAGGGTTTAGTGGTGGGATGGCAGGGTTAGGTTAACAGTTGGACTTGATGATCTTAAAGGTCTTTTCCAACCTAAATGATCCTATGATTCTTGAGCCCTGCTGGGATGAGCATGGCCAAGCCACAGTTGTCATCACAAGACCCTGAATGCAGGTGTGTGACCATCTATGACCCTGCGTGCTTTGAGATAGTGGGAGCATGAATGGTGGTGGTGATTACTTTCCTCATTCCCCTTTCCTTAAAGACCTAATACTATTTAGGCAACAGCTCTGACCGTGTGGGACCTCATGCCTCCCAACGCCCACTGCTCAGCATAGATACGTGCAGCAATCTTGCCAAATGACAACATGGTGATGCAATCAAACAGGGCAAGTGCCCTCAGAAATACCCAATAGCTTTGGGTGGGTCACTTAACAGCTTCATGAAAGCAAGGAGCAAAAGGACCCTCACTGCAGGGGTTGTCCCCAGAGCAGAGGCACCTCCAAGGTGTTTCTCTTGTAGGACTTGTCTGATAGTATCCAAACTCCTCATATTCTTTCAGATTTATCTGTGTTTCACCCTCCTGAGTGTGTTGGTTTTGGCTGGGGTAGAGTTAATTTTCTTCACAGTAGCTGGTGTGGGGCTGTGTTTTGGATTTGTGATGCAAACAGTGTTGCTAACACAGGGATGTTTTAGCTATTGCTGAGCAGGCCTTACACAGAGTCAAGGTCTTTTCTGCTTCTCACCCCACCCCACTAGCGAGCAGGCTGGGGGTGCACAAGGAGAGGACATGGCCGGGACAGCTGACCCTAACTGACCCAAGGAGTATTCCATGCCATATGACGTCATGCTCAGGACATAAAGCTGAGGGAAGAAGAAGGAAGGAGGGGACATTTGGAATGATGGTGTTTGTCTTCCCTAGTCACTGTTACGCGTGATGGAGCCCTGCTTTCCTGAAGATGGCTGAACACCCACCTGCTGATGGGAAGCAGGGAATGAATTCCTTGCTTTGCTTTGCTTGTGTGCACAGCTTTTGCTTTACATATTGAACTGTCTTTATCTCACCCCATGAGTTTTCTCACTTTTACTCTTCCAATGCCATCCCACTGGTTGGGGTTGAGTGAGCAGCTGCATGGTGTTTAGTTGCCAGCTAGGGTTCAACCACGACACTGAGGAAAGCAAGTGCTGTTAGCCTCTTTAGATAGAACTGAGATGTTGAGAGGAGGAGAATGTGTCTACACAATGAAGAGTGGGACCGAGACCGAACTGAACCATGTAGGACACCAATTTCACCTTCTACTTTCCATCTACATTTCTGGCTTCACTTTGCCTACCACCTGCCCTGATAGCTTGCAGCCATCACATCCCTGCTACCAAAACCATGAAACTCCCCCAAGAAAGTCCACTGCTTGGACACTGGCTGATGTTTGGACCCAGACAGAGCATGAGCAAGCTGACACACTGGCCCCAGGGACTTCAGGCTCCTCAAGCCCAGGAAATCACGTAAAGTCCATTTCCAGCACGTGCTATGATGGGTCAGTCTGATCCTGAGGCTGACTCCAGATGCACAGCCTGCTGAGGTACGATCTGTGTCACACGGGCATCTCTGGCAAAGCTTGAGTTGCCCAAAGTAGCATCATAACTGCCAAACCACCCACACTATCCCACAGCCACTGGGAAAGCCAGGTAGGCTTTGCAGAAGAATAGGTGTTGAGCCCTAGGGCACCAGTGTGTCACAAAATCCCTGTAATTAAATATTTTTATTTGTCCTACTCAGAGCTCAGTTAGTCCAAGGCATTTATGATGTTATTGATGGCTGTGGGCATGGCCAAGCAGCTGTCCTATTTATCACTTTGGTGTTTTATTGCTAGCACTAGAATAAAATCACTATTTATTTAGCAGGGACAAAGGACCCCAGAAACCTATTCTGTTAGGCACTGCATGAACAAAGCAAAAAGAGATTCCCTGCCATGAGCAATTCACAGACTGCCTATATGATGACACATCAGGGAATGGGGAAGAACAGCAGTAATTGATGATAAAAGCTGGTTGTCTTGGTCACAGAGGTGAGTCAAAGCCATAACCTCACCCTCAGCACCTGGCATTTCAAAATGAAAGCTGGAGCAGGCATGAGACTGAACGTGGACTCCAGTCCCTGGAGCTAAAGTGGTTTCTTAGCCTGGATGCAGAGGGTGGAAACACAGATGTGGATCTGTCTTTATTTGGGGGGTCCCTATGAGCGAAAGGACAGGGGAAAAGGATGACTAGATAGAAATTTTAGGAAAAGCTTGCTTTTGGTATGTTTCCAGTAACCAAAGCAGACAGCAGGTCAGAAGCAACACTGATAGGACAAGAGGAAATGGCCTCAAGTTGTGCCAGGGCAGGGTTAGGTTGGACATTGGGAAAAATGTCTTCCCCAAAAGGGCTGTCAAGCACTGGAAGGGGCTGCCCAGGAAAAGGGTCGAGTCCCCACCCCTGGAGGTATTTAAAAGCCGGGCAGATGAGGTGGTTAGGACAGGGTTTAGTGGTGGAATGGCAGTGTTAGGTTAATGGTTGGACTTGATGATCTTAAAGGACTTTTCCAACCTAAACAATTCTATGATTCTATTCTATGATTCTAAGTCTAGAGAAAATTTCACACGATTTGGAAAAGTGAAGATTTCAGGAACATTGCCTATTCAGGAGCATTTGTGACCACGTCTGCAGTCTCTACCTGGAGAGAAACCCTCAGCAAAGCAGACAGAGTTAAAGAAGCTTCAGTGATAAAGTTCTCCTACTTCTAATGAGCCTTTATATTGAGGATTAGAGGAATAACTCAGCTTTGATGGAATAATACCACCACTACATGACTTGGAGCCCCATATTTCATACTCATAGAATTGTTTAGGTTGGAAAAGCCCTTTAAGATCATCAAGCCCAACCATTACCCTCACCACTAAGCCCTGTCCCTAAGCATCTCGTCTGCCCAGCTTTCAAATCCCTCCAGGGATGGGGACTCGACCCCTTCCCTGGGGAGCCCCTTCCAGTGTTTGACAACCCTTTCTGTGAAGAAATTTTTCCTAATGTCCAACCTAAACCTGCCCTGGCACAACTTGAGGCCATTTCCCCTCATCCCATCGCCCGTTCCCTGGGAGCAGAGACCAACATCCACTTCACTACAACTTCCTTGCTGCCCAAGCAACAATCTTTAGCTTCCCCTAAATTTAAATCCAGGCACTGCTGGCTCAGATTTCCTTGTGTTCAAGGAGACACTGGACACATTTATTGAAGGGAAATCATTGAGAGACATCACAGAAACTACAGCTGGCTCAGAGACCCCCGCACTGAGATTGGTCATTTGCAGGTGGACATGGGGAGAAAGTATAGAAACTACAGCTGGCTCAGAGACCCCCGCACTGCATTTGCAGGTGGACATGGGGAGAAAGTACCATAAACACTCATGTTCCCAGTCTTCCCCAGGTATCCACTGCCTAAGGGTCGTATGCGGGGCTAGGCTGAGCTTTGGTCTGACCCATGAAAGCCGTCTCTATGTTTAGTTTTTAGGACCATAATTCATGGTCAGCTTACAAGGAGCAGGAGCATTACTTACCAATAACAGTGTGATGTACGTGAACAAGATTGCAGCCACAATCAGGAGAACGAGAGACCAGAGAAACCAGAAGCCCAGGTTCCCGTAGTTATACCTAAAAAGCAATAAAATATGATGATAGTGTTTATGTTGAGCACGCGGACTGGAGGGGAACCACAGCCCTGTACCTTGGAATTTTGAAATATTCAAAGCAATAAAACAAAGAGGGAGGGAGCAATAACCTACCCTGTAACATGCAAAGGTGGTTAAGAGCCTCCTTTCCCATATCCATGGTTGCATTAGCCACCAGACTAATACCCCAGTGTGCTGGGGTGGTAAAATACAGGACCAAATCGATGGCCTTGCTCCAGAGAGCTCCTCGTCTGACTGTAAGACACAGCACCTTGCTGCAGGCAAGGCAGCCTGAGGAACCAGTAAGATGACACGACTCAAGCCAACAGCCCACCTCATCTGCCTGTGGTTGTGTAGGGCACGGCAGCAAAAAGGGCATTTGGGTCAGGTTTTGAAGGAGAAAACACCAGAAAGCTGGAGGAGCTGCAGAGGGATTACCCAAAGGCTCAATAAGGATGAATAATATTATTACACCGCTCCTCCCCATAATATCGGAGCTGGTTTTATTTCATTTTAGGGGACAGATTTGCATAACTGTTACCTACGTACTGCAGAAGGAAAGGATTTGCATAAATTCCCACCAGTTATTTCTTATTTTTGAGCCTGGGAACATGCAGTTTTCTTTGCAGTGAGGTAGCTGGCGCAATGCCTCTGATACCAGCCACTATATTTCTTCAGGGGGAACGGGGAGGGAGGAAGACTCAAAGAAAGGGAAGAGGTAGTAAGTCCCCTTCCCTCAGAGTTTTTGTGATGATGATTCTCCCCTTTCTCCCAAATTTCACACTTACACCTAAAAACTGTAGCCAAGCAAAGTGCAGAGCCTCAGCACCTCTGAAGTCACTGGACTTTCAATTCGGATGCTGTAACCAAGAGTTTAAGGAGCCAGCTCTTTGGCTCATGGCTAAGGTGCCCTGCCACCCTGGGGACCTGCCCGAGGAGCGGGAGAGGAGAAAAAGATGGCACTTACCAGTCAAAGTTATTGTAGTCATTTTTCGCTTCACCCCACATGTACAGAAAGACCAGCGAAAAGCAGAAAGCTCCAACAAGCAGTGGGAAAAACACGCATTCCCGCTGGAGAGGGAGAGGAAGGAAAAGCGATCAGAGCCTTATCTACCCCAAAGCAATCACAGCAAATGGCAGATACTTTCAGACTGTCCGTAAAACACGTGGCTTGGTGGTGGACATCCAGAAGCAGAGGTGGAGATGACCTCCCCCTGTCCTCTGTGACCAAGGGAATGGCCTCAAAATATACTCCGCAGTATTTATTTTCAGGGAAAACAGTTCTCATGACTTTGCAAATGAACAGGATTTTAACCACCTCACGTGAGAGGGGATTGCACAATGCAGCAGCCCTCTTTACTACACACCCAGCCCAAATTTTCCTTCTTTTATTTGATCCCATGGCTCTGAGAGGTTGCGCTGGCCTGAAGGGTTTGGTGCAAGGTCCTTTCCTGCCACCACACATTCGTTAACTGCGTGGTGGCACAGACAAACTGAGCCTGCTATGGAAACACAGCAATACATCAATTGCTTAGAGCCAAAACCCAACAGACCTCAGTGGGCTCCAAATGATGTGTAACGTGCTCTAGGTGAACCTGCTTTAGCAGGAGGGTTGGACTGGATGATCTCCCAAGGTCCCTTCCAACCCTTGCCATTCTGTGATTCTGTGATGTTGGGGAGGGATGCCTTTGGCCCACAACATCAACGACTTCACAGCTTGGACCAACCTGTCCCTACACAGAAAACAATGTCTGTCCTGGTTTTGAGCTGATTTACCGTCTTGCAGCAGCATTTCCCAGGCTCGGTCCTTCCGCGCTGGTACCGCTTCCACCGGCAGCTGTAGAAACCAGCCAGACAGGAGATGAAGGGCTGGTGCTCATATCTCTGTAGCAAGCGCCGACGCACCACCTTCAACTTCCCAAACTTGAGCCTCTTGAGGCTGGTGGAACTGGCCTCCATCTGAGTAGCTTTATCTCATTGTCCTCCTGAAACGAGACCACAAGTTGTACAGGGAGACCCTAACCCTCCTTTCCTTTTGGGCAAGCTTTTCATATCAGAAAAAAAAAAAAAAAGACAGGAAGTTTTCTCAAGAGGATGCTGCAACTGGCAGGGAACCAGCTGAGGACACCCCACCTAATTTTATATACCTAAGTGAGATGTCTAACAGAAAAGCATGGTCATTGCAAGTCCCCTCAGCAGTCAGTGGTGCTCCTGGTTGTAACTTAGGTGCTCTGAATCCCCACTGAGGGAACCTCTGCCTCCTTTTGACTCTACCAGGAGCTCTGGGAAATTAAATCACTAACATAAGCACTACGTGCAGAGTCTCAAATTATATCAGGTGAGCCTGAGCCTAGGCTTAGCCACGGGAACTAATTCAACACCACTGTGACCTGTCTGCAACCTGCTACCAGTTTAACTCGCTCTTGGAGGAAAGGGACTCAAACTCCCCAGGTACACAGGTCTCGTGTCCTGGCAAAAACTGTAGCACTGCAGAGACTGATCCCTTAAGAAAAAATCATGGCCTGACTGAAATAGCTTTACCTGGCACAGTTTTTCAAAAGGTAGGAAGAGTAGCTGTAAAGATGCACACATGGGAGGTCCATTCTTGAGATTTCAAACAAAGAATTTGGTGGTAAATTGCAAGCGATGTAGTTAACAGTGAAGCAAATAGCACAGGGGGTTGTGCCAGCAAGGAGCGGTTTGCCCAGCAGGGCACCATCAAGACCACAAGGAAAGATTTAGAAAAAGAAACCTTGCGTTGGCATATAAAGAAACACCATTATCCAACACTTCTTTAGAGTACAGAGATAGCCAGAAATGGTTTTCTGTTACATTAAAAAGTGCCATATCCAAATCCAGGCATGTCTGCTGCAGATTCCCAGCCTAGAATTCCAATTTCCCTCATTTATCTGATGCAATGACAGCCATTTAAGAATAAGAGGGGACAATTTGCTGCACTATACCCGTGGATGAAATGCACACATAAGTTGTTTGCAGATAACTCATAGCCCAGTGTGTGTTTGCAGAAATCAATGGATAAATCCTTGCAAACTGACACTTCCAAAAAAAATGGTCAGTTTGAAGAAGGCACAAATAAAACAGAGACACGAGACCCAAGTTAAAACTGGAATGATGCATCCCTGGTACCCTTTCCAAATGTCCCAGTCTATTGGCAGCTGGGGTGCAAGAAGAGGGGATGGAAATGAAACAAAAGGGGGTTCACTTTGGACTACTACTAAGAGAGCAGTGCCCAAGCGTGCCGTGTCCTGAATGCTTTCCCAAGACTGGCGTGTCTGCCCACCCAGGGCAGTCACGGGGAATCACACGCTCTTGGATGTGGTGGGGTCCAAGCCATCCCTAGAAGCTCAGCAGTTTCAGATCTGGGCACCAGTAGGTCACCCCATAGTAAAAAATTCATGCCAATGTCACGTGGCAAGATGGCGATCCTGCTCTTGAATTACCCAGAGCACAGGCAGACGGGGGGTGCAGGATTTATGCCACTGGCGAGGAGTGTGGACGACAGCTGATCCTGCTCTCTTCATCAGCCATCCTCAAGTACACCTGGCACAAACCCAGCAATTACCAGGTTACCCCAGCCACATCTTTGGAATATATTCGAACCGTCAAGAGCTCTAACCAGAAGGGTGTCATGTGCCATGGGGTTGAGGTATTTGTTACCTCCTACGAAGATCTCTAAACCATGAGTTTCCCTATCACTGAACCACAGCATCAGTTCTTCCCCAGCCCTTCTCCTTCAGCGATAGGAATTCAGGATGCCAGATCAAAATCAGCAGTTTTGTGGGCAGAGGCCATGAGGTTTGTTCCTCACATTCCTGGTGCGGACACGAGGCTCACACATCAATATTTGCCTATGAGCACATAGGATTTGACAGGAAAACAGAGATAACAGAGACCTCAAAACACTGTTCTCTCCACCCGGCTGGCTACAGCAGCATGTCAGGTGTTAAATATAGGTGTTAGTCTCATAAAAATTGCCAGTGATGGAGATCCCACCAGCTCCCAAGACAGGCTCATCCAGTCCGAACTAGCTTTAACATTAAAAGGTTGGTTGGTTGGTTTTCTCCCCAAAGTCTAATCTCTTGTGGTACAGTTTAAGCCCGCTACTTCATGCCCTGTTCATGGTGGATATACAGAATGGTTTAAACTTCTCCTCTGTTACCTATTTCACAGCTTTGGATGTCTTTCCCCAAGCCCTCTCTAGACTGAACAACCCTGGCTTTTCTAGTCCATGTTTTCTCCACCTCAGAACATCCTCATATGGATTCTCCTTGCATTTCCCATGGGTTTTGGCACATGGTAGCCAAAACAGGCCGTGGTGAACAACCCCCTGCCCTGCCAGGGCAGACCTGTGTGCCCATAGCATAGGCTACTCAACACTGGCAGCATCCAGTTTCTCCCTTGTACCAAACACATCAGCTGGCCATGGTCATCCGAATGCTTAAATAATTCGCCCTGAACTCACCCCCAGTGGCAAGGGAAAGCTGTTTTCATCTTTATGCACCAGAGCACTTAAGAACATCTCTATAATTATGAATTTAATGAACTCCTGCGTTAGTCTTCCCACTCCAAGCCATGGGTTTGTTGGGGAAGGGACCCTTCATCGCAGGGGAGGCTGGGGAGGGAGGAAGAGAGGAATACAACCTCCTTTCCACAACCACCTCCAT
Source organism: Egretta garzetta (assembly GCF_000687185.1). Classification (NCBI taxonomy): domain Eukaryota; kingdom Metazoa; phylum Chordata; class Aves; order Pelecaniformes; family Ardeidae; genus Egretta; species Egretta garzetta. The sequence continues at coordinate 2,986,489 of NW_009259435.1, read as the reverse complement.
CAATCCCTAACCCTCCCAAAAACATCAGGCTGGCCAAAGAAGGACAAAAACTTTTGTGTCTCACATCCCCTCCATTCCCATTGACCCTATTGTCCAAGGTGTTTAGCAGTACCACTATAGCAACAACACCTTTCAGTATCAAGAGATTCAAAGAGCTGAGCCCGGGAACCTCAAACAAGGTCCTCAGGGCATGGTGGCACCCAGCCCTTGCCAAATTTTGGGAAACAGCATTTACAAGGCTTAAGTTTAGGCATCTGAGTTGGCAAATTCTGCACCCAGGAAAACAATTCTTTGGAGCTGTTTATAAGAAGGATCTCACCACTGCCTCCCATCCTTTGCCAGCATCTGTTCTTAGTAGGGGATGAGAGATACTGTGGCTGACATCCATCTCTGCTCAAAAGAGAAATGGCTATGCACAAAAGGCCTTGCAGTCATCTGCCAGACCCATCCAGAAATAGAACCAGAGACTGACGGAGGATGGAGACCAGGGAGGTCAATATGCCTGTTATATCACATCTCCTGGGATCAGCAAGCTCTCATCCAAAGCAGAAACCACTCTGCCAAGCCCCAGGTCATGACCTGACCCAGGGCTGCTCCTGCTCCCTCTGAGCATATGGAACTCACATAGGAAAAAAACCAAATGGGACACTTGAAGCCACCCTGCCCCACAGCTGTAGGGGACTGCTGGGTTTCTGCTGAGGAATAAAGCACAGGAGATGCTTGAGACACCAGAAAAAAAAGGCACTGCTTGTGTGTAGATGCAAAGGAAAGAGTTGACAGGGATAAGGAAAACCAGAGATGATTCCCCAGATATTTAGGCTACTTCACTCTGAAGGCAATGACCCCTAAGAAGAGCTCATCTCCCTCTGCAGCTATGTGGGATGCAAGTATCTGCAACGCATTTACACTGTGCTGGTGCTGGTATCAGCAAACGCTCCAGTGGCACCTCCAGGAGAAGTCCAGGAGAAACCCCAATTAGTGGTGACAAGTCCTGCGTGTGGATAAGGAAGGCAAAGGCAAACACAAAGGCAGCAAGAAATGTCCTTCTCAGCTCAAAATGTAGTCAGATCTCCAGGCACCCCTTTCTTCTCTTTATCTGTGTCCTTCCAGACAAGCATCACTTCTTCCCTTTTACCTCCACACCTTCTCCCAGGTTCAGGTGCACCTCCATATGCTCACATATTGTGTTTAATTTAATGCAAGCTCCTTCCTTACACCTCAGCCACTCTTCAGGCTCTCCGTGACCTCCAAGCCCACACTGTCCTCCTTGCTTGCAAATTATCAGCCTGCTGTTACACCTGCAGAAGCCATAAAACATCTCTCCCAAGGTCCGGCTGAGTCTGCCACGGCTCAGACCACGTCAAACGTTGAAGCATTTGAATTCACAAACATCTGGCCCTAAGAAATAACCCAGTGTCTAGACCCAGTATCTACCTAAGGGAAGAACAACCCCACAACATGCAGGAGATGCAGAGGCCAAAAGACAGGAGGTCGGCATTAGGATTTGGAGGAGTTCAGTCATTGCCAGGAAGTAGCAGGAGGCCTCATATCTTGCTTTGCATCTAGATTTGAAGCAGAGTGCTCCAAAAATTTAGAGGTCGTCTGCAATCCCTGCCCACCTCTGCCAGGCAAAGGTAAAGGGATAGAGGAGGGAAACAGCAAACAGTGATTCGGTGGGAAAGCCATGGGAGCAAAGAGCAAGCAGGAAAACATGCATCGGTAGGAGAGCAAAGTTTAGGACTCCTTAGCAAGTGAGCCGTGAAAGCGGTAACATATGTTTTTCAGCTCCATAAACCCAAGAGATCTCAGGTCTTTCCCTTGCAAACAGAGACTTTGTTTGCTCGCAGATTAGAGTCCCCGTAATCGCCGGCAGTTGGACAGGGCTGCTCGTTTCCCACTGCTTGACAGAGAGTGAGGAAAAGCATGAGAAATAGCCCCAGGGAGGTGATGGAGGAAGGAGCAGGGGAGAAAAAGCAGGAAACATATCCAGCTGCCGGGGCTGAACACAGAAAATTCTGCAAGCAGAGCTTGCTTGAGAGGCCAGTGCACAAGCAAGAGAGAGTGCCCTTGTCTTTTTTGGTGCTGTAAAGCTGGGGCATTCATCTTCCAGTGGGTAAATAGGTACAACAGCCAAACCTGGCATTGCCCTATAGCTTTTTCTTTGGACCATGCTTTCTCCCTTTCCTTTCTTCTGCATCTACACAGCTTTCTCCAACACAATATCCTACAACGTGTGGGCAGGCGAGTGTAGAGTTCTTTCCAGATACTACAAACACACCTCCCAGTCAGCTGCAGGTAGAGATTTGGAAATAAAAATTAGACAGGTACCAGAAGCCAGATGAGGGATGTGGAGTTGGTCATTTCTCAGCACCTCAGCATGGTGAGCTTGCCCCAAGCATCACTGAGACCCCACCTGGAGCACTACATCCAGTTCTGGGCTCCCTGGTTCAAGAAAGACGAGGAACTCCTAGAAAGAGTCCAGAGGAGGGCAACAAAGATGATGAGGGGACTGGAGCATCCCCCCTATGAGGAAAGGCTGAGGGAGCTGGGCTTGTTCAGCCTGGAGAAGGGAAGGCTGAGAGGGGATCTCATCAACACACATACAAATGTGGGTGTCACGAGGATGGAGCCAGACTCTTCTCAGTGGTGTCCAGCAACAGGACAAGGGGCAATGGGCACAAACTGAAGCAGAAGAGGTTCCAGTTGAATGTGAGGAAGAACTTCTTGACTTTGAGGGTGACTGAGCCCTGGCCCAGGCTGCCCAGGGGTGTTGTGGAGTCTCCTTCTCTGGAGATATTCAACCCCTGTCTGGACGATGTCCTGTGCAACCTGCTCTGGGTGAGCCTGCTTTAGCAGGGGAGTTGGACTGGATGATCTCCTGAGGTCCCTTCCAACCCCTGACATTCTGTGATTCTGTGATCTTGATGGTGTGTGAAGCCTGATGCAGGCAGGAGATAGGGGTGATGTTCACCTTGCCCATGCCACCACATTCAAGGGATTTGTAGAGAAAGTGAACCTCACGCTAGGCAGAAGAGATGCCTTGAGCCTGAGCTGAGCCTCCCCAGCACCCAGAGCTCCCTTGCGTAGAGACTTCTGGTGCCATCCCACCTCTTGCTGGGGCATCATTTCCTGCCCTTCCACCTGGGACTCTTCCACAGCATCACACCAACAGATGCGAAGGAGTAAAATCAGCCTCCTGGCAAGCTGATCACCATCACTACAAGCTGCACACAGACCTTGCCACCAGCCAGAGAAGCTCAGCAAAGAGCATCCCTTAAACCTGCATTTCTACCCTATGGAGTCTGCCCAAGGATCTGGATCACAGCCTGGGATCCCTTTAATTTCTCCATCATGTGCCTTCGGTTTCTTTTCAGGGAATTAATGAGGTTTAACACAGGAAAGGAAAAAGAATGAAATAAAATGAAGCTAGTTATAATCTCCCTATGATAGGGAATATACTCTATATCCCTTCCTTTCTCTGGCAGATGATAATTATAATTTATCACTAAGACTTTCAACAGTCTCTTTATAAGCCCTAATTATACCTTACTTGTGTGTGGGATCCCGAGGAGTGTGTGCAGTCTGGGGCAAACACGTGTAAAGTACATCTCATGAGTTGATTAGCTGTTGGCTTTCAGGTGGAAGATCACAGCCATTAGCACAAAGACACAACAGGGCTTAACGCAAGAAATAACCAACTAACGTGGAAGTAGAAGGGGTTAACAAGGAATAACTGCCCCTGCGACTGCAGGGACAATATTTCTCCCTTTCATTTGTTGGAGTACACCTCCAAGATGCAAAGCCTGTGGTTTTCAAAGCTACGGGGAGGTTTCCACCAAGGTTAATGTCCTGTATTTTCATAGAATCACAGAATCATTTAGATTGGAAAAGACCTTTAAGATCATCAAGCCCAACCGTTCCCCTAACCCTGCCATCCCACCACTAAACCCTGGCACTAAGCACCTCGTCTGCCCGGCTTTTAAATCCCTCCAGGGATGGGGACTCAACCCCTTCCCTGGGCAGCCCCATCCAGTGCCTATTTTGTAATATGTCACCACACTTTGAAGAGACACAAATAATCAAGCCTGTTTCAAACAAATTAACCTACAAACACAGCCAAAATCCTGCATCTCTTAGGATTGTACAGGGACTTTTTCCCACCACAGGGGACTGCGCTACTGTCCAAAGGTCAGACACCCAGCAGAGGCTCTGCTGGAAATGGGTGGTGTGGCCTGCTCACCTGTGGTCGCATGGAAATGCTTTAAGGCAAGATTTTCTGAAGCAACCACTCAATTCTGTGGGGTCCATTCCCTTGAGGAACCCCCATTGCTGGGGATGAGGGATATGGGTTTGGTAACGCTGCCACCAGCCCCAAACTTCTACACATACCCCTGTATGGTGATGCAAGCCTCACTCCAAGGTGGGATCTATTCGCCTTAAAGCAAACCCAGATGTTGGCCATGAGGATTTAGGGTAGAAAAGGCACCTCAATCCCTGCTTTCTTCCACAGTGACCATCACAGGAAATAAAGCTCCAAAGTTGAACCATGTTTTTGCACAGATCACTTTTTCCTCTCCCCCATCCCTCCCCCAAAATTGCTCAGTGTCACTCCGCCTTTCAAGGTACCTCTCTTAATTTTTTGAACATGTTTGTCCTCACTGTCCACTCCCCGGGGATGACCCATTATCCACAACCACTTGCAGAAACCTCGCTTAATCATAAACATCGTCATTAGAAATTACAGCTGGTTGGGGGTTTTTTTATCATTTTCAAAGCACTTTGTGGGCTAGGTTAACAAATGTCTGCCCAGGAAATTATTGGCCAAGTCTCAGAGTGTTTACAACGGATTTTATAGAAATGCTTTCAGCTTCGTGTGGAAACAGGCAAGGGGAAATCATCGTGTTCGTAAAAGGGTCTCATGGTGCTACAATAGATTTTCCCTCTCGCCCGCTAGGAGCAAAATGAGTGTTTTGAATAAAGCTGATGAATAGTAGCCTTAAAAAAAAAAGGGG
>NW_009259435.1:2977784-2981233 GCF_000687185.1 Egretta garzetta | reverse complement strand
GGAGGCCAGGCTAGGCCACGCCACGCCAGACTGTGCCGTGCTGTGCCCCGGCTGTGTGAAAAAAAAAAAAAGAGGGGGGGGGGGGGGGGAGCAGGGAGGGGGAAGAAAAAGAAGGGGTGGAGAAAGACTTTTCACAAATGCCACAGCTTTGGCTGGACTCAGGCATATTCCTGTCCTTTATTATTACTCAGAAACCTCCTGAAAGGGCCAGGTGGTTTTGGTTCTGCAGAGGTTTGTGTGCCACCAGCATCCCTCCGTTGCAAGGAGAAAAGATGTGGGTCTGGGCATAGATGGGGATAATTTCGGCATGCCAGCCCTCGCTGCTCTGGGGAGAGGATGCTCCAGTCCCAAGAGGAGGAAAGGGCGGCCTGTGTCCACCACAAGGTGCTCTCCTAGCCCCAGGTGGCAGCAGTTGCTGATGGCTTTATTGATGGTAATGGGGCAGAGGGGCTTCTGGCTGAAGATAGAAAAGTAGTCCCAAAATCCAGCGTCAAATGACTTAAACACAGCAGAATTTTGTATTTTCATGTCAGTTTTCCATATTTTGCTCTGTACTAAAAAAGTGGGTAGGGCCCAATTTGGTCGTGGAAGGGCCTGAAAAACTCTGGTACATCAGAAATTAGTCTCAAAAGCAGTCAGCTGTGACCACATGGAGACCTTCCACCACCCAGCCAGGTGCTGGTCCCAGCTGGCAGCAGCGAGATGTCCCCATCTAGGTGTCATTTTGCTCACCCAAAGAGGGAATCGGGAGCATCGGTGAGCTCATACCTGCAGGCCAAGTCTGAAAATGGAGACTCAGCATGACCAAATTGGGGTGCAACGCTGCTCCCCACACTGCGGTGCGGTCAACAGGAGAAGGGAAAGGTTTTGCCCTCGCTGGGCTTGGGGCTGTGCAACACCACCAGCAGCGATGAGTGCAGCCGTGCTCAGCTCATGGGGCACAGCCCCAGGCTTGGCCCCTGGGTGGCCTGCGGCTTTCTAAGAAATCACTCTCCCACCATTGAAAAGCCGCCATGGGGAGGCAAAAAGTGCTTCCACAGCTGAAAGCCTGCCTGGTGGGGTGGGGGAGGAGGAATAAATCCCTTGGAAAAAAAAAAAAAAAGAAGAAGCTTAGAAAGGGGCGAAATATTTCTTTGAAGATAAATCCTACTTTGTGCAGTTCAGCATGCCCTGGCTTGGGTCCCTCTCTGCTCCTGTGAATGCCTAAGCGGCTCTTTGTGCCCTGCTGTTAAGGGGAGACGACGAGATTGGGACGCAGCGTGGGGGACCCTCTCGGGCTCCACAGCCCAACGGAGGGCAGCACACCGCCGCGAGCATCGTCTCCGAGGGAAGACTTTGTCCGTCAGCCAAGAGGAGGGAAGAAAAGAGGTTTGCAGATCGCATACCTCTGCCCGGCAGCACTGCAGAGTGCTATTCAGCCTGAACAAAAGCTGGGGGCCCTGGATGGCTACCGTCCCGAAGCCCCCAACGCTGGCCCTCCCCCAGGCTGCGGGTCTTAAAGTTCAGACCTTGGAGCAAAACACCCCTACAAGGAGGGGAGAAAAAGAGAGGAAAGGATGCTTTCTGTGCTGCTGGCCAGAGGTTTCTCTGTTTAGTTATCTACAGTATCCAAAAGCATCAAGGCTGGCCCATTTTTGCACCATAAGAAAGTGGTTCTGCTGTTCCCAGAGGAAAATCCTTTCTAGCTAATTAAACACTACCACACTTCTGCATAAGCCACCTCAGCAAACTTTTGAACCCACGTCAGAGCAAAATGATAGTCTGACACACGATATCCGTGCTCAAATCCCCTGACCTAACACCAACCTACAGACACAGCAGAGCCATCACCCAGAGCCTCAGTTTCCCAACTTAGGGTTGCACCACCAGCGCAACAAGAGCAGCAGATGAGGACCATAAAGCTCATTTGATTTTCATCCATCTGCTGGTGTGAGCCATGGAGTCTGCTTAGCAAGGCAGGAAGATCGGTGGGTTTCGCTGTATGGGCATCACCCTGTGCAGACAACCTGTGGGCAGAACCTCGATGGACCTCTTCAGGGCCCAGGACACCTCGCACAGTCAGCTCTGCTGGATCAGCACCCAGCAGCACTCACATCCCAGCAGCCTGGAGGAAGGGAACAATTTATTTAGTTGCAGAGCTTGGGGTGGGTATTTTCATTCCTCCCTGGGTCTTCCTGGAAGAGTGGTTGGACTCTTCTCCTCTGTGTTTGAGTGGCCACCCTGAGGCCTTGGTACAGCCAGCAAAAAGAAATGGGCCCAACTCAACTCATCCAAGGGCAGATGTCTAAACAGGCCAGATGAACTGTCCCACACATGTCCAGAGTGCCAGGGCGTGAACCCAGTGCAAGACGAAGAAGCGTTTGTCACTCAAACCCAGCAAGCCCAGTTCAGCCCTGTGACAACTACCAGCTCCCCTTCAAGGAACTTCTGCGTCCTGGGCTTCACAAGCCACCTTGGCAGAGGCACCAAAGCCCATGGAAGACACCCCCATAGAAAAGCTCACACCAGGCAAATGTCAGCTACCAGGATGAGGAAAGTGTTTATCAGGATCTGGGAGAGCCAGGCACCGCCAAGCACATGATGGACCTTGCCCTGCTCAGTTTTTTTCCTGCTTGGTTTAGCTCCTCCAGTGCTTGGGAGCCCGCCCTGGATGGCTGTGCCCAGGTCAAGGCACAAGGGCCCTGCAGTTACAGCTGGCAGTGACAAACATGCACCGGCTCATTGCCAGGAGCCAGCAGGCAAGACTGACATCCCATGCAGGCTTTCCTGACACCACCCCTGGTGGCTCTTCCAGATGACAACATCTTCTATCTCTTTGCTAAAGGCCTTCTCACCTGTAAAAGCGTGTTTCTCTTCTCTCCAGCCCACCGAGCACCTCCTTCCAAATAGCAGTTTCTGCCACTTGCGTCTCACCCCCAGCTCCACCGGGACAGAGGTGGATGAGGCCACCTGTTGTCACCCAACCAGCAGCATGGAGAGCCCAAGGACACCCCAATGTCAGTGGGTCATCTCCCCCTTTGGCTGTGGGTCTATCCCTGCTGCTGTCCAAAGGGCAACCACAGAAATTCTCCATGGCGGGGTTACATGAAGCAGTCATGAGGACCACGGATGGTCCTGTGGGGAGGACCACCTGGAAGACGCCAACAGGCTTATTGAGGGCAGTAGTTCTCAACCCTATAGTGCCTCGTTCTCACAGAAGGGCCAAAAAATCATTCCAAAAACCAGCATTCACCATGAATTGCAGGGGAATATGGGCCAGGCTTGGCTTGGTAGCAGGTTGCCAACCGGGAGCAGGGAGAGAAGGAAGAGATCGCAGCGGTAAAGCACTAAGATGGGGGCTGGATAATCTGGGGAATGGAGAAGGTAAAAGGGTTGGTGTCATTCACCTGCATTTCTTGCAAGAATTGGGGTTTGTGCAAGCAAAAATTCTTACAAGCTTTGCAGGGAAA
>NW_009259435.1:2965139-2977767 GCF_000687185.1 Egretta garzetta | reverse complement strand
CACCATGACCCCACAGAACCTTTCTGACTGCTTTAAGGCACGAATCAATTAAAGCAATCATGGAGCAAAGGTTAATCAGTAGCAAGTACATCTTAAGAAATAAGTAGTCTTTTAAAAAGCAATTGCTCTTTCCCATTTCTGCCCCCCCCCTCCACCCTTTCTGATGTGTCTTTTATTTCTCCAACTCTGGAGACCTTCCAAAATAAGTTCAGTGATTAAGAGCAGCTGCCAAAAGGACCGGACTGAATCAGTGGTGGCAGCCAGGGCTGCAGGAGCAGAGAGGACCGGACCCGTTATTGTCACAGAGGCTCGGTGCTGTACAAATGTCTCGGGGATTTAAAACCTTCCAGGGGCTTCCAGCCTAATTAAAGCAGATGGAGAAACAAGTTGCACTGGAGAACAGAGGAAATGAAGCAGGAGAGTAAGGAAGGGACTGACTGACTGACTCCAAAGCATCTGTACACAAGCAATGAGACTCCAGCCTGAGGGTGCAGGCATACGGTGATGCTTCGAGCTGCTCCCGTGCTGTGCCCAGCTTGCAGATATGTTCTTCCTTCTTCTTGCATCCGACAGTGGAGTTGACATCAAAACTGCCCCCATGGGCAGCAGCCACAACCTCATTCACGCATGTACACGTTCCCCCCACCCAACCCTGCCCTATCTCCCTGCCTGCACCACCATCACGGTTAACTTCCTGCCCTTGTCACCTTTCCATGCACGTGTCGACTAAAGAAAAGAGCTGGCATGCTGTGGTGGCCCCAGGAGCCTTCCTTTGGCACCAGACTTTCAGAGGATGTGTCCCAGGACAGGGTTCCTCATCTTTCTCTTGCTGCAGAGCGATGTGCACTCACATAGACTACAGCTGCCCAACCACCAGAAAGTTCGTGGTCCAGGAGCACAGAGAGTCCATCCTGACCCTGAGAGCAGGTCCTCATCACCCTTAACACATCATTTTCCCTGGGGACACCACAAAGACTTACAAGACAAACAATGACAGCAGAATAGGACCAGTATGAGACCTGAACATGGGTATGTTCGAGCTGTTCAACCCTCTACAGTATCACTCTTTCTTCTTCCCCTCCTTTTTTCTGGAGAGGACAAGAAATGCAGCAGATGCCAATGTCCTGCTGGTGGGGACAGTCACAGGGAACGTGAGCCGAAGCTACCCTCCATTTACTGTGATCTTATAAAACGCCAACCCCTCAGCCGGCAAAAAGCAGCCATCCATGGCTCCTCCTTGAATGCTGCTGGGAGAGTGGTGTCCAGCACATGAAGAACAGGATGAGGGCAAGATGCTGAAGAGATGAGCGCCTGCAGGAAGCTTGCTCAGCTCTCTCGCACAAGGTGTCTGTGGCTGGAGCAGAGGTTGCAACATGGAACCAAAGCCCTCAGGGCTCATCCTGCCATGAAGGGATGATCCAGGGTGCATCACAGGTCATGTCTCCAAGGTGCTCTACCCACGCTGGCCTCTTTTCTTTCCTTCCAGTAAGATCTGGAGCCCAGAGGATCTTACCAACTTCTTATCCAATATGCTCTTCTAAAAAGTAGCCCCAAGACCATCATTTATCGGCACCACAAAGGTCGCTGGGGCAGTCCTACAAGCCCAACCATAGATGGTCACTCCAAGACCCTTGTCCCTTGTCAGGACAAGGGGTGATGGTTTTAAACTAAAACAGGGTAGGTTTAGACTAGATATAAGGAAGAAATTCTTTACAATGAGGTGGTAAAACACTGGAACAGGTTGCCCAGAGAGGTAGTGGAGGCCCCATCCCTGGGAACATTCAAGGCCAGGTTGGATGGGGCTCTGAGCAACCTGATCTAGTTAGCAGTGTCCCTGCTCCCTGCAGGGGGGTTGGACTAGATGACCTCTAGGGGTCCCTTCCAACCCAAAACATTCTATGATTCTATGATTCTAAGATGAGGTACAGACCTCCTCCTTCAAAATATCCCAAGATGTAGAGCTGGGTTTGGACCGAAGCTGCACTGCACACATGCACAGCATTGCAGTCTGCAGGGAGCAACCACCGCAGAGCTCCCTCCAGCCTGTCCCCCACGCAAAGCCACCGAGCTGGGACCTTGCCACCGGGCAGGATCTGCTCCACGCTGCGAGGAGGCCGGAGCACGCGTGTCTCAGCTGATGGGTGATGACTTCTGAAGGCATTTGCAGACAATGAGAAAAGTATGCCTGAAGGAGGGCTTCTGGGCTCTCGCATGGCAAGGCGACGAAGAGCACATTGTCAAAGGGCCACAACTTTTTTTTTAAAAAAAAAGTGCTTTCTCTTATATTTTGGCTGCTCCTTTATCACACTCAGCACAACTGTACGGTAAGAACCTGCACAGAGACACTTTGTAAGCTGCACGTAGTGTCACTGCAAGCTACCACCACCAAGAACTGCATTTTCATCGCCAGAAATGACACACAGAGCTCAAATGACACCATTCAGTCACCTCCTCAGTCCAATGTCACGGCGTAAGAAAGTCACGGGACTGGTCGTGAAACCCAGCTTTGTATTTCTCTGCAGAGTTTTTGAATTGCCCTGGAAATCTCGCACACCTTTTAAACATTTCAACAGTAAAGTTGGAAAGGAAGCAAGAGCTTTGGCTCTCTTCACATTCATAACATTTTTTTAATTAAAATCCAGCTGGTCCCATGGTACATCATGCTTTTTTGTTGTTGTTGTTAAATGCAGCTTAAAAGCTTTGAGCAGCTGTAGGAAATTATTTCTGTTCTCTCTTGCCCTTCCACCTGGTATCACGTGCTGGAGGATAAGTCCTGAGGGGTGCTGTACTGCGAGATCAGGATTCCCAAAGAAAGCACAGAAATGAAGAGGAGGTGATGTACACCACAGGCTGGACCTCCAGCTAATCCAAGTTTGCACTATCCAACCCAAAGTTGGCCTGGTGCCGGTCCCCAGGTTCACATCAGCTGAGCACCTGGACCCTGAATTAAAATTTACTCTTTCCTAGAAGTGGAAATTCCCCCATCTCACCACTAATCATGGTTAATGCCTACAAATAATGTGGAAGTATTCGGACAACAACAGCAGACCGAAGCTGGGGCCAAATCCTGCTTCAGCTGTGAGCCGAGCTGCTGCCCAAATAGTCACCCATCAAAACTCCCAGGGCGATGCGCAGCAGTGGGGCAAACATTGGACCAGAGGGTTGCTTCCAGGCTTCCAGCCTTTCCAACCAGGTCCTGATTATTTACAGCTGTTCCCAGATGTTGTTACCCTTTCACGGGTTATTTGTTCCCGACTCAGCCTCCCCGTTCACACGCTAGGCGAGCTCAGGGCAAGAAAGAGAGAGGCTCCTTTCTCCCTTTTACTATGGAAACAGCCCTTTATCCCAAGCCTTGCAAATGCTTGGCCGCCGTTTCCCTCCCACCGCCACCCCAGCAACCCCACCAGCCACCCACGTCTCATCCCAGCTCCCATTTCTCCCCTCAACAGGTCACAGCCAACTCATCTGGCACAGACACCGAAAGCGAAGCCGGACTGCTGAGCACCTTCTCGTCCCCAACCAGCCATCAGAACCAACCCCCCCCTTGCAAATCACCCCCTTTGCTCCCCTTTTGTTACTGGTTCTCCCCATTCTCTGGCTCTTTGGGCTTTGTTTCTCGCTGCCATCCAGGCAGGAGCCAGATCAATCGCCCGTTGTCACATCCCAACCAACACGCTCAAAAGTCCAAAGAAAAAAAAAGGAAAAGTCAAAGAAATCCCCACCACCACCCCCCACTCCCGGTGCTAACTTTTAGGGCAGGCAGGAAAGAGCAGGCAGGGATGTATTTCACCGGGCAGGAGCATCTTTAAGAGTTTGGAGAGAGGAGGTAACTTACCTCACCGGGACGCACATGAAGGGTTTTTTTTTTGCTTTCTGCTGCACTTGGGTTGCTGTGTCCTTTGCTTGTGACACTCCAGGACCTGAATGGTGGCACCGCTGTGTGACACCCGGTATTAGAGAGGCGGCTGGAGCTGTCCCTCCCACGGTAGGAGGGGCCACGCGGGGCTTAATTAATTCAGTTCCCAAGGCTGGAAAAATTAAAATCTCATCATGGGATGCAGGCAGCTGCTCACCGCATGGCTCTGGGAGATGCCGGGGACTTGTGGGGGAACCTTGGTTTGATTCATCCCTCACACACACCCCCCCCCCCCGAAGAACAGGAGAGACTTGGTATTCAGATCCTGCCCTGGCAGAATTAAGTGTCCAAAGGATGAGGTCCGAGGAAATATCCCAAAGGAGATTTGGGCAAGATGTGTTGTCGCTGACCCTCGGAATTAAAACTCCTGAACCTCCTCCGGGGAAATGGTTCCCGCAGCAGTAAGCCCCAGGCAGGAATCTGCCGTACCAGATTTCTGAGCAACCCTGGATGCAAAACCTGCTTATTTCACTTATTTTTTGCACAGTTTTGAGCTTTAATATCTAAATCCTATTAGAGACCTAACTTCCTTTGGAGGGGGAGATGGGGCAGGTCAGCACAACCAAAGCAGCTTGCACAGTTGTATTTTATAACCTCCAATGTGTCCTGGACTTTCAAAGAGGCATCCATAAATTTTCACAGGCTAGGAAGCTGCGGAACCTTGTGGAGCAACTCTTGCTCCTAAAAAGCTCTTTGCTGCATGAAGGGCTAAAGAAACATCCCCCTCCAGCCCCGGAGGGCTCTCTGAAACACTGCCGGCACAGTTTTTTCATCCCTGTCATCCCTCACATTGGGATTTTTTTCTTGTTGGATGAAAAGACGGATCAGAGGGTCCCTCAAAAGCAAAATCAGCAAACTGCCCTTGCAAATGGAAAAGGGGAAGAACAGGGCAGAAATGATGGCCCAGCAGTTTTTGGGCAGTTCACGTTACAAAGAGAAATTTATAATTAGAAGACGAGCTAAGAGATGACCCCCTGGTTCACTCTGAAACCTAATGATGAGCAGAAAGCATGTGAGTTCCACTTTAAAAGCAGTATTGCTGATCCTTACTTAGCACTAGGTCCTAAAATAGCATCATCTCCCTCTGGAATTGGAATATGAAATAAATTAGGGAACCTTAAGGTACGAAGGTAGAAGCAGCTGGGTTTATTGCTGATGATCTTCCAAATAGCGCTCAGCTGGCTGGAGTAAAGAGGCATGGGAGCATGTGTGAGCCTCTAGAAATATTACTTGCTTTATGGTCTGATTCCTGGAAACCTGATAAATAGGGCAGGAAAGGGTGAGGTTAAGAAGCCTGATGGCACTGGTGAGATGTAGGGAGCAGCAACAGCAGCTTTGCCAGGTACCTTGCGGTTTTAATTGCCTGATTGATCCACTGGATTTTTCTCCTTATGTACTTGAAATTTAGATGTCTCCTTCTATATTTCTTATATATTTCTCCTTATATATTTTCTCCTTATGTATTTGCGGCCGTGTTGCACCCAGCTTCATCATGGGGCCACACTAAAGTCCTGAAGGTCCATGCCCAGGGCACAGGGGTGGCCCAGCAAGTTTAGGGAGTAATGGAGAGCCCAGAGAGCCCAAGAGCTTTGCTCTGATTTTGAAGCCAGTGGCAAGGTCAGCGCTCCCCAAAATACCTTCTCAAGGGGCTTCACCACCATCCTTACCCAGGCTGCCTTTCTTCCAGCTGCTGTATCCTCATGGCGTGGATGGACTCCAAGGGGTCCATGGGGTATAAGGGGACAGGGCTGAGCAACATCACCAGGGCAAAAAAGCTCCCTGCAGTGGAGGGAAGAGCCCTGAAAAAGGAAAACCACAACCATAGCCCCACCTGCTAACAAGTGAAGAAACCCCCAAATATCCCTGTTCTCTGCCCTAAAATAACGCTGTGGGTTGTGCTTTCTTCTGGGTACCGAGACGCAAAGCCTTCAGTGCCGCAGTTTGCTCTTCAGTATCTTCAGCTCAGAGTTCACCAGCTTATCTCAACCACAAAACCCTCGCCCGGTGTCCCAGCCCTGCTGGGCGAGGGTTTTGTGGTTGAGACAAGCTGGTGAACTCTGAGCTGAAGATACTGAAGCCAGAGCAGCCTCCACCCGTCCGGTGAGTGCTTTGCCAGATGTTTGAAGAGCAAACTGCGAGGATCTGCTGGAGCCCTGCCACCGGCAAGCCCGGCCTTGGAGTTTATAAGCCCATAAAGAAAATGCCTGCGAGGACCCGGTGCCATACAAACCCACCCTGGGGATATCAGCAGGACAGGTCAGCCTTGAACCCTGGGGAGTTTTGCCTTTGTTTGTGTCAGGAGAAGATAGAACCAGGGGAAAAATGGCACAAGCAGGGAGCGGGGATGATCTCCCTGCCCAGCTGCCAGCCACGAGGTGGAGTACTTTGTTGGGAAATGTACACGTTCATGTCCTCCCACCCAACGTCCTACCCTGTTTGGGACATTAGTCCTCTTCCAATGCCCTGCCTTGGCAGGATGAAGGGGTCGGCATGTATCCCCCTCCGCAGGCTGTGCTCCCATGTCATCCCCCCCACCGCAGGGTTGCCCAACGAGCTGCTGCAGAGCCTGGAGAGCAGGTGAGTCATGCAGGTAACAATGCGAGATTAATTACAGCAACAGCATCATTTATAGCGTTGGCGGTTCCAGGAATGATAAGGGAGGCGGGGGGAGAAGGAGGAGGTGACCCGAACTGAGCCAAACTTCAGCCCTTGCTCTCCCGGGGGACGACAGCGGGCTGGCACAGACCCCGCAGCCAGGGGCGAGTGGTACCCCACTGAAAAGCAGAAGCATCAGTCAGTGGAGGTGCAGAGGATGGGCCGGGGGGAGAAAGGGACTTTGGGTGGCTCCAAGCCCTGTCATAAGAGAGCAGAGATTCCGCCAGACCTGCCACGGTTGGCACGTCCAAGCGTAAAGATGCCAACAGCCATCTTCACGCGGAGCCCTGGGGGACGAGGCTGCAGTGGGGTCTCTCTCCCCATCTCCCAGCCCAAAGCCTTTGACACGCGGCTCTGAAACATCAAAAATCAGGGAGAGCATCAGCCCCCCCCTGAAGCATCATGTGGGAAAACTCGGGGCAAAGCTGAGGCACTGTGCAAATGGGGAACAGCAGGTTTTGCACGGTGCTGGCAAGCCTCTGGGGAAGGCAGGGCCTGACCCTGCTCCTGCATCCCAGGATATCTCCTTCCCTGCCATTTCCTAGGCTGCTTGGATTGATCAGAGTTATTCTGAAGCCCACATGCTCCCAAGAAATGCTGCCGTCCCTTCCCGAGTGATGGCAGCGGCAGCGAATAACAGTGCAAAGCCCATCGGGACGTGCGGAAGACCCAACAGTTTCTTCTGGAGTGTGTGACCCACCAGGTGCAAAACATATCCCAAACGTCAGAATTTCAACTCAAAAAAAAATCAGCTCAGGCAGCCAGAATTTCCAGGCTGCTACTGCTGACTCCAGGGGCTCAGAGAGGGGCTCTGAGCATCGTTTCTGAGTGAGCCGCATCCCTTGGGTGGGCAGCCAGGAGGGACTGCTGGAGTCACCATGCAGCCCAACGGTGGGGAACCAGCCCTCCAGCACAATACAAACCACGTTGTGTGGATGGAGGGGGGTGGTGGGGAGCTTCACATCGCCCTTCAAAGCGGCGTGCAGACCGGTTGGTACGGCGTTGTGAAAAGATGGGGGGAGGCAGTCCTTGCTCTTCTTACCTATTGTGTGGCTGCCCTTCATGCAACGGCCTTGCTTTGTTCTTTCTTGGCAGAAATCAGGGGGTTGCAACGCAGCTGGTTGCAACTTGAGTTACCCCGAAGGGTCAAGAGAGTATTGGGGGGGAAAAGCAGATGCAAGGACTGGTTGAGGAAGAAGAGGGCCCGATAAACTGTCCCTTGGCCAAATGTTTCTAGGCCCGAGCAATGTAAGGTGGCAAAGGGTGCGGGGGGACCGTGCGGGATGTCAGGAGTGAAGCACATTGGGGTTTTGTTTCATGAACAGCTGGGCAGCTGCTCTGTGCTGCCTCCTCCCGCCTCCTGCTCCTCTTTGGTGGGTGAATCTGGAGGACCATGGTAGCCCTTTCCCTGTTGGTCTCCCCCCGGGTGTTGGGAACACCCTGCCGCTTCTCGTCACAGCGAGGTCCCCCCTTTTCCCAGGGTTATAAACCCCACAGGTCGCCCTACAGGGAACCATGCAGTGTGTGATGCTCCTGAGCCCAAATGAGTTTTGTGAGGGCTCAGATTTGATGCTCTGTTTTGGGTCAGCAAAGGGGTTTCCCCCCACTCAGGCTCTTAAACCCGTGCTGTGCCCCATCTCTCCCAGCCCAGGCCATGATGCTTTGTCACCATGGAGGCTCTCGGGTGGCACTTGTCATCAGCAGGATGAGCCCAGGGACTTCACGAGCCGCTTCTCACCCTTGGCATGGGTGGGTGGCCCAGGCCAGCAGAGCCAGGCTGGTGGGAGGGAGCTGCCAGTGATGAGATGTCCCTTCCCCAGCGTCCCAACACAGGAGGTGGCATTGCCTAAAGCCCTCGCACCCACCTGGGAGCACTCAGCCCACCCTCCCGAGTGCAAGGGGAAAGCAGAGCTGGATGGTGCCTGGAGTGGGGACACCACCATATCTCTCTGCCCTAGCAGTGCCACTGACCTTGCACTTGTCCTCCCTGAGCTGGGACCTGCCTGCCAGCTGCTTCATGGTGGCAAAGGAGATGGGACAAATTATAGCATCCCTGGGTCAGGCCATTCCCAGAGCCTGGGGGGCTCCAGGGTGCCTACAAAACACAAAGACCTTGGGTGAAAAGCGGGGTTAGAGCCTGACACGTTTGGGAAACACAGGGAAAAGAAGAAAGTGGTGGATGCTGCCCACCTAGGGGACCATCATCCATGCAGCCATGAGCTTAGGGAACAAAAAGGCAGAGTGGGGCTGGGGGAGCGGTTTGCCCCCGCAGCTCACTGCCCTCCTGCACCAATCCAGCCCCCAGGAGCAGCCTTTGAGCATTTCAGCTCACCACCAGAGAGAAACCAGAGGGTTGTTACTTGCCCACTGCCCTGGTTGTCAAGCACTGGAAGGGGCTGCTCAGGAAAGGGGTCAAGTCCCCATTCCTGGAGGGATTTAACAGCCGGGCGGACGAGGTGCTTAGGGCCAGGGTTTAGTGGTGGGATGGCAGGGTTAGGGGAATGGTTGGGCTTGATGTTCTTAAAGGTCTTTTCCAACCTCAATGATTCTATGATTCTGTGATTCATAGCCCGATCCAGGAGTGCTGGAGTCCCGGGCACCCCGTGGCCAGCAGGACCCTGACCTTGACTGTGAGCAGAGCTGCTAGCCCCAAATTTAAGCAGGTTAGTGGGGTTTGGGGGGCACAAGATGTGGGATGAGGGACGGGTCCTGGTTCACTTCACCCATGGCTGCGTTTGGAGGGGACGAGCCTCTGCTCAGCAGTGCCTCGCAGCCTCTCTCAAACCCCCCAGCTGTCCCGGCATGGTGGGGACATGTCCCTTCTGCCTTATCAGGCTTAACTGGTATGTCCACACCGACCCAGCCCACCCGAGAGCCCCACCAGACCTGGGGGAAGCATGGGGGTGACTGCAGATGCCCACCCTGCTGATGCAGACCCGTGCTGTGGTGGGAGCAGAGGACCTGTCCTGGATGGCTCCCACGTAGGACATGGCCTGGGGGGGGGGGAATACGTTTGCCTTAGGAGGCTGCCGCAATGCGTAAGGGTAAAGAATAACTCCAAAATGAGACAGGAGCAAAGCTGGAGATGGGGTGATCGCAGAGGAACGGACAGACTGGGGCACCAAATCCCACATCACGACCATCTCCTTATCCCTGCCGCTGGGTGCTGGCTGTCTTCAGCATGCGTCCTCCAAAAGAAACATAAAAAGCTTCTTTTTGTGTTTCTCATGGAAACTGAGCAAGAGAAAAGGAAACGAATCCTCAGTGCAGGCTGCCAGGAGAGGGCATTACAGCCCCAGGAATGGGCAAGGACCTGCCAGGAAAGCCTGGCAAGTTCCCTGCTCACGCTACAGGAGCTCCTCCAAGATGAGCTTGGGAACCAACACCTGGAAGTCTCCTGGGTGCCAGTAAAAACGAGGGAGTCCATAAAAGCATGGTGTGCATGGGGTGCTGCAGTTTCCCCGGCAGCGTGTGATACGGAACAGCTCATCTCAGTTGTACCTACCAGCGTATCGCTGCTCCTACCGCTAATCCCCCCATTTCCCTCCCAAACCAACTGATATCCTGCAGTTACACACAGAATTAACTGTTCCCACCAGGATTTCACGGGCTCTGAGCTCCGTCTGGCTCAGACCTGGGGGTGTGTGATCCCCAAAGCTTCTCCCCATCTTTCCTCCCCTCTTTTGTCCCTCCGTAGATCAGCTGGTCTAACATGCAGCATCACCCCTCCCTGTAAACCTTACCCCCAAGTCACACAAGAGCTAAGAGAACAGGGTCACTAGATTTAGGAACAACGTAAAACTTTAAAGGTCTGGGGGAGGTGGCACAGAAATAGCAATAATTGCACCTGCAGGCTCAGGACACCCCTCTGAGCTCATCACAACAGGGTATCCCGGCTGTGCAGATGGAAGAAAATGTGATGTTGGGAATAGAGAACTGGAGCAGGGATGTATTTTGCAGCCAGGACATCTCGACCAGGACCACTGCAGAAGCTCACCCTCTTTGCCTTCCCACACACAGCTGAGTGGGTCCTTCCCTTTTCTCTGTTTAAAAGCTGCAAGCACAAACCCGCTGCACATACCCGAGCACTGCTGAACACCAGATTCTGCTGGTTTGGACCTACGAAGGACAGGCACCAAGCTTTGAAAGGGTGACCCATGCCTGGGCCAACTTCATTAGGGCTTCCTAAGTGGAGATGTGTTGAGACCTCAGTTTCACCAACGTGTTTGGTTAAAGGTTGAAATCTTCAGAATTATTTTATCTGACTCTCCAAAACTGATTCAAGTACTAAAAAAAAAAACCAACCTGCTAATTATTAAGGTTTGGTTAGGAAGTCACCTTTGAGGACAGCTCTCTAGGGCTCTGAAGAGCCTTCAGATGGGTTACACTTCACCAAAATCAACATCAACCATTTCTTAAGGCCTTGAAATCACTCATTGTCCAACATCTCCCACCCACAGTGACTGCTGGGCAATTCAACCAAGTTCATCTAAAGAAAAGAGGTCTCCAAGACATTAAGTCCCCCCAGAAGTCATGGAAAATGGTAGCTAGATGGAGATAGAGGTAGACCCACCAAACACCAACCTAGCAGCATTTTTGGGGGCGCTTTATGGGGTACATTAGCAAGATCATAAGTTTGCCTGGTACCCTGCTTTGTGAAGCTTCAGGGGAGGAGGAAGTGGTGGTGGACCAGTTAGCTTTCCTGTATCTAATAGGACAAGGACATCCGACGTGGGATGCTACCACATGGCAGCAAAGAGAACCGCTCACAGTCTCAGCCAGTTGGGCTGCAATATTCCTCTTGCTCAAGTGATGGGGCCCCTCATCTTCGCAAAAAACAGAGAATTTGGTCTCTGCTCTGGCTTTCCTGAAAAAGAGCTGTTGGAAAGCAGTCTCCAGCTGGAGCATCTGTTCTGGGCAAAGGGGATTTTATGAAGCAACATCAATGGCCTGATTCTAGCTGGTTATGTTAAGTCCCTGTGCAAGGTCTTCCCTTTTCCTCCAGTGCCCTCTCCAAAATCCGGCTCAGCACCCGGCTGACCCCCAAGAGCTTGGCAGAGCTTCTCACTGCTCCTCACCCCCACGTTCTCCAGAGGCTGAGCTCAGAAAGTCCTCTCAGCACTGGGTTGGGTTTCTCAGACTTCAGAGTAAAAACATCCAGGTTGGTCGGGTGTTTTAGAAGCAGGAGACCAACTGCAGGAGGAGGGTTGTGGTGGCACACGCGTCCTCCCCAAATCATGATGCTTCTGCTCCCCGCTGCAATGAGGCAAGTACGTAGGATGAAAAACTCCTGCTCTTGTCATCAGCCTCATCCTACTGATCCCACACAAAAAAGCAATGCTGGGGAAGGTGGTTGTAGGTAGCTGTCCCAAACCCTCCCCTGATTTCCTCCTCCTTATGAGGAGCCTCAGACACCAAGCTCTACCTGGGGAGAAAACAAGCACCCGGGAGGCAACAATTTCCCTCGTCAGCTGCTTCCTCCTCTTCCTCCTCAAGCCATGGTCTAGAACCTGCTTCCAGACTGATGTTTGCCAGAGCATTAGCTACATCAGAGCGGTAAAAACCACACTTGCTGCAACAGCTTTTAGCGTAGTCACTTTGCTCCGTCAAATAAGAGCGGATTAATCTAAGATAAGACCAGAGAAACGCAACCCCTCCTCTGAGCTCAGTTCTACCGTCACTGCGAGGGTCATCGAGACAGCAAGTGAGGGAGAACCAAGTAATTAATGCAGGTTTTATGTCAGGTTTACCGTTTTATTTTTCAGACAGCTGAGCTGACCTCGCACATTAAACAAACCCAGCACTACAGGAGAGTTACACCGAGGCAGCGTGATGAGCAAGACCTTATCTGGCTGGTTTTGAAACGGCGACAGCCCCTGTGTTTTTCCAGGTGGCAGATGGCACAAGGACCTCTGCTGGCAGGTGAAAGCTGCGGTCAGAAACCTGTGGGTGCAGAGTGACAAAGCCACCTTTACAAACACAAGACCAAAGCCCGGTGGCTGCTGACACGATCCCAAAGCAGCGCTGATGGTGAAAAAATGCCATACCGATGCCGCA
>NW_009259435.1:2961813-2965126 GCF_000687185.1 Egretta garzetta | reverse complement strand
TTGTCATTCCTAGAAATCTGTGTTAAATTTTCTTCTGCCATTTCATGTACCTGCAAAATCTGGCCTCTCTCCTCAGTTCCTTGGCACATCAAGGCCACCTCCTCCGTTCTAGCTCCCACTTTGCCTTTTCAGCTGAGTTTTGTCATTTTTGCGAACCTCCTGGATTAGCTCCAGCTCTCTTAGCACGGGCTGTAACTCAAAGCCATATTGCTGCTCCAAGTCTCCACTTGCAGCACCTCTCCCGTTCTGCTCCCCTCCTTCAGAGCCGTCGCTGCCTTGAGATGCAGCAGGCTGCTGCGGCACCCCCTGAACTTCCTCAGCGATCGCGCCGTTTGTGGTTTTAATCTTTGCTTCATCCTACCCCAGCACCCCTTGGACCAACTCCATCTTCTCCTGTAGCTCTTCCCACTACTTGCCTTCAGGCACCCATTTTGGCAGCCAGTTTCTGCCCCGCTCCCATCTGTATTGCTGTTTCGTTACTGTTGACTCTTCCCTGTCCAAGTTCCCAGCTGCATCTCTAAAATCCCATCCTTGACATTGTGAGCTGTCATGAGCAACAAACGATGAGATCCTAGAGCATCAGTTATCCATATGCTTGATCCAGTTGGGCTTACAACCCCAAAATACATCTACAGGCTCTCTACTACTGTTGAAATAAGAAGCCATTAAAAAGTCTTGGTATTTTACGGTGGGAGGATGGAGAATCAGACTTCACCTTTAACAATTTTAACATTGAAGATGTCATCATCTACTGTACAAATGGACTATGCACGCTTTTCATTAGGAATGAGGTTCAAACAAATATTATTCTTGGACTTTGGTCTGGACCAATTTTACTGCCAGCCATGGAAGGTGGTTTCAAGCTTTAAGGAAGCAAGTACCTCCTCAGAGGCCATCACCGTCTGCTCTCGCACAGTACTTTGCTGCAAACGTGCCCTACTTGTATCAACCTGCGGCATTTTGAGAGACAGATGGATGAGGATGCTAGCAGAGATCGCGGCTAAGAGGCGACAGCCTTCTACACACCTCACATTTCTGACCAGGCGATGGTTTTGGCACTTTCTCAAAACGAAGCCCCTGAAAAAAGGGGGGCATCGAGTTGGAAACAAAACACTGCGGCAACCCCAGTCGCTTCGCAAAATCACGGCTTTTGTGTCGGGGTGGTGTTTACCCCCCCAAGCCTCTTCTCAAGCCCTAACCAGATCGTTTAAGTCAAGTAAGCGTCTCCATGGAAACCTCCTTTCTCAAGGAGCCTCCTTGCTGGAGAAAACCATGCACCCCTTTTGTTTAAAAGGGGAACGCGGTTTGGTAGGAGCATAATGCCTGTCTAGAGAAGAGCCTGTAACAACTCATCAGCCAGATTTATGTCCTTTAAAACCACGTCCAATTGAATAAGCCACTTTAGGGAGGGGTAACGGTGCGCTATCGCTGCCGCAACTAAATTAGCAAGTTCTGCCATCCCTGCCCTGGCTCTCAGCATCACTAAATTGCCTTCTTCAAGGCACATGGGGGTCTGTGTACCCCCCACACACACACAAACTCTTGGCCCTGGTGAACTCCAAATTAATCGTTCGTTTAAAGAAAACCTAGAGCTAAAGTCATACAAATAAAGTTATACAATGCCCATTCTTGAAATATAGGAAAAGGCTTGTTGAAGCTGCAAGTAGCTTCCTAAATAGGACAATATTCCATGTTTTGGAAAAGAAGAGGAGTTTTA
This sequence comes from Egretta garzetta, assembly GCF_000687185.1. Classification (NCBI taxonomy): domain Eukaryota; kingdom Metazoa; phylum Chordata; class Aves; order Pelecaniformes; family Ardeidae; genus Egretta; species Egretta garzetta. Next base: position 2,963,409 of record NW_009259435.1, on the reverse strand, counting down.
GCCTCTTCTTCCAGCAAGCCCTTTGTAAGCTGCAACATGTTGTATCATTTCTGGTACAGGATTGCTTGAGACCCCTCAAAAAGGAAGCCAATTTCCAGACAGGATACTCAAACAATTGAATATTTCATGTCCTAATACAGAAGAGATATTTTAATATTAATAGGCAAATATATAATTGATTAAGGGCCATGATTAAAAATGGTTTCAAGTCAGGCAAATCAGTTCATGGCGATATGTTAAAAAAAAAAAAAAAAAGCAAAGCTACCAAAGAAGTTCTCCAGTTGGAGTCACTTTCAAATCACAGTGGAAGCAAGATGTTCTCAGGAAAATATTTTTAAGTCAGACAGTCACTATTTAAGAGCTCTCTTTAGATGGGAAGGTGCCATAAAGGGCTACGTGGAAGCTAACACAGGTGCTGATGCCAGGCAATGCCCAGATGAAGGAAGACTAGAGGAAAGGATGTAGCTCAGAACAACAAAAATAATGCCATTCCCCTAAGCTTAAGGTAGTTACAGAATTTTTTAAGATTTTTTGAGACCATAAAACCATGACCTGCCTGGTAACTTGAGACGAGGTCCAGGCACGCTGTAGCAGTTACCTCCTTTTCCCAACCATGGGAAACAAACCCAAGCTTGGGACAACACACACCCCTATGGTCTTGCAGCTTCCCAGCGGAGAACGAAAGGTTTTTGGCAAACCCGTTCCCAAGCAGCCAACAGGACCCAGCCAGGACCAATTAAAAGTGGAAGTCAAGCAGATAGAAGCACAACACTAGCATAGGAAGAGGGATAAACAGTTGTTGGTGTCGATCCATTTCCATTATGCAACAGAGAATCCAGAAGGGTGACTTAAAGACATACAAATAACCTTTTCTACCTTCTTTGGGGAAACATAGCAGAAATCCTGCTGCAGAAAAATAAGCTCACGTACATGCTCGCAGATAGGGCATTGCCTTGAGGTTCTCATCGCAATGGTGTGCCGAGAATGGAGCAGGGAAGGAAGCTCAAGAGAAGTCAGAGACATTAAACACATTTGTGGATCAGATTTAATCCTGTGCTGTCAAAAAAAGTCCAGTGCCAAATCTGTAAGGCCAGAGCTATATGAGATTTTAGATCAAGTGAGATCTAGCCCCTAATTCCTTTCTTCTCACGTACGCTATCTTGAGCCTTCCCAAGGAAATATAAACAAACTCCTCATCAAAGGGAATTATTCAAGGGTAGTGGCCTTCCATTCCACAACCTCCACCTAAGCTCCAAGCAGAGGAGCTCATCAATAGACCGTGTTCCTCTCCAAGCTGGCAGCTTTACTGTTTTGCCCACGGAATTCATCCTTGGATACAAGCTTTGCAAGGGAAAACTCTTAGTGTTACAGGGAGATGAAATTATATATACACAACGGGAGAGAGGTTGTAGATTTTGGCAATGGGCTTCAGCCTTCTGCCAAATAGTGACCACCGTGGAGCACAAAGGATGGGAGAAGGCACCACAGAAGCAAAAGACCTCACGAACTCCACCTACACCCGGTAAAACTAGTGCAAGAGCTGTCACGTATCATGGAGCAAATAGGAAAAATGTATTTGAATTAAAACCCAGGTGC
>NW_009259435.1:2953711-2961750 GCF_000687185.1 Egretta garzetta | reverse complement strand
AGAGAGATGAGAGGTTACTCCAGAATTGGTTTAAACTCACCGCATAAAGGACCAAAGCAGTACAGAGAAAGCAGCTCCCCAGCTATAATACAGATCTTTTACCCATTTTCTCTGTGCGTAAGGTTACTCCCTTGAGAGCTACTTGCTCTCCCAGAGGACTACAGAAGAAGGGGTAAGAGACAAGGCTATATTACTTCACCCAACATGCAACTACCTGGTGACGGTGTGAACAAGAACCTCATCCGACAGACTTGCCTGATAACCGTGAATACTTCAGTCCTCCCTCAGCCCCAAGTTATGAAACGCAGCAGTCATTTTATTAAAAATCAGTATACAGTTGAACATAAGCCCAGTGTTTACAACCAATCCCTCTAGTAGTTCCAGGTTTCCTGCTTTACAGACTATTAGCAACCAAAGGCATCAGTAGCATGAAGAAACCGCTATAATTTCAAAAAAATTAAAGTTCCCAGATCTCCAAGAAAGCAGCATCCACAATCAGTTTGTTTTCCATTGGACTTGCTCTAAGACACAAGAGTTTTCAACATCATTTTGCAGGCAAATCTTATCTTTATAATAGTAATTGCTCTGTTTGCTTTACCATACAGGGCAAGGGTCGCTAAGAAGCTTCACAGCGCTGATAAAATAACCCTAAAAGAGCTCTCTGTCAATTTTTCCTGTGATTTACCTTCTAGAACGTTGGAAATGTTTGAAATTTGTTTAACTAGTTGAGTTGAAACTAAAGGGGGGGGGGCCCAGTTGACACAATCTGGCAAACAGATCATCCATGAATTAAGTTCTCCAATGGCTGCAGGAAGCACACAGAGGCTTTCTCCATGCTCCCTCGAAGCATCCAGCGGGATGGTGGTAGGAGGGGTGCGTATTCACACCCTCGTTCCCCTTTCAGTTGTTACAGCCGTTCCCGTTTCTGCTGCCTGCTTCCTTCCCTCCTCAAGTCATCCAAAGCACAGAGCAGCCTCAGTGGTGTAGTAGCAGCTTGCCAGAAGCAGGGAAAGTCCAGCCAGCAAAAGATTTAATTTATTAAGATAAACATGGTCTAAGGCTCCACATTATTTTAAAAAATAAACACAGTAAGAAATATGAAAACAAACTGGCTCTGCTACGTGTAGGTCAGGTTCAGACGTTCTCAGAAAGATCTTCTCAGCCATACAAAATACTCTTCCCCTCTCAACCCCATCACAAGGATGGAAAGACAGCTCACTGTGTAAGATCAGCAATGTCCCTGTTGCGTGCCCTTCCACATTCAGTGAACAATAGCTCTGCCACCCTTCAGGGCAGATCAAAGTTTTAAGAACACCCCTGTGAAGGAGGAGCAGATGGGGAGAGGGGCAGGTAATTCAGTCTCTGAAACAAAACATCTAAAAGTCTTGACACGACAAGTGTGTTGACTCCACCACTTTAATGGTTGTTCTTGGCTGCCTCTTTAGCTGCAATAATCAGAGGAGTGAGACTAGACAGAGGCTTTGCAATTTTCAGGAACTGGTGCTAGGAAGAAGAAAAAAGAAAAAAGGGTTAGATTTTTCAGAACATGCCCCAGACATCTGGTGACTACTCAAAATATTGGCACCTAGACCCATACGAAGTCTAACAACCTATTCTAATCTCTGACATGTGAAACCGAAAGGTCTGTTGCCACCACAAACTTTTGGGGCTTGCCTGAAGTGATGAACAGATTTGCACCCAACACATGCTAAATTCTCCAGTGTCTGTAACATGTTCAAGACCAAGCAAAACCCAGCGAATTCCCCTGGGGAATTACAAAGTCTTGCAAAATCTCTAGTGAAATTCTGTGCGGAAGGAAGGTGCGCTAAAAACAACCTGCGCAGTTCAGACACAAGGCACAGGGCTTCCTGCAGGAATCACCTCTCATTTCTCTCTTCCCTGTTATCACAGGTCGGGTGAAAGCATCCCCTTGGCCTTCTATGGGTATCAGAAATTTGCAAAGCAGCTGGAATTTAGGAGAGTAGCACAGAGCTTGCAACACAGAACCATTCAGTCAGTCTCCCATACAAGGTGCTCTGTTAAGTAAAACAATATTGATGATCAAAACAGCCCTGAGATGAGACCTAGGCATGTAGGGCAAGCTCACAAGCTACTCTGAAAACAAAAAGCAATTCTATCCCACAGGACTTCTGAGCATCAGAAGGGATCAATCACCCAAGGCAACATGCTTCAGAGATAGGGGGTGGGAGGGAATCAGAGGCTGCAAGGTAGTTAAAAACAGGCAGAAATGTTACAGTCAAAATGTTCTCCTGCTCCAGGGAACAGAACATTACTGCGCTCTGGTATTTTGGGGCTGGAAAATCCAGGAGAAAAAGTGATCTTACAGCTACTGCCGTTCTGCCAGTGATTAATGGTTCATTACAGTCTCAGAAGGCAGCAACACATCCAAAACTGAATCCACTAGAGAAACTAGTGGAAAGAAAAGGAAAATGTAAAAGGGAACTGTCTCACAGTTGAGGTCTAAGTGCCCCTGATCAAAGATTTATTATACAAAGATAATAAAATAAATGCAAAGAAAATAAAACAAATCTTCCACCCCATGGCAAATTTGATAGAAGGAAGGAACACATGAACCACTGCTCTCATCCATGTTGGCAAAAAGCCTGGCAGCTTGGCCCTCCCCTTTCACCAGGAGTTCAGACTAAGACACCAGGTTTTCAGTGAAATTACTGATGATAGGGTGATGAGAACCTGGAACAAGTTGTCCAGAGCAGTTGTGGATGCCCCATCATTGGAAGTGTTCACGATCAGGTTGGACGGGGCTTTGAGCAACCTGATCCAGTGAAAGATGTCCCTGCCCATGACAGTGGGGTTGGACTAGATGATCTTTAAAAGGTCCCTTCCAACCCAAACCATTCTGTGATTAAGCTATTTCACTTAAGCTATAAGGTGTTCCATCATCTCTGTAAGGAGCAGTATCTGGCAAAATGTGGTAACGCCAAACTGCTCCAGTTAATGCAAGCCACGCATATTCCAAAGAGCTCCGTGATCCCTCCACCAGAAGGGAGACAAACAGAACATCCGATAGCTAGAAGCCCTCCCGCTGTCCAAATCAGAACAAGCATGGCCAGACCATGACAACACATACAGATGTCAGGGCCAGCTGTGCGAAGAAGCCAGGGGAACGAAGGGGTTCAGCATTTGGCAGGCCTGGGGCACAGCTATTATTTGAGGTTGGTTACAGAACACGCTGCACAGCTGCTTCTAGCAGCAAGTACAGCATAAAAAGGGAGTAGCCTGTTAATACTTTATTATAGATTTAGGTTTTGGGGTGGGTTTTTTTTTTTTCCCCCAGCAGGTTACCTGAGCTGTGCTTGTGCCTTCAGCTGACGCAGTATTTAAGACCCCAGCCAAGATCTCTCCGTAAGCCTGGCCTCAATCGTGACGGCACGATTACATTGATTCAGCCCTGTTCCCCATCACCTACCTGCAGCAGCTCTTTCGCAGAACCTCTCTTTTCCACGTCCATTTCAAGACAGCGATTTAAGAAGTCTCGGAATATGCATGAAAGCTTTTCTGGATTCTGCAGTTCTGGAGTCCCGTTAGTAGCAATGAGATAAAGGGCCTAAAGCAAACACAAGCGCCAAATAAATAGGAGGTTATGAAGGTAGATTCCACCTCTGGATTACAAAGACACTCATTTCTCTTCTCTTTCCCCCCACTTCAATGGGGAGAAAAAACCCCACCTTATCAGGGTGACTAATCAATTCTTAAGTTCCTGCAAACAGAATAGCTGCCAGTCCTATTTTTATGTGGATGGGATCCAATCCTTTATTGTTTCAGCCTCGTAATCTGGGTTTGGATCCTGTAGCCCTCTCAAGGGATTAGGAGCACAAAAACAACATTCCAGACCATGTTTACATAGGGAAGTTAACTGGCATGACTCTACCAGTGCTAGACTCCTGCAATAACTATATCCTCATGGGAGGGCACCCCTGAATAAATAAGAGATTTTGTTCTGTCAGTACTTTGCCTGAGCGCACAAGGCCTAAAAAGTCAATACTGTAAAGGTGCAGTTGGCTCCTTACAGAAGATGTCCAGCAGACCCTCAAGCAGCTTTTAGCACCCTGCAGAAACAAGCCATTTTGCTACTGCCTGGGGATGAAGCATTCACACACACACCCCCTCTGAGAATCAAGGAATGCAGAATTCATCCATTTCAGGATTTCATGCAAGAAACTTCCTGGATGGATTTTCAGAAGAAACTGAAATCTGTCAGAGACTTGTTAATACGCAGGCCCTTGATCCCATGGCACATCCCATGGGAGCAGTCTGACAGCCTGGGAATGGGCACAAGCTGAGTTAAATGAGGCCAAAGTACTGTTACTTAGCCACCCTCGTTTAACTCAACACCCAGTTTCTTTCCTTTTGCTCTTCTTTGCTGCTGCTCTTCTCTCCCCAAAAATCACTTCCAGTGCAAGAGGCGGAAACAAAAGTTGAACAGAATTTTTCTCGATCCCCTCTTCCTGTGGAGCTGGGGGAGAAGCCATAAACCTGACTTACATTAAGAGCAGTTACGACCCTACAAACTGACAGCATCTCCCTTTTCATTAAAAACTAAACAAGGGAAAGGCATCAGGAGGCTTAAGCCCTGTCTAAAGACTTACTAAGCTTGTAGCTTATTTGGAGCATGCAAGAAGGAACAATTCGCCAGTAGGAAAAAGCTCCGCTTATAGAATAGTAACACATCATATTTTTGAACTTAAGGAGAGCTCTTCCCCACTCACAGGGCACAAGGATTCAAGAAGTCAGCTGCTTTGGTGCCACCAGGTACTCTTTCTGCCTCTATCGGCACCTCCAGAAAGTGGGAAATTATGAGCGTGCATGATCTAGCTTATCAGAGCTGGCCAGAGGGTCTGCAACAGGAAGGACCCACACCTCTGCTATCCACAGCAAACTACAGCTTTTATCTAAAACTATCTCAAATCTTCTCCCTGCGACACCTAAGGAGATAGGAGGCTGCAGGCGGTGAAACCCCGCGGGAGGATTCACCTGCCTCCTTTAAGAGCCCAGATTTACCGGCGGGCTTAACGAAGACCTGAGGGCAAAAGATAGTTGCTTACTCTCAGGGGGTTCTCATTGAGGTAGGGGGGCTCCCCTTCGATCATCTCAATGGCCATTATCCCCAGCGACCAGATATCCACTTTGGGCCCATGTGTCTCCAAAACCAACGCTTACTGATGGCAGAGCTGTAGTACACGTTACCCTGCTGCATTGCCTGGTGCGTTGTTGCTGCAACTGTGAAAGGAAGGGTGGTTTTGTGGCTAATACAGAGGACGGTGTTGGGAGGCAAGTTTCTAAATCTGACTCACTGAGGCCATGAGGCTCAGAGCTGCTGACTTGTCTATATGAACGATGGGGATCAGTAAATAACCGTATATGGATGTCGAGACACTTGACTGTTTGCGGCATTCTGCAGCTGTAATATATGTAATATATGGTCTAAAGACTGCTCCTAGATATGTGAAAACACAAATTAATGCACAGTCTGATCTAGATACACCCCCTCAACCCACAAACTGTGTTGTCTGGTGATATTTTCAGTCCCAGAGATATTACTTCCCCAGTAGATATAGCATCACTCAAACAGGATTTGCTTTACAGTGCAAACAGTAATTAATTTCAGAATAAAGTACCTAAATTTATACTGATTATTTTCTTTGAATAGAAAGAAAGGTGGGGAGCCTTCACACAAAGACTGCTGGGTCCTATGTCTTGTATTTCACTTACCAAAGGGAAACTAATTCTGTTCTTGTCAGGCCAGCAGAATCAACACAGCAAGAAGCACTGCCCATCCTGACCCCCTATGGCACCGTGGGTCTAATTTTAGGCAGAATGATGAAAATTAAACCGATCCCTAGCTGAGTTTTCGTCAAAGGTAACAACCAGGAAAGGTACATATGGTTCGTAAACAGAGCAAATTTGCAACAGAGCCAATAAGCAGCTCAGGTCCAGAAGGTTACTGCATCATATCCACAGGACTTCTCTGACTTTAAACTACAGCCCGGTACCTGCATACTGTGCTCAGAGAAGTTATTCCGTAAGAACAGAGCACTTTGGCCCTGATCAGCTACTAATCACTAACACTCCAGAGATCTGACTGTACCAAAGTACAACTTTAGTCTAAAAAGCAATTATGTGCAAAAAAAAACCCCCCACCTTCTTACTCAGCATATCGGCACTGTGTGAATTTTGAGTCATATCTGCTGTCACTGCTGACAAAAATAGATTTATTTATGCCTGTTGGGTGCTAGCCAACAGAACGGAGAGGAAGAGCCAGGGAGCACAATTCTGTTAAAGCTATAGGTGGAAGATAATCATTCACTAGTTTCCAGACTTATCTGCATGGGCAATGACAAGCACAACAGCTACCTTGGCACCCGAGGGGCAGAACAGTCTCAAGGTTTCAATTATGGGTGATAACACAAGGAGAAAACAACATTTAGAGTCCAGTCTGGGTTGGCGATGTAAGATTAAATGTTTTCTACTTACGCAGTTTCCAAGTCTCCCTCCACTCCCCCCTAGGTACCTGCAGTATTTCCTAGGCTGAAGAAATTGCTCACAAATGAAGACTTCTGGCCCTACACCTCCAAACCCAGCTTTCTAGACTAGAGTAGCATTAAAATACTGTTATTTTAGTCCACAAAAATAGATGGCCCAAAGCTAAACAAACCCCAAACCTCACTTCAAGTCTGGGATCAGTTCACAAGGATTCATACTTGCCAATCTCCATTGAAACCAAAGCCACAAAGATACCTACAGGAGTGGTTCTACAGCCTCTTCATGGCCACAGCATCAAGCATCTCAAACACCCACCTCCCCATCCCCATAGCAGATAACAGGCCTGGGTTGATAACTCAAGTCATCACCAGCAATGTTCCCTGCATACTTAGTTTGACAGAGCCATCCATTCCCAGCAGGATGTTGTCACTCTTGATGTCTCTGTGAATAACTTGGTTTGAATGGAGGAATTCCAGAGCTTGGAGACACTGAAAAAAAAAAAAAATAAAAAAAATTTGAGATATCTTTACTGTGCATGAACTTATTCACCAGTCACAATTCGCCAACTAATGGACTCCAACAATGTGCATTTTGAGTATCAATGGCTTAGTGTCTTAGAGTCTTTCATATATCCAGTATGTGCAGGGCTACAGAGAGATATCCCACTGAGATCAGCAGGTCTTGGAACAGGTTATTCCCAAAAGACCTGGAGAACAGGCATAACCAAGGGGACTCCAACCCCATTTTGCACTCCAGTCCCTGCCTTTAGGGTGAAACATATTCAGCTTGCATTAGGATTGTGTGCTGCAACCTCCCAGATGAAATCCATCCTTTGAAAGACTGACTGTTGCATTAGAGAAGCTGGAGACAGCTATTCCTGCGGAGCCAGTGACAGGTCGCGGAATGCGTGTGTCCCCTTCCCAATCACAGCTCCCCCCCGAGCGCGAGTGTTGCTTTACCTCTCGGCACACAGCTGCGATTTGTCCTTCGTCCATGCAGGTCTCTGTCACAACATCTGTCAGGGAGCCTCCTGCCAGGTACTCCATGACCACCCAGAGCTCTTCTCCTACAAGGTAACTGAAGAGCAAAACCAGATCTTACAATCAGCAAGTACGAGGATGCCACCGCTTACCTAGCTGGAATACACGGGGTTTTAAAGCTTTCTAAGAAGCGCAGAGAAACCATGAGGCTTGAGCAGTGTATTTGTGGTGGTTTGACCCTGGCTGGACGCCAGGGGCCCACCAAAGCCACTCTATCACTCCCCTCTTTAACTGGACAGAGCAGAGAAAAGTACATCAAAAGGCTCATGGGTCGAGATAAGGACAGGGAGAGATCATTTTATCAGTTACCATCATAGGCAAAACAGACTCGACTTGAAAAAAATTAATTTATCAATCAAAATCAGAGAAGAAGAGAAAAACTGCTAGATATTAAAACACCTTCCCCCCACCCCCACCCCTCCTTTTCTTCCCAGGCTCAACTCCACTCCCAGTTTCTCTACCTACTCCCCCCAGTGG
>NW_009259435.1:2931490-2953173 GCF_000687185.1 Egretta garzetta | reverse complement strand
TTGGCCAGCGGCAGACACAGGGAAAACTTCCAGCAGCTTCTCACAGAAGCCACCCCTGTAGCCCCCCCACTACCAAGACCTTGCCACACAAACCCAATACAGTATTCAACAGTCCTGGGGCACCAGGTACTTGTGGTACTTTCTGCACACAGGAGGATCTGCTCACCACCTGAACGAGCAGAGGGAGGGGTGAGCACAGAAAGTCAAAAAGAGAGGTAATGGGAGAGCAGGCTACAATTTTCCCAGCCATAAAATCAAGGCTGAAATTTTCTGCCATGAAAAGGGCCCAGACTAAAATGGAGACCCAACCTTACAACTCCTGCTGCTGCTAGGAGTCAAGGATGGGGCCCAAGCATGCAGCCCAGACATTTGGCACGCAGCGTGGCTTTTGAGGGGCTCTTGCATCAGAAGAGGTGGCTGGGGGCTGCTTCGTTACTACGGCCATCCTGCTGTCCTAAGCAACTGCCTACCTTGCCTGGGCCCAAGGACAATCCTGGGTGACACAACGGAGAAAGAACACTTTTTTTCAAGCATCAGGCATTTGAAAATCACCTCAATCTTTTTCAGTCTACAAAACCAGTTTGGGATTTTGTCTGAAAAATTCAGAACCATTCATAAGGGCAAACGAGAACATCTTGCTGGATACAATAGCAGTTCTAAAGTTTTAAAATAAAAAAAAAAAAAAGGAAAGCCTAAAAGGGCAGGTCTTGTCCAAAAAGGCTGGTAGGAAGATGGGGAGGAGACAGCTGAGGTGGGGGGCAAGTTTTCTCAGCCATTTGGGATATTCTTCTCTGCTGGGAGGGTGTGCGCTGACATCTAAAAGCAGAAGATCCGGGATGAAGACTTCAGCACTAACTCATTTAAAAAAACCCAAACCACCAACCACTTCTGCCTTTTTGGGCCCATCTGGAAAAACATCAACACAATCTTCCATGACAGATATGTCAGGATGACACATTCCTGAAGGAAGGAATCATCAGCTTGAAAACTTGAAACCTCATCTTCTCAGCCTTTCCTCCTGTTTTTAAAGTGAGTGACAGATGAGTCAAGAGAGAGGGCAGAAATCTAATTAAAAGCTTCTGTGGGCATTAGAGTTCATCAAGCAGACATTTGCTTTGCTCTGAAACGCTGATCCTACCAAAGAGTGAACAGTGAATTTGCTAGGGGCCAAAGGCAAAAAGCAGGACAGGTTCTAGGGAACAGTTAGCTGGAAAGCAACAATGAAGGAGAAAGAAGTTAAGCCCAACCTGGCATGGAAAGCAGACAGAGATGAGCGAGACCTCACAGGAGTGGGCAGGAGGTAGGCTTTGACCCCAAAAGGACACACTGCCAACACCCGAGCTGATGAAAAAACTCCCCCAAAATAAGAATTGTGGTCTGAGCTGCGTGACAGAAGTGCTACAAGTTAGGGAGAGCTTTTAATATTGGAGACAAAGCTGGCATCTTTGTTTGGTGGTGCTGAAGACTACGCAGGGAGGCAGAGTCTGGAGTTTCTTTCAGGATGCAGAGCCCAACGACACAGGGCTGTGCTCCTGGAGCAGACAGGTCTCCAACACCACTATGGAAAAGAAGCTGATGTGCTGCCAGTTTTTCCCCCGAGCAGCACAGACCCCAGCAAAACCAGTATCACCTGCACAGCAGCCCCTCGGAGTGAGAGAGGAGCAGCAGAATTGCTTTCAGAAGTGCTCCTGTCAACTCTGCAAGCCACCTACCTTCTAATGGGCTCTGAAAGCAACTCCCGTCCACACCCTTCCTTCCTCCCCCCAAGCTGTTGCTGCTTCTTCATCACTCCTGCCAAACCAGGCTCTCTCCAGATTTTATCAGCATCGTCTTAACAAATCACCCTGGACATCACAACGCTTCCCTTCATTGCCACTAGCACCCTCTGCAGCCCAAACCCACCTGACTGTAAGGATGGGGGCAGAATGGGCTCCACCGCTCCTGTGTGACAACCCCAGGTTGCACATGCTGGGAGCAAGCTGGTATCTCTCCACAGCCAAAAGGGACAGAGCAAGCCAAGAACCACACTGTGAACCAAAGCTGTGCCACGAGCAGCCAAAGGCATGTGCCAAGACCCAGGCACCTCAATAATTGATAGATCTGACAAAACACGCAGGAAGGTGGAATTAACGGTGGCTCCCTGCCAGCTTGTCACCAAGTGAATGTCATTTCAGAAGACTGGGTGATGCCGTCTTGGGGATCTTTTCACTCTCTTGCTGCAGCAGAGGCCAGTTTTAGTCACTGGCTGCCTGCTGTTGGCATCAAAACCACTCTCTCAGCAGTTCCGGAGACACCACGAGGAAGTCCATACACATACATGCCTCTTTCCATGTGATGTCAGCCATAGCACGGTGTCACACCTTGTCACTTACAGTCACCTTCCAAAACAAGGCTGGCAGTCAAAACAAGCTGATGAAACTCTTTGAGGAAGAAGGAGGTGGTCTACAGCTTTCTCTTCACCCATCTGCAAGAGCAGGTAATGTCTGCTCCTGTAAGGTGATCCTCAGCTTCTGCTTAGATACCTTAGGAAGGTGTCCACCAAGTCCTTCCTATCACAAACACACACCAGTCAGTCATAACCCCTTTTTATTGATGAACTTTATAAAATTTTGCCCAGAAGAGCAAGACCATTCATAACAGATTTCTGCACCAGTAACATGCCTCCAACATGTGAGCATGAAGTTAGCCTGGGAAGAAATCAGTGTTTTCTTGTAGCACAACTGTCATTACATCTTCAGCTTTATTCATTGACCTTCCAGCCCTAGTTGAGTTTGGGGTTGGGGTGAGGGTAACAGTGGCTACCACTTCAAGTGAGGTTTTGTGGGGTTTCTTAGGTTAAGGTGAGTTCTTCAGAGAGAAGCCAAAGGGCAGGAGTTTGCTTTGCCTAACACTGGGCATCTGATGCCTATGTTCTGATGATCTTAAAGGTCTTTTCCAACCTAAACGATTCTATGATTCTACGTTTAGGTGCCTGAGTTTAGAAGCAGGGCTCTGAGGGCCTCTTTCACACAGTAGAAAGAAACTGGCACCTCCAGAAGGTAACTCAGCACACGTGGCTGCTTGTCTGCACAGGAAAACTAGCGTCACTGTCTTCAGAGCCGGATGCTTCTAAATTCAGCTCCTAAGTACAGCTGAATTAGGCCATGTCACGATCTTAAATGTCACAGCACGCCTTCTTGCAACACTGGCTACTTACACTGCAGCAGAAAAACTCTCTTAGCCATGAGCAAGAAGGCCACGCAGGTTAAGAGAGCACAGGAAACCCTTGCACAAGGGCAGGAGCTGAGGCAAAGAGAAGCGAGGGAGCTGGTTTATATCGATGACTATCTTGTAGCTCCCATTAGGGACTCAGAAGGGGAGACACTGTCAAAAAAAGAAGAGCAAAAAAGAAACCAGGTCCCAGAGTGGCAAGCGCATCCTTCTTCATACTTCCTTCTGCAACAGCAGTAGACAGAAGCCAGCAAGCGGCGTTCAAATATCAGCTTCATTCAATACTCAGGAAGCAAAGAGGCACATGAGGCCAGGCAGGAGGGACGCAGCTCCCCAGCAACAGGGTTCTGCAGTTGCAAAGCTGAAGTGGCATAACAGGCACAAGAACCCCCATGTTCCTCCTCATTGCCGCTCCGTCCATTTGCGGCACTCAAACAGCTGATCCCTCTGAAAAAGACTGGCGAGAGAAAGTGGAGGACAAAAGCAGCAGCTTTTGTTGCTGGAAGTTTGAACAAGACGGCACGACGTGCAGCGACCCTACAGCTGGGATGCACTGGCTAGACAAGGCAAGGGCATGTGCTCAGTGACGCTCTCTCTAATGGGAAGAACGTGTCTCTGAAACAGTTTTGCCAAAGCAAAGCCTCTAATCAGCCAGAAGAAATAAACAGTTCCATCCTGGATTCAATTCTTAACTCTTCATTACCACCTGATTCATTTTACACAGGTAATATCCTTCTGCTCTTTGTACGAAGAGGGCATCTGCCCAGCATTGCTTCCCACCACTTCCACAAAATTTCAGGAGCAGACTTTCGTTCCCTTCAAAGTAGCTCTTTGCAGCCGTGCATAGGACACAGCACCGTCTAAATTCGCCATCGCAACTGGTGCTGCAGTATACAAGTAGTACTTTTTTTGGCTAAGACATTAAAAGCCTGTTACAGAAACCTATTAAAGACACAGCTGATAAGATTTTGAGCAAAGAAGTGCGCAAGTACTCTCTCGGATTTCCAAAAGAGATTTTAGGTCACATCTCTCCATTGCACCTTCAGGAAAAATGAGCTGCCAAGATTAAAGCCTGCAGCTCACCCTGTCTCGGCACTCTTTACCCTGCAATAAGGCATCAGGACCATTGGATTCTGATGTGAGCACAGCAGACTGAAAATCCTGCTGCAGCTCGCCTGGAACTAGCTGTATCTTTAACAGAAGGTGAATGACACAGGCTTGACACAACGCGCTGCTGTTATCTTGATGGTGAATTCAAGCCACCACGCAACGCTTTGGCCTGTTGGATCTTCAGTACGCCCCAGATATCCGTGCTGACAGTCCTGGAATTCAAACAGGGGCGATGCAAGAATTTCTTGCACTTTCCAAGGCAGCTCCCTACCCCAAAAGCAATGCATTTACCAGTTGCTCTTTCCGAAGCAGTCAACCTCCCAACAGCTGATGATGGCGGCACTGCTACCATCGCCCTTACGTACAGCATTAGCATCCTGTGGGGAAGAGCTCTCCCAGCCATGTTTGTTTGCAGACCTGGCCATTTTACTGCTTTGAGCTATAGTGACCAGAATTTCCACAGCTACACATGTTTATTTTAAAAATGGTTTCCAGAGTCAGCGCAGCAGCCACTGTGCTGCTTGCTTCTGCTCTGTTGCTGTCCCAGTCCAAGGGCCATCGGCTCAAGAAGAGCAGGTCTGTACATAGATAAGCTGTTAGGTGCAGCTCTTGCGGCAAGGAGAAGTCGGGATCCAAGGAGGAGCTGTCCCATACGGCCATAATACATCCAAGGCTGAGTAGGAGTGCCACAGCATGTGTACAAGCCCACAAAGCCCAGCTCTGAGCAGGGAATAACCCTGTTCCCTCTGTCTTCCAAAGGGTTCTTGCCTCTGTGCCACGTCCCCTTTTTTCCCTTATTCACACCCGCAAGAAAGCAGCCTTGGGTGGTTGTGTTTCACATGCGATTCACCCGTGTCACTGCTATGCTACTGTGCAGAAAACCTCAGTGGGCAGCCACAGGGACAAGATTACCATCTAACCCTGGAAGGAGTTTGCTCCTCCACAAGCAGAATGTCAGCATTGCTCAGCAAACGAGGGAAGAAGAGGAAAGCAAATACAAATGACACAGTTCAAACTATTTCTATTTCTCCTCTAGTAGCAGGAAGGAAATGGCTTATTGTGTCAAATCTGGCAAAGCAGAGAGCTGAAAAATGGAGTCCTGACACCATACTGCTAATGTCAAGGGTGGATGTCACGAGGATGGAGCCAGTGGTGCCCAGCGACAGGACAAGGGGCAATGGGCACAAACTGAAGCAGAAGAGGTTTCAGTTGAACATGAGGAATAACTTCTTTACTTTGAGGGTTCCAGAGCCCTGGCCCAGGCTGCCCAGGGGGGCTGTGGAGTCTCCTTCTCTGGAGATATTCAACCCCCACCTGGACGCTGTCCTGTGCCCCCTGCTCTGGGTGAGCCTGCTTGAGCAGGGGGGTTGGACTGGGTGATCTCCCGAGGTCCCTTCCAACCCCTGCCATTCTGTGATTCTGTGTAATGCTTTTGCTGCCAGCACCTCTAAAGAGAGACTAGATACCCCATTAATACCGATTCAGACACCTCTATATATAAAAATATCTCCTAGGATATGGAGAGAGACCACCAAGCCTCCCGCACCCCAACGTTGCCACATGCATTAAGATTGCCCTATACCTGCATTAAGCCGAGACAGGATCACTTAAGACAGCGACAAGGAAGCGCCTTTCAGAGTCCCTTTGTGAACTCTTCAAATCATGACATACCTGTCCAAGTAGTTGACAATGTTGGGGTTTTTGTTTTCCCTCATCACAAGGATTTCATTAATAATCAGTTCTTTTTTGGGCTGCTGCTGCAAATTCATCTGTTTGATTGCAACCTGCAGTGAAGAAAGACCAAGTAAAACATTATTACATTCAAGGCCAGGTTGGATGGGGCTCTGAGCAACCTGATCTAGTTAGCGGTGTCCCTGCTCACTGCAGGGGGGTTGGACTAGATGACCTCTAGGGGTCCCTTCCAACCCAAAACATTCTATGATTCTATGATACAGGAGTCCCCTGCCAGTACCATTGGCAATTATTTTAGTCCCACGTTCACGGGAAGCGTGAAAACCCTTTTTCCTCACGGGTTGCTCAGCCATTTAATAACGCTGCAAGTTCCTGCAGCCAGTCCATTGCCACACATGCTGGAGGATGCTTAATGCCAAAAAGGACAAGGGGAATTACTATTTTCATACTGGACCTTTATGTCACGGTTGGATAGCCAACTCCATCTACAGCTTTTTGGTAACAAGGAGGAGATCCCCTAACTCTAGTATGGCCCGATATGTCAAAACCTTTTTCTATTTCTTAAAGGATTCTTACTCATTTTATTTTTAATTAGATGTTTCTGGAAGTTTTTTGGTGGGTTTTTTTCTGCTCCCATGAAAATTTGTGCTTCTAGAAATCTACAGCAGGGCAGCCAGGCATGGAGGGGGTAAATAACGTAGCCTAAGCTTAGTACTTCGAGGTGGTAATTCTATTCCTTTCTGTCACAGTAAGACCTGGGGAAAAGAAGCACCAGTGTTTAGATAATAAAAGGCTGAAAATAAGTAAATTGGATTCCGCTTTAGCCCCAGTCATAACGGAAGGGCAATAAGGATGGATTTGCCAGTTGTAGCCCTTTGGCGTAGTAGCTTTCTGCCCGCTTCAGGAATCCTACTCTGCATGTATATATGCAGAAAGCAGGAGGCCACAATATGTTTTTAACTCTTACGTTCAACTCCCCACATACCAGTAGTTCACGAGAGCACCTGGCCCTCAGACAAGCCTTCAAATCAATGACTACTCAGCACGCCAGGAGGCAGAAACACTTCCGTAGATGTTACAACCCAACGGTATTTGGTACAATATTTAGGCACAGGGAATGAAATGTAATTATGCTTTGACAAAACTGCTATTTGCAGAGAAAGAGACCTAGGCAAATGGAGGGGAGCCAGTAACTCCAGCTCACAAAAGCACGGATTAAAAGAAAGAAGCCACAGAGTGCCAAGATAGACGGATACAATTAGCGTTTTGATAGCAGAGCAGGGGAGACTATAGAAAAATCCCAACACATGAGAAGGCAAGGACAGACAGACACCATGCTGGTTTTCCACAGCATTTATGAGGGCTGCCAAACAGTACTTAAAGAAGGCAAAACCAAAAACCCTATGCTGCTCTTTGCGCAAGACCAGAGAGGAGAATGAAAGATGAAGAAGAGAGGGGAGGGATTTGATGTAGATAAAGAAATCCCAAACCAATACTGAGGGAGCTTCGGAGAGGCTCCTGTACTTCCCCACTCCTGTTCAGAGGTAGGCCTATGGTCCAAGTGCAGGCGGGAGCCTTTTCCTTATCTAAGACTGTCCCGTGCACTAGGACACAAAATAAACAGCTTGTAATTATACTAGACAGCCATCATCAGTGCAGATCTCTGGTATTCTTAACCCTGAGAGCTGCCCAAGGCTCCTGCATAGTGCAAAATAAAGCAGTTTCCTTCCAGTGTTTCCAAAATGTGTTGCTGTTCACTTGGCTCCTGAGCTGAAAGGATTGGTAGCAGCGCGCTTCACAGAAAGGAACAGGTCAGCAGCATGTCAAGGTTACAGTGATCCCAAATGCAAATTTAAAAATCCAGGGCCCGATCACACTAGTGGAATGGGAATGATTTAAAAGTCTGTTGTAACGTAAGGGTTCAAATATTCACGTGGGAGTCACCAAAGGGGTCTAGAAAGAAAGCAGAAAACCATCGAAGGAGTTCCTCCTCCTATAAAATTTCTCATTGCTTCAAAATAAATGCAACGCCCCTTCCTCAGAGGCTGCAATTAAACTGTATTAACTCTTCAGGAACTGGAAAAGAGGGTTAAGGAGTTTCAGCAAAAAGCACAGTTATGAAATTTGCCGGTGGCTAACCCTGACATTGTACAAATGCAAAGTAGACACACACTGCTGCAGACTTCCATAAATATATCTGGAATAACGCATATACTTTCCTCTTTAAAAATCCTCCATCTAGCAATAATGGTTTCCACAGATGCTGCATATCCGACCCTACTAGTTTATTATGCATGCATGCAACACACAGGGCACTTTTCAATATTTGGGAGGGAAAAAAAAAAAACAAAACAAACCCCAAACCCAGAGACAGATAGACATTCCTGTCTCTCAATTCAAGGGCAGAAAGCAAGTGGGCAAAGGGTGGCAGAAGAACTATTTCTATGCAAGTCAGCTAGTGTAAGTGTAGAAAGCAAAGGCATATAAAAGAGTTTAAATGGGGACAGGAAGGAATCTTGGGGATGAAGAGAGAAACTTCTACCAAGGAACCATCCAGTCTGAATATTTGCTTCCAGCCTTTGTGGTCACAGAAAGATTCTCTACAAATACGAAATGATTCAGGAATCAAAACTTGGGAAATAATTTTTTTCCAGTTCTCTGCTCAAACCACTCAACCATGCCTCATTAGTAAGGAAATAAATACCTCATTAGAAATAAGATGTCACAAACCCCTGAAAGACCGTCTTTATTTCGTAGCATCAACTCGAACTTTAAGGACGCAATCCAAAATGCACTGCTGCAGTATTCTGGCAGCACTTACCTCCTGTCCTGTAGCTACATCTATTGCCGTGTAAACTGTACCCGAGGCTCTAAGCAAAAGAGAGAAAAGGAAAAAAACCCACTTATTAATGCCTCATGGCAAGACTGAGAGCTTAACACATGCCCCTTCCCACTTGTCTCTTTGAAGTGCTCTCTGTCCCATTCCTTTTCACGCAATAATTCCAGTGGTAAATATCATCTAAAATATTTCTGAGCCGAGACTGCTGTTGGAGCAGAAGCCGGAGAATTTACAGGGAACAAAGCTCCTAATACAGGACACTACGGTCATCCAAACCCTTGCTGCTAAGCCAGCAACGTAGCACAGCTTGCAGGACCGTGAGTTGATCCCATCTAAACTGGCATGACTGCACTGCCCTGGCTTGCAGACTGCCCAACATGACTACAGAGCAGATAGGATCAGCCAAAGTAAACAAATGGGGCATTTGTAGCGAGGGAACCAGGAGTTTGAGCCCCTGCAGATGGGACTGACAGCAGATCTCAGTGATTTGCCCTGGTTTGCCGCATTATAGCCTCTCCCCCAACCCTGATTTTCCCCCTAGCCTGCTAAGAGGGGCACGATACCCACGTCGAGGACAGTTAATTCAGAAAGCAAATCTGGAATTTGAAGATTGTCTTGCACGCTGAAAGTAAGCAGTTCTTTCCCTGCTTGCAGCTATATTTAAGCAACCTGATCATCTAATGATATATTTTCTTACATTAAAACACAATCGCACAAAAACCCCAGTCCCTGTGACTGAAGAATTTGCCAGGAAAGGGAGAAGAGCTGGGCACAGAACCCACCAAAACAACCAAACACAAACAAAAAAAAAAAAAACAAACCCAAAGAAAACAAAAAACCAACCAACCAAAATAAACTCTCCAAAGCACCATCAACGGCTTTTCCAGCAAACTATCTTAGCGTGGTTTCAGTGCTTCCTTCTTAGCATAAGGAAAGGTACAGGACAGAGAAGGAGAGTATACTAACCCTTGTCCAATCTTCTCAAAACACGTGTACTTCTTTTTTGGATCGCCCACACTCACAATACTTCCTACTTTGAAAAAAAAAAAAAAAAAAAAAAAAAAGAGGATTTTGTGAGTACTTTTTCATACAGCTCTAAGAACCAACTGTACTTTAAGAGCAGCCCCATGGCCGCTGCGGGCTCTGCCAAGCCTCACGAACCACTTGCCAGAAATCCAGAGGCACAGGAACACCAAGGAAAACCTCAGTTATTTAAACACCTATCAGCTGTGGCATTCCCCTCTCATGGGTGTTTCCCCTCAGAAATGGTGGAACACGGACATTAAGCACTTTTAATCTTCACTGCCAGATGGTGACCATGCACTGCTAAGTGCAGGATGGGTATCCATAGACCTCATGTGTGTAAATACAATTATTTGCTGGAAACCTGCAACTTAAAGTCACCCCCAGCTTCAACACACAGGATGATCTGAGATGCTCCTGCACTGCAACCTCCTCTGAATTTGGAGGCCAGGGCCTTATTCATCTTGGAGCCAACAGTCTGTTGCAAATCTAGCCAAAGATTCGACACCCCGTTGATTTCTGGCAGAACAAAAATAATTTACGCTGTTTCCATAACCGGCAGGACCACGGCCATTACTGACCCAGTCACTGGGTTGCAAAGACTCGGGGGGGAGCTGGAGAGACCCTTCAGAGCCCAATCTCCCCTGGCCTGGGCAATGCTCAGCTGCTCTCCTAGGAACCCAGCAGCCACTGCAGGTTTTAGCAGCAGTTGCCACGCGACTGCAGCATTGCTCTGGTTTTGGAGAGCAACCCGAGGCAACCTCAGCTCATTCTTCCCTAACGTGGCTGTTCAGCCAGAAGAAAGTGTATTACTGCGTCCCTCGGAGGGAAAAGCACTTTGCCTGGTGTTCTACAACACGGGGCGGTGAGGGGCCCGCTCAGGCTCAAGGTGGATTTGCTATCCACGAGGACACGATGTTTTCTGTACGAGGGGAAGGAGCTCTCAGCACAAGGGCAGGCGGCTGGCAGGCTGCAGAGATGCGCCGGAGTCCCGCAAATTGCATGGTGGGTTGCCAAGGGGCAAACCCGAGAATCATAGAATCAATCACAGAATCACTTTGGTTGGAAAAGACCTTTAAGATCATCGAGTCCAACCTTTAGCCTAACCCTGCCATCCCACCACTAAACCATGTCCCTAAGCACCTCATCTATTCTTCTTTTAAATACCTCCAGGGATGGGGACTCGACCACCTCCCTGGGCAGCCCATTCCAGACCCTGACAGCCCTTTCGGTGAAGAAGTTTTTCCTAATGTCCAACCTAAACCTGCCCTGGCGCAGCTTCAAACCATTCCCCCTCGCCTACCAGGGAGAAGAGGCCGACACAGCTCCCCCCGGCTCCCCCCTCCTCTCAGGCAGTTGCAGAGGGCGATCAGGTCTCCCCTCAGCTTCCTCTTCTCCAGGCTGAACACCCCCGTTCCCTCAGCTGCTCCCCATCAGCCTTGTGCTCCAGACCCCTCACCACCTGACAAACTCAAGGCTCCCAGCAAACATTAACTGATATTCCTAACCCCCCTACGGCAGGCAGGAATCGCACCCTTTTTAGGCTGAAGCAATCAAGGCCAACAATTCCCAGAGCCCAGCTGGGAGCGAGTCTCCTCTCCAACAGCAGCAGGGTGGCCAACAGGCTCAAGGGCTGCAGAGCTGCATCTCAGTTGGGGTTTGCAAGTCACTCAGGCTGCCAACATACGGTGCTGCTTTCGCAGGGCTCTAGGGCTGAGCCTAAACAGATGTACGCTGGCAAAGAAACTGCTCCTGGCCATTAGGCCAAGAAATCCAGTAGCAAGCAGAGTAAGAAGCTACCTTCAGACACCGCTGGAGAGCAGCCAAACCCACAGGGTTTAGGGCGGACAGAGGTAAAAGAAGGGAATACGGTCCACGTTTGGAGAGGAGGGCAGGAAGAGAAATCTGACTATATAAACCCCTCTGCACAGGTAGGGAAGCAGTGCTGTCAGCCCCGAGGACAAGCATTTCTGAACAACCATTCCTAAACTTTCCCTCAAAGCCTAACACAGGCTACAAGTTCAGACTGCGAGACAGGCAAGCGTTTCCCCACATTAGTGACCGGGCAGTGCTGCAGTGCCAAGAGGCAGTTGCCAATATTGTCCTGTTTAATGCTCCCGTCTGTAAAATGGGGTAGTTTCCTACCTCCCAAAAAGTCAGGTGAGGATTCATTAATGTTTGGAGTCTGGAGCACTGGGTCCAGTTCTGGGCTCCCCAGTTCAAGAAAGATGAGGAACTCCTAGAAAGAGCCCAGAGGAGGGCAACTAGGATGATAAAGGGTCTGGAGCATCTCCCCTGTAAGGAAAGGCTGAGGGAGCTGGGCTTGTTCAGCCTGGAGAAGAGAAGGCTGAGAGGGGATCTCATCACCACCTACAAATATCTCAAGGGTGGGGGTCACGAGGACGGAGCCAGACTCTTCTCAGTGGTGCCCAGCGACAGGACAAGGGGCAATGGGCACAAACTGAAGCACAAGAGGTTTCAGTTGAACGTGAGGAAGAACTTCTTTACTCTGAGGGTGCCCGAGCCCTGGCCCAGGCTGCCCAGGGGGGCTGTGGAGTCTCCTTCTCTGGAGATATTCAACCCCCGCCTGGATGCTGTTCTGTGCCCCCTGCTCTGGGTGACCTTGTTTTAGCAGGGGGGTTGGACTGGGTGATCTCCCGAGGTCCCTTCCAACCCCTGCCATTCTGTGATTCTGTGACATTTGCACCAATGCTGTGTTAATACTAAGAGGTGGAGATTTATCAGCTTCCTTCTAACTTTTGCACATCTTCAGAATGTGTAAATATATATATATATGCTTTAAGATTTTAGTCATTTTATTCACATGTCAAACCAACACATGAAAGGGTTGCATGTCTTTGCATGAGTACTACTCCACTGCCCTCGGTGGAAAAACATCAGTTCACAACAGAATTAAACTTCATCGCATATTTCTGACTTGCCCACATCTAGAAGCTGACACCTAACCGCAGCCACTGAACTTCACCCCCCACGAATATTTCTAACAAAACCCCTCCCTGCTAAAGAATCAGTTCAGCGCTGAACACCACTTGCTGCAGCAAGCAAGGTGTCAGAAGCCACCCAACACTCTAAAGGGTGGCACTTCCACTTCTCGGCATTACAGAAGTGAGTGTATTCGTATTAAAACAGCACCTTTTTCCTGCCACAGTCACAGAAATGACTCCTCCCTGGTCACAAAAATGGCTTGAATCCTTAAGGATATGAAGGTCCTGCTAATTAAATGAGTGAAGTTGCTGTTTTGAAACCACGGGTATGAGTTTTCCAACAGCAAGCAGTTCCAGTTAACTTGCCTTCAATTCAATTTAGGCTTTATTCAGAGGAATGAGGTGCCCAGACGCCCTTTTAATTTTTTTTTAAGTTACACTCCCAGATTAAATTTTTCTTCATCTAGCTACTAGTCTTTGCTTCATAAAATACTGATCTTTAAGCATATACCCTCAACAGAGCAAGGCACGTACGGAATTAATACAGGATTAGTAGTTCAAAGAATTAGAAGTGCTGTACCCTAATAAAAACCAGCCCAGGCTGAGGATAACAAGGCGCACAGAAGAGCTGGTTCAGCTGTCAGATATGCCACAGCATAACCCAGAAATACCAGGCAGCAGAGGAGCACTTTAGAAGGCCCATGAAGTGAAGGTAAGGACTATTAAAGATACTAGGACACAACAGAGACATGTTTCTCAGGAACAACTACTAATATGGGAACCCACACAATGTCAGGACACTTAAAAATAACCAAGTGACTTTTTGTCATGGTATTGTGGAAGGGGAACTTAGGGATGCATTAATCTTCTCTCCATCTTTCAGACACAGCAGGAAGCTCTGCTCACCTTACCTCTAACATTTCAGTATAATCATCCACGCTCCAGAGCTACAGAATATCAAGATGGGAAACAAATCTCAGACTTCATAGTTAAGTAGGTGTTACTTATTCAGCGCTTGTTTTGCAGAGCCTGAGGATCTGTAACTCCCCAGGGGCTTCAGTTGGCATCACGGGTGCTCAGCTTACATTTATCCTCCCCCCCTTACATGCGCCCCCAATTTTGGCACACAGTCATAGTGCAATGTCTTCAGTAAGGGATCTCAAAATGGGAATGTCAAAACATTTTAGCTTATTAAGATTTTGAGAAATCAACACAGCAGGACCTGGAATTTAATTTAAAAAAAAAAAAAAAAAGAAAGAAAAGGACATACTTAATTTTTCCAAGATCTCTTCATCTGACATTTTTGGCTTTTTCTTTTGTTTCTCTGTGTTCCTGACCAGCATGTCAGGCATTGTTGTGCTGTTTTCCGAGGGAGAAGAAATAGGAGAGGTCGCCACATCTCTGGTAGGAGGAGGAAGGGGGTCTATCACAGAGCGGGTGTATATCTAATTTTGTTGAGGAAAAACATACATATTAATACAAATCAGATGAAGACTTAAACCACTTCTATTCATCTTGTTATTGTTCTTGCTGCCATCAGGGATGCATTTCTATTGCTACTTTGTTAACAGCAAATGCCATTAAGCAAGGACACTCTTGTCATGTCCTCCCCAACGAGGCAGGTGATAATTTGAAGGTACTCTGCCAGAAGAATGGCTCCCTCCGGCTCCCTCCTCCTCCCTCCTGCTCCCAAGAAGGGCTCAGCACCGTGCCACGCAGGGTGGGTGAGGAGCCACAGTCAAAACCCGACTGTGATTGCAGCAGCAGGGGCTGAAGGAAGTATTTCTGCTCACAGATTTTGTGTGTTCAGGTCTTGGAGCTATCACAGGGGGTGGAGCTGCATCATCTT
Organism: Egretta garzetta; assembly: GCF_000687185.1. Classification (NCBI taxonomy): domain Eukaryota; kingdom Metazoa; phylum Chordata; class Aves; order Pelecaniformes; family Ardeidae; genus Egretta; species Egretta garzetta. The sequence goes on along the minus strand of NW_009259435.1, from coordinate 2,938,505 downwards.
CATCATCTTCATCTTCAGACACTGAGGGCACTGCAGGGGTCTCAGAGACAGCCTTCACATTCTGCGTGTGGTTACACAAACGGCAAAAATAAAAACCCAACCGCTTGTTATAAACAAAATCACAAACATTGGATTAAGCTCCTAACAGAGAGTGCATCAAAGCAAGTGCAGAAAAATAACAATCGGAACAGGCTAGCAAGTTGCAAGATCTGAAAAATCTGAACCCCCAAAGACCTTGAGCCTTTGTGGGAAATGGAGGGGCAGTCCAGCACTGCCTGACGCAACTGTTCAGACAGAGCTTGTCATCTGCCTGGGTGATGGCAATCCTCTTCCCAAGGACTTGGAACTCACCCGGGCTCTCTCACTGCCTTCCCACACCCAGCAATCCTGGGGACAACATCTGGGTTTGGAAAGATCTGTCCCTATTCATGCTGCCTCTTTGGTTTTGCTGCCTGCTTCAAACCCCGATCATGCAGGTTGGAGATTTCAGTCTTCAAATGTTTTAATTTGCATCAAAATCTTAATGTTTTCTCTAAAAGTTGGGAGGTCAAGTTAGCATCAGCTTTCGTGTTGTGACTGAGAACTATGTAAAGAGAGATTTTGGAAGCAGAATCTGGTAAAATCCTCTAAAATAGCTTTTAAAATGTCTTTCTATAAGAAAATTTTATGAAAAACTGGAACAATTTTTTTTTTCGAAGTTTAATAACTGGTTGAAAAAATTATCTGGAATTTTTTGCAATACTTGGATTGGAAATCAAGCTCACTTTTAAACTTTCAGATTTGAAACTGGATTTGAAGTTCATGGCATCCTTCACATTCTAAACATTTCAAAATAATCTTGGCGAGATCCTCAACCCACTAGACCCTATCTGCTTGTGCATCATCAGCTCCCTAAGAGTGGCAGGGGAAAAAGTCTTAAAATAAAGTTCTCTCTGACAGAGGGGGAAAACAATGTAGTATTTCACTGAACCTAAAATACTTGAGGTCCTACCATGTGACTGCTAAAGTGCACTTGCCATAACACAAAAGCTTAGCCTGTTAAAAGCAACAGGAAAAACAACCTATGGACTGGGAATTTCCTGACTATCCCTAAAATTAAAGGTTACCCAGTATCTTCCAAAACCATCAGGCTATCTCAGTGGACTGGTAACTGCTGCTTTTTTTAGGATTTACTTTAAAATCCACCAGCCTCAGATATTCTGAACTCCTGAGGATTGATGCCCAATGAGATGCAATAACGAACGATGGCAGAAACATTCTCCTTTTTTACATTTTTTACAATGAGGGTGGTAAAACACTGGAACAGGTTGCCCAGAGAGGTAGTGGAGGCCCCATCCCTGGGAACATTCAAGGCCAGGTTGGATGGGGCTCTGAGCAACCTGATCTAGTTAGCAGTGTCCCTGCTCACTGCAGGGGGGTTGGACTAGATGACCACTAGTGGTCCCTTCCAACCCTAAACATTCTATGATTCTATGATTCTATTTTCTTTTCGCAGACAGTCCTAAACAGTCAGCTCTGAACACGCTGCCTCCGGAAGGGAGCAGAACAAGCCAGCTCTAGCTAATGGCATGGCAGTGAGAAAACAAGAGATAAGGGAATTGTGGGGTTTTATGAATCATCTTAAACTGAAAGTTTTGTTTCTTCCATCTCACATGCACATACAGAAACGTATCGTGTCTCCTAACAAAGCAAACAGGAGTGGTGCCTGCCCTGGTAAGGAGAGAGTAAAGGTCAAGCAGAGAGGAGGAGAACCTTTTATTTCCTTTTCTGCTGGAGATTAGTTTGGTTAATCAACACTAATCAACATTAGTTTTGGTCAATCAGACCTTGCAGGTTAGTAATTAAACTTTGTTATATCACAGATGTCTACAGAGACATACAAAACCTGGAAGCAGAGCAGTTATCCAATTCTAGGTATAGAAACAGATTGAATTCTATGAAAACAGAATTATTTGTATTAAGTCACTAATTTCTATTCACTAATTCACTATTCACTAATGAAAGCTACTTCTGCCTACTTGATTCTCCCCCAGTTGAAAAAAAAGTGGGAGGAGCACGCCTGGTTTTATAAACATGTATTCACTATACAAATATATATAGTTCAGATTGTAAAACACTAAGAAGACTGAAAATTGGCATGTAGTTAACTACTTTATGCAAGTTTTTAAATCCCCACACTCGAGACAGAATGTGCATATAGGGCTTACCAATGTATTTGATGAGTTGTAATCCTCTGTTGATTTATCTGAAAGAGGCAGATAGTAATGCCATTGTAAATGAGTTGTAAACACAGCAGCAGTGGGGAGAGGAGAAAGGGACAAGCTCCCTTCGGAAGGGGCAGGAAAAAAGCCCTCTCCCAAACCTATGCATTACCTTCAGCACCCCAGAACAAGCTGACAGCCTGCAGATGGGGGAATAGAGGGTAAAAAATGCTGCAGATAAATGCAGGGGCCCCAGATCCCTGCTGCAGGAGGGCGGAATTTCCCAGAGCAACACCCAAATGAATACTGTCCTCCATCCATTTAAAAAAAATATTTTCAATGGGCTAAATCACCAGCAGAGGCACTGCAGCTAGCCCCAAACCTGCAAGATGTTCAGTCTCAGCCCCCTGGAATAGCAACAGAGGATCCCACAAGTCAACTGGTGGGCTTCTTGTTTGACTATCCAGGCACATATGGGGAAGATTTGTGCTTTTATCCCTGCCTGGAGCCTTCCTAATTAGTACCAGTTCTGGTGACATGGCTCTATCCTCTTAAAAAGAACCAAAGCAGGGATTAATATTTAGAAAGGGAAGGAGTTAAGAGTTGAAAGGGAAAAGGAGTTGTGGTTGCAGGAGTCCTCCAGTGGGCCGGTAATCCATACAAAGAAGGCGCAAAACCTTGGCAGCTTTGTTTTTTAGAAGAATCCAGCCAGCAGTTCTCAAGCCCCTAGCAGCTGAGGCGTATTCCTCAATCACGGCACATGGGAGCAGAGAGACCCTCACCCCAAGCATGCATGAAGCAACATCCCACACCCATGCCTGAAACTGGTGCAAAATTTAGCTGCCTCTTTTCTCCAGGGATTTTCATCACTGGGAACCCAACACCAGTCCTCTGGGATCTGCCTTCCAGATGCTGGCTGTAAGCTTCAGAAAGCCTAGGTGTTTGGGGGATTTAGCCCCTTGACTGACCTCTTTTGCTGCTAGGCTGGGTGTCAGGATTAACAGAACAGCATTTTAAAAGGAAGAGGGGTGCTTGAGCAGCCAGAGAATCTCATTCACTTTATCCTTGAAAAGACAGATCTACTTGTTGATTAAACAAAAGAAATCCCACATGCAGTGTCTAATGGAAAGCTGGACAAAGCAGCCATATGAGACGATCACCTGTGAAACTCATGTACTTCTGGCTGTTGGAGATCTTCTTGGAGTTGTAAAACTCCAACACATCCAGCACTGCCTGGGGGTTCTTCTTCTGCTCCGACTTGGTGATGTTGGAAGTCTGCAGTAAACGCGCCCATTGCTCCGGCATTCCCTGTGGGGAGATGTACCTCGTTAGCTCACAGTCGGCCTAACGTGGTTCACAGCACACCCCCCCACCACGCAAGTTCTGCCACAATTTCTGGGGTCACTCAGTGCTTTGGGGGAAATAGGGAGAAAAGAGGAGAAGAAAGGAAAAGGATCGATACCTTCCTAGCCACCGTCTGTGTTACAAGTCACATGTTCCTTACATGGACATGCAAAAGCCACCCTTCTCACAGGGCTCTGGGTGAGTCCCAGGTCCTTTGAAGAGCAAAATTCGAAAGACAGAAAGCAGCAGACCCAAATGTTGCTGCTCAGTAAGAGCCTCAAGGGGAAAAAAAACCAAACAACCAACTCTTTATATGCAGGTATACACATATTTACATACATCCAAGAAAGACTACAGAAGTGACATACACTGTATAGCATCAAGGACAATGAACATGCAATATTCACTTGGGTCTTCTTGTAGCGCTAGAGTTCTTTGCTAATAGTGGGTTTGTGCCTATTGTAACCAGAGCTGGGAAAGCAGCGATGTTAACCTCACGTATGAAGCTCAGAATTTCATCACAGGGACATCATTTCAGCCAGAAAATAAATACGTCCAGAGTACAACCCGACTTCTGCTTTTCACCATCAGCAAGAGTAATGGTTTGTATAGATGAAGCAGCAAGCGCCTGGGATCTTCTATCAATAAAGTTACTCTCCCTGTTCAAAAGGATGGCTGGATGCACCACTCAGGTAAAGCCCTACTGGTACATCCAAGTAAAGCTGGGCAAGTCTAGAGGCTGACATGCAAAACACAACTGCGCACGCAATTCAGGCTAGGAGAGCAAAGTCCCTGAAAAAGAAGCATAAAGACAGCTAAAACCAGCTCGCTCGCAAACAACTTCTACTGTTATTAAATACTATCTCATAATCAAATTAAGAAGAATAATATGACGAAATACAACTCTGTCTTCCCAGTATTTTGCATGTCGACAAAAAAAAACCCGCATAAAAGCATCTGCCATTTAGCCCTAGGACAGCACATACGCATTGTGTCATAAGTCGTTACGCACAGTTGTGTCGCCCCTACAGGGGAACTCTCGGAGCCCCGTTTGGCAGACAGAGACTATGCTGTAGACCTAATCCAGCTCTAGAAGAGGAGGGGAGTGGAAGGGAGGAGAGCTATACCGTGTTTTGCTGTCCACACCAGGCAAAAAAAAACAGGAAAGGAAAAGTTTGCTGGCAGCCTGGGCTCCTGGGATGCGCCAAGTTTGACAAACAGTCTCTCAGCGGGAATTAGTGGGTAACCTCTGCAGATGGGTTTCAAAGGAGATCAAACTAGATGATGGCAATAGCTCTTCCAGCATTACTCTATAAAAGATTAATGGGTCCTGGCTCCTCCTAGCAATAAGCCAAACCACACAGTTCTCTTTTCCTCCAGATTCACTTACTGTGAATTCTCCCGTGACTGCATCAAACCCCACATGAATCGTGTGTTCAAAGTCTGAAGGGAGGGAGATCTCCGGCCGCTCTTTCTCTTTCTTTTTATTGGCTGGAAAAGACAACAACAACAACAAAATTTCCATAAATCTGTCAAGAATTAAAATCTTCCCAATGGCTTCCAATTTCGCCGCCCAACCACACCCCCCTTTTCCTAGTGATAGGATTTTGAACTGGGGCAGACAAACAGCAATTTTAAAAACTTTGTTACCTCACTTAAGAGCAGCCACAGTGAGTGGACAATAAAAATCAAAGTCCTGTAGCACAGGACAAGCGTAACACAAGGAAACTGATATTTTGGGTATGTCAAGTATCAACCGGCAGGGCTCGATTCAATAGCACAAGAGCTATTTACCTAAAATATTCACTCAAACTTACATAGGTCCGAGTCAAAAGCACTACAGCGGCAGTAAGTTGGAGCCACGCGGCCCTGAAGACATTTTTTTAGTCGTTGTTTTAAGCAACTTTTAAAAAAATACTGTGTGCTGTTAAATATACATTCAACTCTCATATTTAGACAGGGACAAAATTAACCACAAATACTGCTTATAAATTGCTTCCTTCATCCTACAGCCTCAAAACAGAGTGTATGAAGAAAACCAAATGTAACACGTGTGCTTCTGCTACAAAATCTTACATGAGCAAAACCATTTATATGTTACCGCTCGCAAAATGAACTAAGCGTGGTTTTAATAACAAGCTTTGAAGACACAGAGCAAGAGGGCAGAATCCGGCAGGTGAGGAGCCGAAGCAATGAAGAAACAGGAAAGGAAATAAGTCAAAGCAGATGCCCTCTGCAAATTTTCAAGTCAGGTCTTCAAACCAGATTATCATTATGCCTTGGATTAAGTTCATTCATATTCATGACATATTAAGGACTCCACCTTCCTTTGAATATTTACTGTATTCAGGAAACTGAGATAAGTTTAAAGAACCACGTTCTACTCAGATCAGCTGCTGCTTGCAGTTATAAAATAAGCAGAGCCAGGAGAAGGTGACTAAACCACTTATGTTTCCCAGCTGCTACCTTTTGTGTCTAAAGCCAAATAGAATTTGCTTCGTGGCTGACATTCCCCAGCACATTTTTGGCACCATGAATGCCAAACCCCAGGTATGTCAGAAACCTGTGAGGCTAACGCTCAATATCGCAGTTATTTAAGGCGCTGCTGGTGGTTAGTTGTGTCGAGATGGTCAGAGCTTGCCCCAAAGGACCGAATTCCGTTTCCTTCCGTGCCAGCTCTGGCACCGCTCTCCGCGTCATTACAGAGTTGCTGTTGCACAGAGTAATTCTGGAGAAAGGAAAGGATCAGATGCTCCATTTGGGGCATGAAGATGGAACAGATTGTTTTCGATCCCTCTTTCAAACAAAGAGGACGGGGGAGGCTGAATCGCAGAAGAGCGATGGAGTTGCCAGGGGGGAAGGAGGAGAGAAGGCTGCCGTGCTGGAGCAGCCATCGCAGAGGGGCGAGCTAGGAGGAGGCCGAAGCAGCTGCTGGTTAGCAGCTGGGGAGCATCTGCAGCACGGAGGACTGCCAAAGAAAGGAACAAGCAGCTGCATCCAGCAGGTACACAGAAAAAGCTGCGTGTGTTAGCGGTGGATGGAAAGCAAGAGGAAAAGAGATGCAGAGCGAGCCATCGGAATCACCATATTCTATACGCCCGTCTACAGGATCAGTCCGTTCATCCAAGCCCAGGAGCCCATCACTCGGGTGAGGAAGAGGAGGGCACATGTTCTAGCACCACCATGCAGAAGTGCTGCAGGGGTGATGCACAGCCACAAATGGTCCAGGACGACTGCCACAGAAGATTTGAATTTATCCCTAAAAAAGCTAAAGGGTATTAAGTTGCTATCCAGAAGTCAATATGCTTAAATGCTTTTTTTTTTTTTTTATTTCTACATTCAGACAGCCTGAGTTCCCTGCTGCACGCTCAAATCCCAACAACCTTCTTGTGGTCAGGGCTGGGGCTGGGCCCCTCCCTCCCCGAAGGACCTGGGGGGGCTGGAGCGTGTCCAGAGAAGGGCAGCGGAGC
>NW_009259435.1:2925650-2931340 GCF_000687185.1 Egretta garzetta | reverse complement strand
GGTGCTGAGGGCCAGGGTTTGGGGGTGGGATGGCAGGGGTAGGGGAACGGTTGGACTTGGTGATCTTAAAGGGCTTTTCCAACCTAAATGATTCCGTGATTCTCTGCAACCAACTGTTCCAGTATCCAGCAAGCTGAGATGACTGCTGGCTGCTAACTTAGCCAAAGCAGGAGACGATGCCCTGAACGAGCCTCAGCTGCACAAGAGCAGTAAAAACAGTTCTGGAGGGATTGATGAAATAACTGAATAGCCTCTGTCACATCAGTACTCCAGCTCTCTGCTCACACTGAACACATAGGTAGAGAGTTTCAGTATGGCAACACTGCAATATAGAAACAGGAAGAGATTTTTCTGCTTTTATGGCTCTTGTTGTCTTCATACCCCCAAAGCAGTTAATGTTCTCCTGGTTATCTTAGTTTCCTGCAATCATTTCCTACAGCTTCTCAGCCCGTTGCATTTTCCCTGACTCTCAACAGCTCTTTGGGACAGCTACCACAAACTCATGCTAAAAGCACTTTGCCTTGGCGATAACGTTACAGTGGGTGAAACCATAATTGCTCTGTACACTTTTTTAAATCCGCCTGCCTGCTGCACTCGGGGGTTTTATAGCACCCAGATTGAATTCACCATCATGTGAACGCATGTGAAGCTGGCACGTGAATCCAGAGGTTTTCCTCCAGCAGTCTCAGAGGACAATGAACTTTAGAACTTTTGATCTAAAATCTGACAGATCTGAAAAGCCTAAACGTAGTAAACCATTAATAACATAATTGCTTTTTGTAGCAGATATTTTATGCCATAGCAGGAGGTATGAGACAAAAAGAATTAGAGACGGGCGCTCCCAGTCTTGCTAACACTTAATCCCCCTCTACAGTGCTTATATTATCCTTGCAATGAGCCAAAAAGCCTTGAAGAATCTTAAATTAAAAAAAAAAAAAAGGGAAATCATGTATCTGATTAAGAAGGCCTACCTACTGCCAAGTGCTTTATGCCCACAAACACCTTACCACCTTCTCATTCAAAACCTCACGTGTTTGATGCTGAGCCGCCCATGAAGTTTCCTCTGGCAACTTAGGCTGCAACTAGGAAGCGCGATGACCCACTGCGAAGTAAGCCCACGAGCCCATCCTGAAGCATACCGGGGTGAGAAAGGTCTTCTCCACTGGTAGGGCTGGGTAAAGCGCTCCCCGTGTCACCACGGAAAGGGCTGCCGGGCGCTGCAAACTGTTGCCTTGTGGGTAAACCCCTGCCTCTCTGCGAAGCTGCAGCTGAGCTCAGCAAAGCTCAGAGGAGCTAAACGGGCCACATTCAACCCAAATTCATACCCTCAGCCAGGACACTGATGAGCCCTGAGCCCAAGAAACTTCAGATGTTCACAACTCCTGTTGAAAGCAGCAAGTCACGCAAGAGCTCTGCATCCATTTGGATAGGACCCACCCAGTATTAAGCCGACAGGTTTTTTAAATAGCAGTTTGGGGGGTTTAGGCTGGGACAGAAGAAATCAGGACTATATATTGCATCCTAAATTTGGCAGGCAGAGCGTGACGGCTCCAGAGCAGCCTGGCAAGGGGACGCAGCTCAACTAAAGCGTGCAAACACGTACGAGGCCCAGGATTTAAGCCCCATGTGTCCTTTACACCACGCCTCTGTTCATCCACAGGGGTAGTGCAATGGAAAAGACACTTTCCAAAGTGCCTTCAGCTAGAACTGCCCTTCTTGACCCAGCAACCTGTAAAAGATGCCCTCGAGGTGTCCCCTCTTGTTGGGCTCCCCTCTGATTTGGGCCCACAAGCCCAAAGGTCTGTCGCCTGCTCCACAGCAGGACTCCAGGTCTTTGAGCTGCACCTTTGCATAAAGCACAACCCCTGCACCATCTTTCCCACCCATCCTTTGTAAAGTGCCTGCTCCAGTACTGTTGCTTGCCCAGAGTGAAGAGCTACTACCTCTCTGAAGGGATTGACAGCATCAACTTCAGCAGCTCTCAGCCTACACAGCATATAAGCCCACGTCTATATTTGCTAGCAAAATTAACCGCCGAGCATTCCAGATCTTTGCAGGCTCTTTGCAATCCCAGCGGAGGTTAAGCACAAATCACCGGCTTCCCTGGGTAAGGATCCAAAGGTCATGGATTTGCCCAAAATTACATTCCTCTAACTGAATGGAAACCAGCTCCCCATTTAGTTCAGCCAAACTAACAAACACCACCCAAATTATTTCAGGCACAAACCAAAGAGACTGTCTGAACACCTGGGAATTGCATTAACATTTAAGCAGCAGGAGGCACTGGGAATTTAATTGGCATTGTGAGATTAGAAGAACTTTTCATAAGATGAAAATCAGTCAATCAATCTGAAGTGAAGGTGACGGTGTTAAAGGTATTTTTTGCTCAACAGGAATTAGAGGACAGAAGCAACCATTCTCATTTGGGCAGGTGTATTGCAACAGAAGGCTCTGCTGGGCTTGGCTAAACAAAAATCTCTCATGTCTCGAAGCATCTGCCACGTTGGCCAATCTTCAGTAAACGCAGGCATCTTCAAATCAGTGGCAGTCTGTCTGCTGATTTTAACCTGAACTGTTCACTCCTGCAGCTCGCCTTTAAAATCCAGTTCAAACCAGCATTTCAGGTTGTATTTCTTTTACTCCCTTATAAATCTCAGGTGTTTTCTTTGTTTTCTGCAACTGCTGAGCCTACAGATTTAAAAACCCCGCTCCCTTAAGTAAGCAGACACAAAAGTCCTGCAGCTCTTTAGGATTAACACCCATAATGGCAAGTTCTAACAGAGATCCAGCAAACTTTTAACTGGGAGTTCATGGGTTTCTGGATTGCAGAATCAAAAATCCACATTTGTAAAACAATCCAAAGTTGCTAAAGGTATAATAATAATAATAAATGCTGCAATGTTTTATAGAAAATGAACCTAGATCTTGCTTATTTAAATAAGTGGAAGTATCAGTCCAGTTAGACTTTTTGCTAACAAAAATTAAGGCAGCAGCTTCCTTCCTGAAGCCCAGGAAGCTGAAGATACACCTAGGCTTGACTTTAGTTATCCAGTGCCCAGATAGCATTGCAATGCAGACTCTACAAAAAGCTGATGTATTAGAAAGAGGAACTCCAAAAAATAGGTCAGATATAAAAAGAAACCAGCACATATTAGGGGATGGAGATTTTTTTTCTTACATCACTTCCAAAGATTCGTATGAGAGAGAGAGAGGTTTTTAAAATATCCTGATCTTAAAAATTTGAATTTCATGTGAAGTTTATGGTTCCTATCTCCACTTCCATCTGTTACAGTCCCTATAACAGGAGAAAACTCCTTCAGTTCACAAGAAATGTGCAGGAATTTGCAGTAACGGATTATTCCTAACAGCACATAGACCGTGCCTGACCCAAACGCTAGAACAGAATAAGTGACCATGCAGTAATATATGACAGGCCTGGCAGGAGATGGCCTGTTAGCCGTGCTTAAATCAAATTATTTGTTGTTTAAAACAACAAACACGCAAAAGACCTCCCCCTGCTCCCCACCAAAGGAATTGCTGATGCCAGCTTTAAATGGCCAGCTTGTAATCGGTACAAAAACGTATGTTTTTCAAGACTATTATGGACAAGTCAGACCGGGAAGTGGCAGAGCTAGTCCCAGTATTCAGGGATAATCAGCAGTTCTCATAATTTAAGGGGAAGAAAAAAAAAAAAAAGGCATAAAACAGAGTAAGCAAGATGGATTAAATGTGTCAGGATTAATCATTAGAAAAAAACAGATCTACAGCCAGCACCTTATGTACCCCAAAATGACCAGGACAGTTGTGCAGGGAACAAACACACAACATTTTCTAAAAGCTAAACCATCACTAAGCATCAGGTGCTTAACTGAAGTGATTCAGAGCAACATTCATACAGTAGGTTTATAAGAAGAGACAAAATACGGTACTTTTATCTCCTGGTAAAATAGATCGGTAAAACCGGTCCTTCCTTTTCTTCTCTTCTGGGTTGGGAGGCAAAGGTTTTGAGCCATGGTTTAAAGTCCCTGTATCTTTGCTTCCCGATCCAATCATGGTGCTGGTATTTCTCATCGGAGGAGCAGGCGGTTTGTCTTCTGTTTCAACGCCATTGTTAGACATCTTCAGCTGGGGAGGCTGTTACTAGGAATAGGAAAAAGAAAAGAAAGAAAAGGAAATAAGAATTTAGTTTTTGTAAACTAGAATCTCACACCGTCGAATAAAACACAAGAAGGCATTTGCAGACTAGCCTGTAACCTCATAGCAACACAGATCAAATGTCAGCCCAACAAATTTGACTCAAGCTCCAAATTTTTTCTGTTAACGAGACCATGTTCAAGCGTTTCTGTTATTGATCATCAAGAAAAGCCTGTTTCAGGATACAGCCAATTCTCAAGCAAACCATGGAGCAGAAGCGTAGGGTGGGGAGGCAGAGCGGTAAACACAAGGTAGCCAAGAGCTGGGATAGCCGAGAGGAGCCAACAAGTTGCCAAGCTCGTAAGACCTCTTGGATCCATCCTAGTTTCACTAAAACCCATGCCAAAATCATAGAATTGTTTAGGTTGGAAAAGACCCTTAAGTTCATCAAGACCAACGGCTAACCTAGCGCTGCCAAGTCCACCACTAAACCACAGAATCATAGAATCACTTTGGTTGGAAAAGACCTTTGAGATCATCGAGTCCAACCTTTAGCCTAACCCTGCCATCCCACCACTAAACCATGTCCCCAAGCACCTCATCTATCCTTCTTTTAAATACCTCCAGGGAGGAGGACTCGACCACCTCCCTGGGCAGCCCATTCCAGAGCCTGACAGCCCTTTCGGTGAAGAAGTTTTTCCTAATGTTTATATCAGTCTCCAGCACGGCGTGATGCAGACAGACTGAAGTTTGCACTCAAAAGAGTTTCAATGTGGCCGCTCAGGCTCCTTTGCTAAAAAGCTGCTGAACTGGTTCGGAGGCAGAGATGGCCGGGAAGCCGCAGAGCTGTACCCACGTCATCTCAAGACGCGGTGCCGCAGCCCTCGCTGGTCCCAAGCCGGCCCTGGCCTTTCCACACGCTTCAGGCGCAATTCAAACCGCCAGCACGTTGACTGCATTTTGTTCTGTTGGAAAGGTCAAACAAAACTAGATCCCCAACACGCACGTAAGTCCTTAAGTAAATAATCCCTGCTGTGCAGATTTAAAGACGGAAGCTTTGGAACTGGGTAATAGATTATTCTGCAACAACTAGCTTGTTCCACCCAAATGAGATCAGCGTTACTCCAGACACTGCCTGGCTGCAGTGAGATCCTTCTGGAAACTGGAATTCATCTGCATTACGTTCTCAGAAGAAAGTCGGGAGTTAACTGCAGAACAAAGACCATAGCAGGAACAGTTTCTGTTTGGGTGGGAAAAGCAGTTCAACAGCTTTACGAATTTCACAAGCAGTAAGGGAAGATATTTCACTCGGGGAGAATTACTGGGTGGCAGAACGTCAAAAGTGGTTTGCTGGGTTTAGGGCTCTACAGAGGGACCTGGCCAGGCTGGATCCATGGGCCAAAGCCAACTGTATGAGGTTCAACAAGGCCAAGGGCCGGGTCCTGCCCTGGGGTCACCACAACCCCAGGCAGTGCTCCAGGCATGGGGCAGAGGGGCTGGAAAGCTGCCCGGCGGAAAAGGACCTGGGGGTGCTGGTTGACAGCCGGCTGAATATG
>NW_009259435.1:2923678-2925315 GCF_000687185.1 Egretta garzetta | reverse complement strand
ATTTAAAAGAAGGAGAGATGAGGTGCTTAGGGCCAGGGTTTAGTGGTGGGATGGCAGGGTTAGGTTAAAGGTTGGACTCGATGATCTTAAAGGTCTTTTCCAACCAAAGCAATTCTATGATTCTATGATTCTGCAAGCGAAAAGTCCGGTTTCAAAGTCGAGATCACTGCCGGCTTCCAGGGAGCTGCTTTTCCATAGGGTGGACTCAGAGGAACCGCACGGCGTCACACTCCAAACAGATCCCACAACCACATGACGGTCTATGACTGCACAACACCGCCCTGCCAGTCTTCCAAGTCGCCTTTGGCCAATCTACTGATACTCAGCGTTAACTGGAAAGATTTGGACCCCGGGCACGCCGCTCTCGCAGCTGCGGGGAGTTAAGAAAGGCAAATGCTGCCTGCAGAAGGCACTCAGCTGCGTGGCCAAGTCTGCAGCTCCACCTTCGCCTCCTTGGCTCCTGGTTTCTTCACGCTTGCTCTTAAGAGGGAAGGCTGGCAGTACTGGGCAGCCCGTAAGGCTTTGGACAAGCCTTCACACTCAGGGAGCTTTGTAAGAGCTTTGACCCCAGCGCCGCTTCCTCCCAAGACAACTGCGCGATGGAATTTTAAATGACAGACTAGCATTCGGGGGGTTGACTTTAATGGTGGGACAGTTTTGGCATTTCGGAGGGATGGGGGGGAAAAAATCAGCCGTGCATTTGTCTGGGTGTGTTGTGGCATGTGCCCTGTGCATCTCCCACCGCTCACGCCCCAACCTCATGCCGTTCCCCAGTATAAAACGGAGCAGAACGAAGTGACAGCTGGGGTGCCAGCCATGAAGCCATGCAAACGACTACTCTCCCTGTCTCAGCAGTGGGGGAAAAAAAAAAAAAGTCTAAACTAAAACCCAACTGGTAAATTTGGCAGGCACTGCTGCGCACGTATCTTGTGCACCACGTAGATACTGAGGCCTCACGGACGGGTTTTGCACATCCCCGTGCCAGTGGTTGGTACTGAACTGGCACGACTGAAGCGTCCGAAAAGACATAAGCAGAAGTGCCCCACATAAGAGCTGCATTCTTTGCATTGAGGCTTCTTTAACCATGAGAAAGCAAATTGCTGGGAGGGTGCTAGGAATAAGCTGCAAATAGGGAAGCAGAAGGAAAAAGAAGGTTAGCAGCTCTGTGCCTGCCAAATGGCCCTCCCCGGGAGCAGGCGTGACATTTGCTGCCCTAACACCCTGGTTTGTCCCCACAGGGGTTTGAATGAAGGTACATTCAAAGATTCCCCCGCTGACCAGACTTCCCTGGAGCTGCAGGCATGGCTGAGATGGCAGCCTCATTGCTGGCTCCCTCTCCCACCCAGCGGGAGTAGGTGAGAATCGGTGCTTGCTGGCTGCCGTCAGAGGCACGGGAATAAGCAGGGGACAGAGTAAAGTTCACTCTATCGGGGAATGGATGCAATATCAGACTGAAGGGCGGTAGAAGAAAAAGAATAGAGCAGCATGTGGCTCCAGGCTGGAGAAAAAGAAGTGAGAAGAAACCCCAACCCCCCCCCAGATCACAGGCAGAGGGTGGCCTAGTGCTGGGGGAAGGAAAAAGAAAGGAAGGGGGGAAGAAAAAAAAAAAAAAAAAAAAAAAAACGACCATGAAAAAA
>NW_009259435.1:2898804-2923229 GCF_000687185.1 Egretta garzetta | reverse complement strand
GAGCCGAAGACGAAAGATGATTCTGCCGATGCCTGTGGAAAGAAAGAAAGAAAGAAAGAAAGAAAGGAAAAAAAAAAAAAAAAAAAAAAAAAGACGACCATGAAAACATAAGGAAAACCTCTGGATTTCAAGCACCGTCGCTCTCAGTTCCACCAGTACAAACCACCAGGGACATCTGCTCACAGTTTCTTCAATATAAGAAGGTTTTTCAGTCGGAAAGGACAGAGCACAAGGAAATTACTGCTTTACCACAGGGCTGGAAACACTGGCAGTACAAGCTCTGGTTTATCTTACAGTATTCCCCGAATGAGCAAGTAACTGCTGAGAATTTACTAACAATATTGTTTTCCACCTATTTGATAACAACAACTTTCACATGGGCAAAGCCTAGAGTACACCTGCTCCTTTCTTCTCCGGTGCTCAAGCTCCCAGACCTTCCTCCTCATCAAAGTCTTATGTTTGGAGCTACAAAAGCTATTTAATGTGTTTGGAAAGGGGGGGGTGAAAGAAATCCTTCAGCCCACAAAATTGAGAGGCTGGTTCTATAGAAGTCACCCCTGTAATAGCAGCACTACCCTAGAGGGTTCTCCAAAAGATTTTCGCACTGCGTATTTAAAGGGAAAACCAAAAACCTGCTTACCTGAGTCCTCTCACCGTGACACAGAGACACAGCCTAGCCCCAAACTCAACATCGTTATGCTTTAAACTTCTGTTGGCTTCAAGTTATGTGGATGAAACCCTGTCCTGACAGAATTACACCCACCTCTCCAGGGCTCTGCAGCACAGCTGAGAGCCCGCAGCCCAGAGCCATACCGAGCGGTTACAGAGCGCGGCCGTCTCCCTCGCCGTAGCCTAGCTGACTGCGCAAATTCTCTTCTTCCTAAAATAACCTCCTGCCAATTCAGATGTAAGCAGGCTTTAAAACATCCCCCCTTGTGTAGACCCTGCTCAGATTCAGAGCAGCCAGGCAATGGCTTCACCAGCTGGCACAACGTCAGCGCTACGCCGCTGAAGCGGGTCGCCGCTCGGCGCGATCCAGCCTAACGGGAACGCAAAGCGGCACCGGACCCAGCGACTTGCACCAGCACGACTCTGCTTTGAGAGATTCATCTGATGTTGCCAGGGCCTGATGGAGTGAACGGCAATGAAGCAATGAGACAGCACATGAACTTTTCAACCGGAGGCGGATAAGGGAATACGTTATAGCTGCAGACAGGATTTTTCTCAACTACTCAATATATTAAAATACCAGCACTCAAACGGAACTCCACAGACACAACTAGGAAGGCATAGCCAGGATGTAGGACTGTTGTTTCTGCAGCCGTTTGGGAGTTCTGAAAGTTCGAGCTGTTTCAGCACACAGTACTTATGAAAAGTTTTCTTACACTCTGCAACCGGTCACTGCCGTAAGTCAAGGTACGGCGGCCTTCAAATGCTCCCTGCCCCTCCCCACTGACTTTCGAAGACCGTTTAGCTAAATTCGATTACCCCAGCCTCAATAGAGTCGAAGAGCAGACCTGACAAACTCTCCTTTCACACCTACAAAACGCTTCCGCAGACAGGAAGGAGCGGCAGACAACCACGCTCAAGGGGAGAAGAGACTCAGGAAACTGCCTGGCCCTTCAAGACCGAGCAAGCGGAGGTTCTGAACACCAGACAGCACCCACGGGTGCCAGCAGCGGCGTCTGAGAGCTCAGAGCAAAGATCCGTGCAGGTCTGCTGATCTGCATGAAGTAGATAGGGCTCAAAATAGAATCACAGAATCATCTAGGTTGGAAAAGATCTTTAAGATCATCAAGTCCAACCGTTAGCCTAACATGGTTGGACTTGACGATCTTAAAGGTCTTTCCTTCAAATCATGAAGTTTATGCCCGTAGCTTTCCTGTAATACAGGCACAGGCTCCTGAGCTGTTTATCTAGCAGAGTGGGACCCCAATGTATGTTGGAGCCTTCTGGCACTACTGTGCGTAACACACACACACGCACACACATATGAAAAAAAAAACAAAAAACAACAAACCAAAAACGAACAAAGATCCTCTACTTATGTCATTTTTCCTTCTGGTAAACCACATCATTTCAAACCTGATGCTCCACGCTGAACTGTAAGTTTCTATCAAGCTGGTTGGGTTTTCTTTGCATTCCTGAGCAAGACAGGCAGATGACTGATTGCTAAAACAGAAAGCAATTAAAAAGCCAGAGGAGCTGAAACCTACGCTACAGTAGATGCCATGAAGATAACTATGTCCAACGCATACTAATTGCTGGAGTCAACACAAAAACTCATAAAAGAGCCATCTATAATTCATGCAGTCTGGCAAGACAGTAGCTGTAAGTTACTCACTACAACTTACAGATGAATAAACTACATTAAACAAGAGAGGGGGGAGGGAGATGCTCAGCAACTGTTTTTCCCTCTCTGCCTACTACCAGAAGGCAATCTCCCATTTTTCCAAGATGCTGTTGTTGCCAGGATGGGGAAACGGTGCCTTCCCCACCAAAAAAAGGCAGGAGTCTTGGCTTTTAATTGGGTTGATCCTGATCAGAACAAGCGTTTTACCTCTGCACCGGTATCCCTGCCTCCTTCCAGCCCACAGCTAGAGATTGCTCGTGCAGACACCCAGGTAAAATCTCCTCCCTCCTCCTTGCGCTGCCCAGGTGGGAAGGAGCCAGGGCCATCCCCTGCCCTGTTCAAACACATTGCAAGCAGCAGATTCCCTCCCCGTGTGCCACACTTTCATCCCAATCCCCACAGAAAATTAACAGCAGAGTTTACCAGCTGGGTTTCGACACAGGATTAAGAGAACATTCTTTTTCTTTTTTTTTTTTTTTTATTACTTTACATGGGACTAAGTCTCAAACGCCGTCTCGCATTGACGGAAAGGCACCCCACACGTGTTCCACCTGAAAAAAAGGCAAGAGGTGTCCTTTTCTTCCACCCGACAGCGGATGGGATCTGGGACACGCGCTGCCACAGGAAAGGGCAGCAGCAATACACACGCCCCGAGGGAGGACAGACCGATCGTCGCATTTAGAGGCGATTAAAAAACCCAGTAACTGCAGCTTCTAGCTGTCTCCCCAGCCAGTTACAGCACATCTGAGTGCTGTGCAATTCTGCCAATTAAACAGCAAAAAAAAAAAAAAAGTCAAGGGCCATCAATGCATTAGCCCAGGCCCAACATTTACATGTGAATTAAAAAAAAAAAAACCCAATAAGTTTTCATAAAGTTCTAATAAATAATTACAAAGCAGTGGTGTTTGTTCATCTACCTTTAGAGTTTACCTGTTAGACTCCTGCACGTGCTGCCAACACCTCGAGATGCAGATGAAACCGCTAAGTTAAATGAAATCGCTAAATGAAATTAATCAGTAAAAATACGTACACATTTAGAAGAGAGCGTATCCAGTGCTAGAGCCAGAGTGGGTGGGTGTCGGGAGGGGAAGGGAGGCACGCTCGCGTGGCAGACGGCCAACTACTGGTCGCAGTCTTGCTCCACTGCCCGCGTTATTTCCACGGTGCTAGACATAAAGGGTGACCGACCAGTTACCCGAGGACTCCACGGCGTGGAATTTTAAAAGCCAAAAGACTGGAGGGTCCTTTTAAAAAAAAGCCTTTCATTCAACCCCAACTGTTTGGGCTAAACGCAAGAACGGCCGGGTGAGATTCCCCAGGCTGTATTTTTGCAGGAGGATGCGGATGCCACCGCAGCGGGCGCTACTTCTGGGCAGGAGAGCTACAAAAATCTCTTCCTGGGCGGATATATGTGCCAACCCATCGTACCGCAGAGATAAGCTGCTGAAAAAGAACAAACTAATTATAACTGCTCGATTCCTAGCAACGGAGCAGAGTTCTCCTTTCACTCAAGTTAAGGAAGCTTCTTTCTGTTTTGTTTTAAATAAGCAAGGACCAGCTTTCGCCAGCCTCCACGGTGCGGGCCCATGCACGGCCGCTGTGACAGGAACCCAGACACCCAGAGGGTTTCAGGAGCGCTGAGGCAGGTCGAGCCCTTTCCACCAGATCAGGCTTGAATCCAAACCTGCAGAGGGAACGCCAGCTGAAATCGCCATGCTTCAACTGAGCTGCGGTTGTTTCACGAGTAACGGGCCGTGTCAAACCATACCCACCTCGCAGTCAATGCCAGCTACGCCCAGGTACCAGGAGGACGCGACGAACTCGCCTTACTTGTGCTCCAGTTGGGTAGCTCAACATTTTTGAGAGCTGCAGAGACCAGCTCCAGCAGTTCCCATCCCCGGGCAGCAGCCTGCTCGTTTTGACTGAGCGTTTACCCCATTCTAAACGCCCTTTTTAAATGGCCCAAGAGAAATAAATTGCATCCCTATTTAAATGTAAATAAATAAATAAATAAATAAATGAATAAATAAAACCCCCAGCTGAGACAGAAGGAACCAAGAGTATCATTTTTAAAGCTTCTCAGTCCACAAATCATGCGGGCCCAGGCACGGCCGCTGTGACAGGAACCCAGACACCCAGAGGGTTTGAGGAGCGCTGAGGCAGGTCGAGCCCTTTCCACCAGATCAGGCTTGAATCCAAACCTGCAGAGGGAACGCCAGCTGAAATCGCCATGCTTCAACTGAGCTGCGGTTGTTTCACGAGTAACGGGCCGTGTCAAACCATACCCACCTCGCAGCCAATGCCAGCTACGCCCAGGTACCAGGAGGACGCGACGAACGCGCCTTACTTGTGCTCCAGTTGGGTAGCTCAACATTTTTGAGAGCTGCAGAGACCAGCTCCAGCAGTTCCCATCCCCGGGCAGCAGCCTGCTCGTTTTGACTGAGCGTTTACCCCATTCTAAACGCCCTTTTTAAATGGCCCAAGAGAAATAAATTGCATCCCTATTTAAATGTAAATAAATAAATAAATAAATAAACGAATAAATAAAACCCCCAGCTGAGACAGAAGGAACCAAGAGTATCATTTTTAAAGCTTCTCAGTCCACAAATCATCCTCCTTATTTCCTCATCTCCAGAAGTGCTGTCTCCCCTCCCCCAGCTACATGCCTGAACAAGCAAGTTCGCTGTTGCAGACGTCAGGACAGGCTCCCTTTTCCAGCGCGGCACGGAGCAGCTTCGGCTCTGCTTCCACTTTTGCTCACAGGAAGGCAGGACCTCAACTGCACAAGTCAAGGTAGTGAGCTTGCTAAGCAGGGTGGGAAAAATAAAGGCCTCTTATGTTAAATAAAGCTTGTATAAGCAGGTTTCCTGGAGGAAATCTGCGTTCCAGAGGAAATGACTAGATGCGGCGTAAAGAAAATATATTAACACACACAGCTAAACATGCCCTCGCTACCAAAGTTACTTGGCTCAAAGTCCGAACTGCTCAGTAGCAGCAAAAGCAACTGAAAGCAGCCGAAACATTAATCATTTTTCCATTCCAAAGTTTCCAATCCAGATGAACATAGAACACGGCTCAGAATTAAGCCCCGCTGTCCCCTCATGTGGAATAATTCCTAGCACAACGTATTCGCGTTTTAAATACACATAGGTATTTGCAAAATAGCAGCGTGTATGCATGCACTTTGTTCAACGCAGAGATTTGACATTTGCTGTTCAGCAATGGGGGTGGGGGCAAGAAATACATCAGAAAACTAGAACATCGTCAGGTCCAGCCCACAACATCCCACACGCAGAGAGGACACCATAACGCAGCGGTTAGCAAAAAGCTACAGTCTATAAATAGCAGAAAGTTTGCATTAACCTGTAAAAGGTGAGTTTTTCTGAGAAGAAGAGACACCGAGGCAGAGACCTGCAGAGAGGAAAGCGATGTTCTGACGGGCGAAACTCATCCAACTCCTTTCTCACTGGGAAAACTAAAGAGCAAGAAGACAACATGAGCATCGTTAGCTGGTGAAGCCATCCAAGAGCCTCAATTAGACTGAGGGGGAAATGCCGCAGCAGTTCAGCGCTAATTGGAAATGCAAACATTTATCACCAGAGCAGCGCTCGCTCCTCTGTATGGCTCCATTGTGTTCGCTGCAGCTAACGACGGGAGGAAGCCCTGTGCTCCGTAGTATTTATGTAACGACTGGCAAAGCTGTCACATTCCCTTCACCGCTAGCCAGCATTTTCATAGTGGCAGTAGTTTCCAATTAAAAGAAATCGCAAAGATTGCTTCGGTTTCACGTTGCTTCGTTAAAAGTTTTGGTTCTTCTTCTTCAAAGCTGGGAAAAGAGGAAGAATTAATAATTCTCCCTAAGACAGAATGAGCCCCGCATCAGACGCAGGTTTTGTGTAGACAAACTGAACGAAGAGACGAGTCAAGCACCGTCAAATACCCAGAACTGAAAAAGCTAATTTAGCATCAGTAAAGACAAACAATTTGAGAACCACACATCAACCTGCTCTAAGTTTGCAAGGACTGCTCCTTCAGTTATGATACATGTAATGCTCTAAAAGCAGTTCATTTAAAAGGCAAAATGACAAAGCCTAAGGTAGCTTAGGGTTTCCACCTAATTGAGCTTCCACAGTAGAGCCTCCTTTGCTGGTGGAGCCTCAGCTCTGTGTGTAGCAGGATATGCCATCTAGCAAAACGCCCTATTGTACCTAATTTATAATCCCGGCGCGGACAGAAGTAAGCGTAGCGCGTACACTGCCGCAAGGGTTCGTGTTCCTAGACTTCCTTACTGGTCTTGAGTTCCTAGACTTCCAAATGGACTGCAGAGCATTCACTTGTCCATTAAGAACCATCATCGTTTCATTTAATGAGCAGCGGTTTGTTTTGCGGAGGTACCATCAGGCCTTTGATCACATCATTTACTCGGATCCCAATCATACTTACTGTAGGTCAGTAGAGAAAAGAAAGCTCTGTGGGACTGGTACAAAGGAACTGCTGTTTCTGCAATATATCACGACACAACTCTGCGTTAGCGCTCAGTTAAATAAAGCCCAAGAGCCAAGCGAACTATTTTTACTGCACTGAATAAAAGGAAAGATAAGAACATCACTTGTTACAGTAGCAGGCCCATTTTAAGGCACCGTGTAATTAGGAGTAGGAGTTAATAACAGGAACAGAAATAACAGGTAAGGTTTTCCTCAACATCTTTGTGCAAGTCTTTCTGGGGCATGGATCACCTTACCCTGTGTTTTTGCTCCGATTAGCCAAGCAGCTTTAAGTAGGACACATGGATCTTCGCTGCTACCTATTTAAAACTCATTCTTGCTCACGAAGCAGCAGCATCGGCTGCAGCCACAAAACCCAGTCCAGCAGAGACTGATCGAGCTCCTACACGCAGCCCTACCAGCATCCGCAGCAAGCGACTTGCTCCTTTCAATCCAATTCCCAGCGGACAAGCATCCATGTCATAAAATTAGCAACAATATGAACTGCAAATTCAGCAGAATTTGGATTTCACTGATGGATGGACTGCCAGTATGCATGTTTTATTCATCCCAAGACTGCTTTGTCAGGTCGGTTGCATCTCCCCTCTGTACTTCAAATGCTAAAAATCATTTTATGGTCGCTACCAAGCAGCCAAGAAGCTCTATAGACAGCGCTGTATCTTTTCTAAGTGCTAGCCAAAACTCACCAGATTTCCACCATGAAGACAACAACCGAAGACTGATGTTCCAGGAAGCCCTATGAGCCGAGGCATTTTGTTCTGTACAGTATTCCCTCCCATCGCTGTAAGCCCCACGGCTACTTCCCGCTAAGGTCATCACCATGTGAATTAGCCTCCCTGTGAGAGCACGGCATGCAGCAGATCAAGATGCAGTTTTCTGATCATCCTCCCTTAATTCTAATAATCAAGATTCAAGGACGTTCACTACCAGCACGCTCTCGTAGAGGTTCCTGCTACCTACCCGTAACCCTAAAGCTTCCTCAGCGTTCAGGCACTCAAACCCATTCTCATTTCAGTGAGTTACCTGCCCACACTCCCTCTCTCTCCTATTGTAGATCCAAGGCAAGAGAACATAAAATGAGACATATTAAATTCCGTAGCTAGCACACTACAATTTCACCTCTCACCTTTACAGTCACTGCCCTGTTTGCTGTAAAACTGGGATACAAATAGGGCAGCCGTGTTTGGAAACGGCTGTTTCACAGCCCACAAGAAATCTCAGCGTTCGTCCCCGAGCATACCCAGGAAGAATGCACAGGGCTGCACTTCCCAAACCAATTTTGTCCCATCCATTTTACGACATTTACACCCCGCCTCATGTAAGCGCTGCCTCCCTCTTTACTGAAGCTCACATCCGTACGCCCACTGCGGCACAACCTGCCCTAACTCCCCCTTTTCCTGTTCTTCCTCTTCCTCGCAGAGCGATGCGGTGAAGTGGAATATGCTGGCTGCAGGAAAGGAGATCCTGCAAATCAATCCAGCAGAGAATCACCTGATAGCCTAAGTGAATGTCTCCTTTGCAAGCAGGAGGTTGCCCCTTCCACTCTGCCTTTCCAGCCGTTTCCTTTGAGCTGAGTTTTCCCCCACTCCCGGTTATTCTCGTACCGTTGGTATTTGCAGGTGCTGATTCACAGCCTCCCAAGAGACGCATGTTTGGCTGCTTTTATTTTTAAGAAAAGTCACTTCAGACTGGAAATAACTTGTTTTTCTGTGAATACTCCGTGAATACAGAATCCCAGAATGGCAGGGCTTGGAAGGGACCTCGGGAGATCACCCAGTCCAACCCCCCTGCTCAAGCAGGCTCACCCAGAGCAGGTTGCACAGGACAGCGTCCAGGCAGGCGTTGAAGATCTCCAGAGAAGGAGACTCCACAGCCCCCCTGGGTAGCCTGGGCCAGGGCTCTCTCAAAGTAAAGAAGTTCTTCCTCATATTCAACTGAAACCTCTTCTTCTTCAGCTTGTGCTCATTGCCTCTTGTCCTGTCGCTGAACACCTCTGAGAAGGGTCTGTCTCCATCCTCATGATGTCCACCCCTTGAGATATTTGTACTCTTCAATGTATCTCTAGTTTTATCTGAGGAAATCCTCATGATGTCCACCCTTGAGATATTTGTACTCTTCCATGTATCTCTAGTTTTATCTGAGGAGCTTAAATATTCTACTTTTACTAAAGCCTCCAAGTTTTATCAGTCTTTGTTGCTCTAGCAAATTATTATAAACAGACAACCAAATTTGTGATCCACCATTGTGTCTTTTAGCTTTAAAAATACGTTGGATTTGAGCTTTAGGTATATACTTTAAACTTCTAACGTGGTTTGAATTCACAGGTGAAACTTCCCTGAGGGTTTCGATCCTTACTACAGCTAAAAATCTGCAAAAACCCAATGCTTTCATTCTGACAAGGCTGAACTGAGATATCTCGAATAGAAGTGGACAAATCACAGCTTTTTGAAACAGGCTCTCAAAAAGCAGCCCTGAGCAAATCAGCCCACAAGTCTGTCATTTCAATATCTTGTGTTATCAGCAGACAGCTTCTGTCGTAGGTCCGAGGTGATGTACTGTCTCCAGCCCCTGCTCCGCTGGCTCCTAACCTTCTCTCCCCGACCCAGCATCTGTATTCTGGGTATTTCCTTGGAGATTCATTAACTGCTCCTTCCTCAAAGGCTGTGATTATTGGCATTTTTCTCAGGCTACATTTCTAAGCGTTTAAAAGACCTGTCAGGACAGAGAAATAAATAAATACAGCAGAATGTCAATTCATCATTCTCTCTGTCAAGACATCGCAGGTAAAGAGAAGACCTAAGTTTTGGCTAACACCTATAAAGACTGTTTTCTATCTTGCATGCCTGTATATCATTTACATAGCATTTCACACTTTCTCTCAATGTCAATGTCCTCAGAGGGAAAGGGTGAATTACAATATAGGTATCTCTAATTTAGGAGGCAATTAGACCAATAACAACAAACCGGAGCTGAATGTACGCTCAAAACAATCTAGTTAGAATTCTATTTTAATTAAAAATCGGTCGAAAAATCCTATTATCCCGTGGATTGCTTTAGGCGTCGCTCCAATCCAGCATATCTTTTTTTAATCTTTTAGTTCTGCACCCAGAAAGTGATTGAAAAAACCCTGAAAACAACCAGAATGGTCCTTTCTGTACCACAAGGTCCTCTCCCAATAGGAGAGCCTGGGAACATAGAGAAATAAATGTTCCAATATTAGTCAGCCACTTGCTAGGCCACTTTAAAAAAAGAAATTAAAAGAAGAACAATAAAAGAAGCATACAACTCAGGGCAATAAATACAATTTTCCTGTCCTTCACCCCACTATCTGCAAACACAGCCTCCAAGGGCACCTCTTACTCCCTCGTATTTCCACCCTTTGCTTCCTTCCTTTGTCAAAAAGTAACATGCGCCTCTGCTACAGCTGCATACTTTACATGATTTTTTTTTTTAAAGAAAAAAAGAGATAAGAAATGTTTCAAAAATCATCTTTCATTTCTGGATTTGCTCGCACACGCTCTGTGGGGCCCTGCTGCATAACAAGCATTTTATCCATAGGAGAGACCAGCAGCCCCAACCAGCACAGCTCCAGAGCCAGTTCCCTGCATGAACTGGGGTCCAAAGGAAGGCGGCGGAGGCAGAGGACGTAGTACGGTAGAGAGTGTGCATGTATAAACATATGTATATCCACATATACATACATATACACACACGGGTGTATGCATGCACGTGTGTATATAGCTTACACCACCCATGCACCTCACCTATTTCGTTTACTCCTGGGCGGTGAGCACGCATCGTACGACCATTTATAAAACGTAATTATCCTCAAGTGATATAAAGTGCTTAAAAAATTTTAAAAAGCACGATAGACAGCTCTGAATTCATATAATTTGGTATTACGCATTGCCTCGTTACTTCTCTAAGTATGTATATAGAGGATCTTGTTTCTACTCACTGGAATCCATATTAATTTAAAAAATAAATAAACCATCTACCCAGAGGCATATAAACAAGGTCGTTGCCCAAATCCATGTTGACTTCACGCATACAGGTTATTCAGCCACTACCACTCACTGCATTGAAAGACGCTTAGGAATTAAACGAGAAAAGAAAACGAAGATGCTTCTTGAGCTCATTTCCTGGAGTACTGCGTCCAGCTCTGGAGCCCTCAGCACAAGAAGGACATGGAACTGTTGGAACGGGTCCAGAGGAGGGCTACAAAAATGATCTGAGGGCTGGAGCACCTCTCCTATGAGGACAGGCTGAGAGAGTTGGGCTTGTTCAGTCTGGAGAAAAGAAGGCTACGGGGAGACCTGATTGCGGCCTTCCAGTACCTAAAGGGGGCCTATAGGAAAGATGGGGAACGTCTTTTTAGTAGGGCCAGCTGTGTTAGGACAAGGGGAAATGGTTTTAAACTAGAACAGGGTAGGTTCAGGCTAGAGGTAAGGAAGAAATTTTTTACAATGAGGGTGGTAAAACACTGGAACAGGTTGCCCAGAGAGGTAGTGGAGGCCCCATCCCTGGGAACATTCAAGGCCAGGTTGGATGGGGCTCTGAGCAACCTGATCTAGTTAGCAGTGTCCCTGCTCACTGCAGGGGGGTTGGACTAGATGACCTCTAGGGGTCCCTTCCAACCCTAAACATTCTATGATTCTATGATTCCTCTTCCAAGACACCTGTGGGAAGAAGGGCCAGGCAGCCCAGAAAACGTTAACCTCACCATTTCCCTTCAGGCTTGTGCTGAAGAAAGAAGAGATTCTAAGTCTTCCAATTCCAGAAATATAAATCCTCGTCTGCAGAAGTTTTATGCTATCAGGTCACCACACAGAAGACAGCAGTGGGTCCCCAGCCACCTCCTTCACCACTCCTTATCCTGCTGAGCCCTCAGGTCTGCCAAACTCAAACTCCAAATGCGCCTGGCTTATTGGCAGGTGGAGAAGATGCCAACAGATATAACTAATGAAGTTCCTGAACCACTTGGAATATCTTCACATTATTTATTTTTAGCATTTGAATAGCAAATAGCATTTGAAGTCCAAGGAACTGGTAGGGAGAAACAGGTTTCGCTCATCCAGGTATTTAGTAGTAAGACTAAACTTCAGCTGTGAAACCCTCTGGCCTCCTCACTGCCTGCATCCCTCAGAGACCAGTGGGAAATCAGGTAGGACGGTTTCAGTATGTCAATAGCGCATGTGATTATGATGATGTGGGAAGATTTTCCCTATTACAGCCCTTCCACAGCCTTAAACTTCCAGCAAGTCTGCCTGAAGAAACAAAACCTCACTCCCTGCTGCTAGGACAGGGGGTAGACCCAGCCTCAATCTGGACAGGCTGGAGAGTTGGGCAGAGAGGAACCTGATGAAGTTCAACAAGGGCAAGTGTTGGGTGCTGCACTTGGGGAGGTTGAACCCCAGGCACCAGGACAGGCTGGGGGCTGACCTGCTGGGAAGCAGCTCTGCCCAGAGGGACCTGGGAGTCCTGGTGGATGACAAGCTGACCATGAGCCAGCAGGGTGCCCTTGGTGCCAAGAAGGCCAATGGCATCCTGGGGCACATTAAGAGGAAGCGTGGCCAGCAGGGCGAGGGAGGTTCTCCTCCCCCTCTACTCTGCCCTGGTGAGACCCCACCTGGGTAGCAAGTGCATTTTGCCTGTATTTCTGTGCCAGCAAAGATTGCGTGAAAACAAACAAAAAGTGGCTGTGCGTACACACGACTGGGTGAGACCCCACCGGGAGCACTGGGTCCAGTTCTGGGCTGCCTGGTTCAAGAAACATGAGGAACTGCTAGAGAGAGTCCAGAGGAGGGCAACAAGGATGACTGGAGCATCTCCCCTATGAGGAAAGGCTGAGGGAGCTGGGCTTGTTTAGCCTGAAGAAGAGAAGACTGAGAGGGGATCTCATAAATACTTGCAAATATCTTAAGGGTGGGTGTCACAAGGATGGAGCCAGACTCTTCTCAGTGGTGCCCAGTGCCAGGACAAGGGGCAATGGGTACAAACTGAAACACAAAAGGTTCCATTTGAACATGAGGAAGAACTTCTTGACTTTGAGGGTGACAGCACTGAAACAGGCTGCCCAGGGGTGTTGTGGAGTCTCCTTCTCTGGAGATATTCAACCCCCGCCTGGACGCTGTCCTGTGCACCCTGCTCTGGGTGAGCCTGCTTGAGCAGGGGGTTGGACTAGATGAACTCCTGAGGTTCCTTCCAACCCCTCCTATTCTGTGAATCTGTGAATATGTAGAAGTGGTGGGTGAGTGCTTATTTTCCCCTCCCCACCCCCAAAAGAACAACAACTAGAACAACTTTTAGACCTTTACACTCCAGGAGAAAAATCATGACAAAGCAGCAAGGTCTTAGCTTAACCTGGCAAGTTTTTACAGGACACAGTCAGAAAGCCACAGCAACTTGGCTTTGCACGTATGCAGGATGAAGCATGGCCACCCAACACCAAACCGTGCCGCACTCCTGCAGGATCAGGATCATCGCTGTGCTGCAGCTTCGGTGGTCGCTAGCGCCAAACCCCATCTCACCTACACACACAAACCCAGCGCAGAATATTGTGCCATGAGGCCACAGGACCTCATGGTAAGAGCACGTCAGACTCATGCGTCCATGAGAGCATGAAGCTGACGGAAGAGGCAATATTTGCTTTGAACCTCTTCTGTACCATTAGCACTTGCACTAATTACGGTAGCCAACAGCAGCAGCCACGCTGATGGGAGGGCTGAACAAAAGTGGCACAGCTGTCAACCCCATTCAAAGAACCAAATCCTTAAGAGTTCGTCGTTTTGGGAACACAAACCATCCAGCAAGACACACGGGCTCGCAGCTTTTCCAGGGCAGAACGCTTCAGAGAATAAGTACAGCTGACGCAGCCGCTAAAAAACTAAGCGCGTTTGCCTGTTTCTCAGGGGGATTTAAACAGCAGGTGAGTGGGGCTGGTCTGTGGGACATGACCCTTTTTTATCTCAGCTATTTAGATGCAAATTGTTCTCCCACCCTCCCCCTCTTGACACCATCTGTTAGCCCAGAGGTTTAGACTGTGCCTAGGGTGTAGGTTTTGGGGGAGGGGTATATAGATAAAGCGTTGAGAAAATTTCAGTTGATGCCCCTGTTTCCTCTGGGGCACAGTTTAAGGGGGACAAAAAAAAATCACTTTGCAATACTATTAAATTACAATAGGATTTTTTTCTCATTCTGCTGCATTTTCCTACCAACCCCATGGATTTGCTACCCCAGAAAGCATTCCTTGTCCAGCTTTTGGCCAACAAGCAACATTATATAGTGACCCTTATAGCAGGTTGCTATGGTGTTAGCATAGGGCATGAGCTGGTATTGCAGGAAGTATCAGAGATTCAAGGAATTAAAGTCTTAAATAATAATGATTAAGTCCTTCACTACAAGGCACAGTATTTAAAGTTCTTTTAGTGCTAGGGAAGTTACCTCATCTCTGCTGTTTACCAGGGAAAATCAGACAATGCACTTTCAAGAACTGTTGAGAGATTTGCTTCATTAAACACTTCACATAGGGCTCTGGGTTCTTCATAAAGGAAAGATTACGGGTGACGGCACAGAGTGGGAGGGGTGGCTGACAGACCAGATGGGTGTGCTGCCACTCAGAGGGATATGGACAGGCTGGAGAACTGGGCCAACACCAACCTTGTGAAGTTCAGCAAAGGAAAATTGAAAGCCCTGACACTCAGGAGAAATAACCCGAGGCACCAGCACAGACTGGTAGCCAACCAGCAGAAAAGCAGCTGTGAAGAGAAAGACCTGGGAGTCCTGGTGGACATCAAGTTGAACACCTTTGCAAAGCGCCTTTACAGCAAGGAAGGTCAACAGCATCTGGGCTGCATTAGGAAGGACACTGCCAGCAGGTCAAGGGAGGGGATCCTTCCCCTCTGCTCAGGGCTGGAGAGACGCATCTGGAGTGCTAGGTCAAGTGATTACCTCCCCAGTACAAGAGAGACATGGACACACTGAAGAGAGTACAGCAAAGGTCCACAAAAATTATTAAGGACCTGGAGCATCTGATACATGAGGAGAGGCTGAGAGAGCTGGGACTGTTCAGTGTGGAGAAGGAAAATCATAGAATCACAGAATCCTAGGTTGGAAGGGACCTCAAGGATCATCTGGGCCAAGCTTTCAAGGTAAGTGCACAGTCCAGACAAGATGGCCCAGCACCCTGTCCAGCTGCATCTTGAAAGTGTCCAATTTGGCAGAGTCAACCCCTCCCCTGGGGAGATTATTGCAATGGGTGACTGTTCTCATGGTGAAAAATTTCCCTCTCATGTCCAATCGGAATCTCCCCAAGAGCAACTTGTGTCCATTCCCCCTTGTCCTCTCCATGTGACTCCTTGTAAAAAGGGAGTCTCCGTCTTCTTTGTAACTACCCTTTAAGTACTAGGACATGGTGATGAGATCCCCTCTGAGCCTCCATTTCTCAAGGTTGAACAAACCCAGCTCTCTCAGCTCATCCTCATACAGCTAAGAGAGGCTTCCCAGGCCTTGATCATCTTGGTGGCCCTTCTCTGGACACCCTCCAGCCTCTCCACAGCTTTTTTTGTACAGCGGGGACCAGAACTGTACACAGGATTCCAGATGTGGCCTTGACAAAACACTGAGTAGAGTGGGATAATGACTTCTTTATCTCTGCTGGTGATGCCCTTCTTGATGCAGCCCAGCACCCTGTTGGCCTTCTTGGCTGCAGCAGCAGCACACTGCTCACTCCTGTTGAGCTTGTTGTCCACCAGGACCCCCAGGTCCCCTTCCAGAGAGCTGCTCTCCAGTGGGGTGGATCCCAGTCTGTGCTGCACTCCTGGATTATGTTTTCCCAGGTGCAAGACCTTACAGTTGTCCATGTTGAACTTCCTAGGGTTCTTGTTAGCCCACTCTTCCAGCCTATCCAGGTCTTCCATCAGGGTGGCTCTCCCTTCTGGAGTGTCTACTTCCCCATTCAATTTGGTGTCGTCTGCAAAGTTTATTTAGGCTACATTTGATCCCATCATCCAGATCCCTTGTGAAGATATTGCGAGGCACCAGCACAGACTGGTAGCCAACCAGCAGAAAAGCAGCTGTGAAGAGAAAGACCTGGGAGTCCTGGTGGACATCAAGTTGAACACCTTTGCAAAGCGCCTTTACAGCAAGGAAGGTCAACAGCATCTGGGCTGCATTAGGAAGGACACTGCCAGCAGGTCAAGGGAGGGGATCCTTCCCCTCTGCTCAGGGCTGGAGAGACGCATCTGGAGTGCTAGGTCAAGTGATTACCTCCCCAGTACAAGAGAGACATGGACACACTGAAGAGAGTACAGCAAAGGTCCACAAAAATTATTAAGGACCTGGAGCATCTGATACATGAGGAGAGGCTGAGAGAGCTGGGACTGTTCAGTGTGGAGAAGGAAAATCATAGAATCACAGAATCCTAGGTTGGAAGGGACCTCAAGGATCATCTGGGCCAAGCTTTCAAGGTAAGTGCACAGTCCAGACAAGATGGCCCAGCACCCTGTCCAGCTGCATCTTGAAAGTGTCCAATTTGGCAGAGTCAACCCCTCCCCTGGGGAGATTATTGCAATGGGTGACTGTTCTCATGGTGAAAAATTTCCCTCTCATGTCCAATCGGAATCTCCCCAAGAGCAACTTGTGTCCATTCCCCCTTGTCCTCTCCATGTGACTCCTTGTAAAAAGGGAGTCTCCGTCTTCTTTGTAACTACCCTTTAAGTACTAGGACATGGTGATGAGATCCCCTCTGAGCCTCCATTTCTCAAGGTTGAACAAACCCAGCTCTCTCAGCTCATCCTCATACAGCTAAGAGAGGCTTCCCAGGCCTTGATCATCTTGGTGGCCCTTCTCTGGACACCCTCCAGCCTCTCCACAGCTTTTTTTGTACAGCGGGGACCAGAACTGTACACAGGATTCCAGATGTGGCCTTGACAAAACACTGAGTAGAGTGGGATAATGACTTCTTTATCTCTGCTGGTGATGCCCTTCTTGATGCAGCCCAGCACCCTGTTGGCCTTCTTGGCTGCAGCAGCAGCACACTGCTCACTCCTGTTGAGCTTGTTGTCCACCAGGACCCCCAGGTCCCCTTCCAGAGAGCTGCTCTCCAGTGGGGTGGATCCCAGTCTGTGCTGCACTCCTGGATTATGTTTTCCCAGGTGCAAGACCTTACAGTTGTCCATGTTGAACTTCCTAGGGTTCTTGTTAGCCCACTCTTCCAGCCTATCCAGGTCTTCCATCAGGGTGGCTCTCCCTTCTGGAGTGTCTACTTCCCCATTCAATTTGGTGTCGTCTGCAAAGTTTATTTAGGCTACATTTGATCCCATCATCCAGATCCCTTGTGAAGATATTGAATAATGTTGGGCCCAATATCGATCCCTGGGGTACCCCACTTGTGATGAGTTTCCAGTTAGAAAAAGAGCTATTTACCACCAGTTGCCAGTTAGAAAAAGAGTTATTTATTTGGGTGCAGCCTGTCAGCCAATTCCCGACCCACCACACAGACCACTTGTCCATGCCATAATGCATCAATTTGTCCAGGAGGAGGCCGTGGGGAACCATGTTGAAAGCCTTGGAGAAGTTCAGGTAGACAACGTCCACCACTCGCCCCATGTCAACCGAGCAGGTCACTTTATCACAGAAGGCCACCAGAAAATCTCAGGGGGATCTTATCTATGTGCATAAATACCTGATGGGGGTGTAAAGAAGATGGAACCAGTCTCTTCTTGGTGGTATCCAGCAACAGGACAAGAGGCAATGGCACAAACTGAAATACATGAAATTCCATTTAAATGTAAGCAGGAGGGGAAAACACATCAAAACAAAGCCAAAAAAAAAACCAAAACAAAAAATTTTTTTTCCTGGGGAGGGAACCAAACCACAGAACAGGTTGCCCAGAAAAATCATGGCGTTTCCATCCTAGGGGGTGCTCAAAACCCCACTGGACATGCCCTGAGCAAACTGTTCCACTGCCATCACTTTAAGCAGGGGGATTGGACTAGACTATCCCCAGAGGTTCCTGCCAACTTTACCAATTCTGCAAAACAAAAAATTTTTTTTCCTGGGGAGGGAACCAAACCACAGAACAGGTTGCCCAGAAAAATCATGGCGTTTCCATCCTAGGGGGTGCTCAAAACCCCACTGGACATGCCCTGAGCAAACTGTTCCACTGCCATCACTTTAAGCAGGGGGATTGGACTAGACTATCCCCAGAGGTTCCTGCCAACTTTACCAATTCTGCAAATAAAAGCCACAAAATACGGCAGGGAGGCTCTAAAGGAGAGAAATATGCAACATCACTCAAACTACTTATCTGAGTAAGTTTTTTTAGTCAACAGCATCCCAGGCCCCAGTTTAGCAATGAAGACAAATTAGAAGAGGTGATAAGTGACAACCTTGAGCAGAAAAATCAGTGAGAGTTGGGATCAGTACAACACCACCCTCATTTTGAGTTCTAACGTGTGGAGTACAGTCCTGCCGCTTGGGAGATGCAAGCTCTCGTCCCAGTTCTCGCACAGACCTCATTTAAGAAAATACAGTGTGCATTTCAGAGCCTCAGCTGGAGCTGAGCAAGTTCTCAGGCTGCTCTTGCACAACATTCAAGGCTGACACCAAGATGGGTTCAGGCGGACCTTACTGATTGTGCTCCACTGAAGTGGAGGAAAGGAGCTCTTACTTCGGCTGGGAAGGCTCCTTGCCAGGCAAGGTTTGCACAGCAACATTTTTAAAAGGGTTTGGGGCCCTTTTTTTTTTTTTACTGTTGAGATATTGTTTTGGTGTTTTGAGTGTTGCCAACACAAACACAACATTTTCCTCTTTCTTGCGCAGACAGAAGAGGCCAGATCTCAACATATGATCTCAACTACTTGGTGACAGCCAGGACCTTCAGGTACCTACTTCCAAACTATTAACTTCTAAAATATATGCAATTCAGTATCTCTTACTGGAAAGCAATATTCTGACAAAAGTTGGAGACATTTCATAGAAGCATTTTCCTATTAAAAAAAAATAAATCATCTGAACAAACAATGTTTCAATAAATTTGTGCTGGTATTTTGAGAGAATTTAAAGTTTTCATTTTAAGATAAAAGTGGTTATATTTTCTCCATTTATGGAAAGTAGAGTTTTTAGAACATCGGCATTTGCCCTATAGAATGAGAGTCATCTTTATGCACTGCTCTAAATCACCAGCTAATTTCTGTTTCCAGATCTCTGGCATCTCACCAGCACTACTGAGAATCTAAAGAACAGTTACTGGAAATGTTTTTATTTAACCAACTTCTTGTTCACAAATCCAAGCGTATGTATAAATTTTAAGGGCTGCAATCCTGCAGTCTGATCTGTAATACAAGATACAGGCACCGATTCTCAGTCTCCTTGACTTTAAAAAACCAGAAAGGTCATCTGTGATAGCTAAGGGGTACTTGGCCTTAATGCCAGCAAGCCACCCACTGAAAACAGTGGGAGTTTAGCCCAAATTAGGATTTCAGGACTTATCCCATAATGCCCTGTAACACTTCCCACACAGTACTACCTGATGGCTTCTGAAAATCGGCAAAATGTGAAGGACGTGCCGACAACATCCCAGATGAGGTTGAATTGAATTCAATCCATATATGCCTGCATACGCACATATTCTTGTAATTCCACGTTACCGGGGTTTTTAGCATGCTGACTTTAAAAGCAGAGTGGCTAAAAACACATCTCCAAAAGCTGCTCAATGCCAAACAAACCAGACTTCTAAAAGCAAAAAACCCACAAAGCAATTGCATCCAGGACATCACTGAACTTGTGCAATAATCCCCCCCATTTGCTTCCCCGCTGTTATTAGCGATTAGATAAGTAACAACAACAATAGCCAGATGCTTTTCTAGACCCTTTTTCCAGCACCACTTCCCAAATTGTCGTCGTCTCCCACAGAGACCTCCAGAACAGCCCTAGAATAACTTCTACCACCCCCAGCGTGACCGGGGACAAGGTGGGTGGGTTTACAGCCAGGAAGCATCAAGGTCCAAGTGCCAATTGCTGCCCACACGATGCCTTTGTGCCCAGATCTAACAGCATGGATGCTCAGGAAACCACTCTGCTCCTGGTTGATGGTCTTTCCCATCCCTGTTCCACACTCGATTTGGACAACATTTGCTTAGATAACTGTATGCCCAAGTTGAACGTTTCCTCTGAGGGAAACGTGACTATCGGCCCTCGTCAACCCAATCTGACCCTTATCCTGTAGTGAGCCAAGCAACAGCCAGTTCACGTATTCCATGGCTTCTACAGTGTTGCTGCTCTGGATGAGGGGCCTGGATCCTGCCCAAACTGAAGCCACCCATTTCACTGATAACAGCATAGGGTCTGTGGCATCTAATTCTTAAACAGGTCCTTTATTTGGATCCCTGGAGGCAGCAGGGGCTTACACGTGACAGGATCAACACCTACGGTGCAAGTCAGATTGCATCCCTGTAAATAATCAATGCAGCAACTGGGACACAGTATGTAATGGTTTGGTACAGCCTGTTTAGCTGTCACAGCAGCACCCTGACAACAACCAACAGAAAAAAAAAAAACCAAACAAAACAAGAAAAAGGTTTAAGAGATAGCCAAAGGGCAGCGGGTCTTTCAGGGACTCAAACATGACGCATTTTGGAGCGGGATTCAAACCAAGCACACGCGCTGCTGAAGAGACAAGACAGGTTCCGTTTAAAAGCAGCACGGAGTTATCAAATGACAAGAAGACTTCCAGAGGTTAGTTGGCATGCTTGCATTTTACCCTGAAACTAGTCTATTATTTTCTTTTAAGATGATCCAAATTCATGAGAAGGAAAGAAGCCTGATTCAAAGAAAAAAATAAAAGAAAAAAGAAAAGGAAAGAAAAAAAAAAGGCAGGAAAAAAAAAAAAATCCCGTAGTTGTCATGCTTATGACTTACATTCTCTGCACAGGAAATCTCTGGAGCAAGCAAAAGCCTGCCTGCCCTCCACTTCACAAAGCCTTGATATCATAATCACATTTTTAAAATATTGCCTTCTTGAACGATGCAAATTAAAAGGCCTAAGTAATTCTCTGACATACTACTGAAAACCACATACCAACACGAAATAGCGATTTATTGCATGCAAGTCCATTAAACTATTACTTACAGCGTAATAAACAGCAGCCACACAGATACCACTGTCACCGCTGAGCGGAAAACCTAGGAAATTCCTCGTCCCTGAGCCCTGGAGTTTGAGGGAGAGAAGTTGAAGTGCTCCTGCTTGGAGCCGGGTTTTGTCCTCCAGGAGGACTACAGTATCTCAGCTAACTGTCCCGTAATTATCATGCACACTTTATAGTCAATAAAACAAAAGGGACTCTTAACTTCAAAAGTAATTTTTAAGGAAAAGCAGCGGAAAGCTTTTCAAAAGATGGCAGTGAAAGGACAAAGAGAGGAGGCTGTGCATTTATATTGGTCAGTAAGGCACTCGGTCGCGACAACTGTGACCGAGGACGGTCATGGGAGACCAGGCTTCATAGGCCACACTGAAAGCGGTTTTATTTTCACAGCGGGAACGCAGTTGTCGACCACTCAGAAAGAGCCCCAAATGAGAAGGGGGAGGCTGGCCAGCCAGAACAAGACACCCAGCTGGCTCCCCAGCCTAGGCAAAAGCTTGGTTCTCTGAAGCTTTTTATTTTCCCTTCCTCTTCCAGGGTTAATATTGGGATGGTATCAGTTCCTCTTTCCCAAATGGAAAGCCCTCGGGGAGCAAATCAGATTTCAAAGCTTTCTAACAACTACGCAGACCACGCCGTCAGAGCTCGCTGCTTAACACGTACGCGTGAGTGTTCAGGGCATTCGCAGAGTAGTCTTGGGATCAGGGCAGAGCTACACTTGGATGTTCTCCAGGGGTATTTTAGGCGAACAGAATCAAATTGCCACACAAACATAATTGCCAAGTTTCAGTCTAATGTTACAGCAATTTGCTAGACATGTTTTATTTCAGAGGACAGACTGGTGGAGCAATATTTTGTTGTTATTAATGTGTCCAAGTCCCTTAACGCAGCATTCATATCTTTGGTAAGCGAAAGGTTTTCTTCTTCTTCCTCAACTTCTGCTTTTGATAATACGAAGCATTACAAATTCTTCACGCAGCCTGGAAAAAAGATGTGGATAGAGCAAGTTTAAGGCAGTTCTTAGTGAGAAAGATGCAGAGGAGCACAGGATGTTCAGTGCTCTGCTTTCTCATCCAGGAGTCCATCCAGAAAACCAGCCTGCAAGAAATTTGCTAAGTATCTGGTCGCTGCATTACCTGACGCTTTTAATTCTTGCAACCCACGCAGAGCCGAAGCATCTGGGAAACAGGATTTTGCTGCCTCCAACCCCACAGTATTTAAGAGAGGTCAAGGCTCTTTGAAAAGGCTGCCCAGAAAACATGTGCACGATTAGCATGTTTCTATGCTCCCATGGCCAAATCACTGTCCGCCCAGCTCTTGCCCAGCGCAACTCGCTGTTTCCAAGCCTTGCAGGCATCTCGCGGCATCACAGGGATGCGCTCAGACGGTCCGAGGGCATCAATATGCATTTGGACCATCTGTTAAACCCACAAGGCATCCGCTGTCAGAAGATTCGTAGCGTGGGGAGTCAGCATTAAGCAGCAAGTACGGTTGCTTCACCATTTCTTTTAAAAGATATTTTTGTCCCAGTCCCACAGAATTGGCATGTCACTTAGAGAGGACCTTTTGGTCACGGCACCACAAGAGATTTCAGGTTTCAGAGTAAAGCTGAGCTATCGAAAAAACCAAGTCGCTTAGCCATCTTGTTTCCATTATAGAGTGGGGAGCTCAATCAGGCTCTTCAAGCCGGAGGAAAGCACCTTCTCCACCAGGCAAGGCTTCCTGAACAGTGGAGCTAGAACCTGCCCCTACCTGACAGGCACAACTGGGGGAATCAACCCCTGCTCTTGATTTGTTCAAGGTGTTCATTTAAATCAAAGCAACCACCTCTAGGAACAAAGACTGAAAGAATATTTTTGCTTATAGTGTAAGAATCTGTTTTAGTAGAATTAATATTTGGGTTTTTTTTCTCTGCACTAGCATTTGACCTGTGCCTCTTCAAGCCTTCAGAGCAAACAAATCAGTAAAGTTTTAATCTAGAAAGCAAGAAGATAAAAGAGGTTTATTTAAAGAGATTACAGACCCCTAAACTAATTACAAGAGCCATGTCATTCTGTAAAACTGTTCATAAGAACTGAGCTCAACCTTCAGAAGCCTGTCATCTAGATTATTATTTTTTTTCAAGCATGAAAGGGCTATATCCCAACACTGAGCTTCAAGCCTACGAGTATTTCTTTCTGAAGATGACTGACCATAGCAAAACTCAAGCTAAGAAGTGTGAAAAGTGGCTTCAGACCTATTTAGCAGGCGTGTGATTCCAAGCACCAGCGTGATACCTAAGTTGAACATCTGGAGACACAGGAGGCACCAACTGTAAGTCAGAGAAGGGACAAGTCACAGGGAGGCACCAAAATCCAATTTTTCCTCTCTCCTTTCTTCGAGTCCTTGGAAGAGATACATTATTTCTGCTCTATTCCATTTTGCATGCGATTCCTTTTTAAGTACAGATCCTCCTTTCCCCTTACTTTTTGGCATGATCTTCCTGCAGGAAGATGTATTCTAAAGAGCACTTGAGTCTGTAAGAAATGCAACTTCCTACTCCACAAGTGAGACAAAGTGCTCCGAAGTCATGCTCTGTGTAGTGACAGAAATAAAGATCCTACCCATTTCCTC
Organism: Egretta garzetta; assembly: GCF_000687185.1. Classification (NCBI taxonomy): domain Eukaryota; kingdom Metazoa; phylum Chordata; class Aves; order Pelecaniformes; family Ardeidae; genus Egretta; species Egretta garzetta. Next base: position 2,899,617 of record NW_009259435.1, on the reverse strand, counting down.
GGAGCCCTGCAGAGTCTATGAAAATCAAGTAGCGATCAGGTCACAAACACCGCTGATCCCATCAGCCTTATGGGCTCGGAGTGGTTTCTGAAGAGCAGGCCACACTGCTGTGGGTGACCTCCTAGCCTTGAGCAAGAACACTTGGCCAGAGTGGTGGCAATGCAATAGCAACAGGCTAACGACAGCACCACTTGAGCAGAATCTGACCCACAGGACAAGAGTTACTGCATACAGATCCCACCAGAAATATTAGAGGAAATATTTTTGTAGAAATCCACTTGCACACACAAAGGTGGGAATGGCAGAAAGCTCTCAAACGCTACTTAGCTTGCTCTTGTACTAGTTGCAGAAAATCCACAGCAGCACAGACTTCAGCCGGTCACAAGCAGTGTCCCCCAGGGCTGTGTTGGGGCCAGTTCTGTTTAATATCTTTATCAATGACCTGGAAGAGGGGATTGAGTGTGCCCTCAGTAAGTTTGCAGATAACACTAAGCTGGGTTGAAGTGCTGATCTGCTGGAGGGGAGGAGGGCTCTGCAGAGAGACCTGGTCAGGCTGGATCCATGGGCCCAGGCCAACTGTATGAGGTTCAACAAGGCCCAGGGCCGGGTCCTGCCCTGGGGTCACCACAACCCCACGCAGCGCTACAGGCTTGGGGCAGAGGGGCTGGAAAGCTGCCCGGTGGAAAAGGCCCTGGGGAGGTTGGTCGAGAGGGGGCTGGATATGAGCCAGCAGGGTGCCCAGGTGGCCAAGAGGGCCAGCGGCATCCTGGCTTGTATCAGGAGTGGTGTGGCCAGCAGGAGCAGGGCAGGGAC
>NW_009259435.1:2890694-2898621 GCF_000687185.1 Egretta garzetta | reverse complement strand
TCCCAAAAACGGCTGTCAAGCGCTGGAAGGGGCTGCCCAGGGAAGGGGTCGAGTCACCATCCCTGGGGGGATTTAAAAGCTGGGCAGAGGCGGTGCTGAGGGCCAGGGTTTAGTAGTGGGCAGATACAGTTGGGCTTGATGATCTTAAAGGTCTTTTCCAACCGAATGATTCTATGATAAACTTACGTCACCCATGTACATACCCTGGGCTCCAGGCAGCTTGACATGCCTGCCCATGGTCCAAACACACCTCCGATGGCAGCACAGACTGAGCTACCAAGACCAGCACAGAGCCAGGTGACAGAGATTTCAAGACGACAGCACTATTTCAACAGAAACTCGAGCACAGCCCCAGTTTCCTCTAAAGATGAAAGGCTTCAGTAAGACAATTCATGCAATTAAAGCTACACACAGCCTTAAGTCATTCGCCGGGTCACGATCCAGCTGATTCGAAGAATCTGTATGCAGGCTGCTTACCCAGAAATTAACCTACTGCCTTGGAAAGTGTTGCTTAATTTAGAAGAGTGATTACTTACAGCACCTGCTGCTAGCCTCACAGCCTTTGATATGCCAGCTTCTCCAAAATTAATGCTAAGTCTTCTAAAATTATTTACATAAGTAATTAAGGAAGGAACTAAAAAAAGAGACTGCTAAATGTATAACGTAACAATCAGCTGGGTTATCAGCAGCAATTGAAACGATAATTTCCAAAGCAAATAGCATGAGCCGAGGCGGTCCGAGCTGAAGTCGCACAGCCGGTCCTTGCGGCAGACTCGCATCCTCAGCCAGGCATAACAGAAAACGCATTGCACAGGCTACACACGCCAAATCGTGTATCTGCCTGACACCACCACCCCAGGAGAAGCGCCGCACAGCAGGGGAACAAGAGAGGTCTCCTGGCTTTAAAGCCACATTACCTGTAGGCTATAAATCTAAAGGCAAACCCACAGCAGTAGCCTTGTCGTGCCTCTGTAGTGCCTCTTGCAGGAACTGAGGGCTGAGGTCAGCAGGCAAAGGAGGGAGGAAGAGAAAGGAGGGAAGGAAGACTGCGGAACAGGCTCAATTCTCAAGGCTTTAGTCCTTCTCCAGAAGTTTCTCTTCACACCTACCTACAGGGACTCAAAATAAGTCCATGGGCCCTAATGGGGTGCACCCACAGTTGCCAAGGGAGCTGGCAGATGTCATTGCGAGGCCAGTCTCGATAATTTTTGATCAATCATGGCAACTGGGAGAAGTGCCCATAGACTGGAGGAAAGCAAATGTCACTCCTAATCTTCAGGAAGGAGGACCCAGGGAACTACCAGTTGGTCAAACTCATCTCGATTGCTGGGAAGGTGATGGAGCAGTTAATTCTGGAAACCATTTCCAGGCATGTTAAGGACAAGAAAATTATCGGTAACAGTCAGGATGGCTTCCCCTTGGTGAAGCCATGCCTGACCAACTTGATAAACTTGAATTACAATGAAGCAACTGGCCTGGTAGACTTGGGGAGAGCAGTGGATATTGTCTACCTGGACTTCAGGAAGGCCTTTGACACTGTCTCCCATTGAGAAGCTGCTGGTGTACAGGCTGGATAAGCAAACAGTGAGGTGGACTGAAAACTGGCTGAATGGCCAGACCCAGAGGGCAGTGATGAGTAGCACAAAGTCTAGCTGGAGACAAGTCACTAGTGGTGTACCCCAGGGGTCAATACTGGGTCCAGTCCTGTTTAACATCTTCCTTAATGATCTGGATGATGGGGCACAGTGTACCCTCAGCCAGTTTGTAGATGACAGCAAGCTGGGAGGAGTGGCCGGAAGGTCATGGTGATACACCAGAGGGGCCTCAACAGGCTGGAGAAATGGGCCAGCAGGAACCTCATGAAGTTCCACAAGGAGAAGTGCAAAGTCCTGCACCTGGGCAGGAACAACCCCAAGCGCCAACATACGTTGGCAGCCACCCAGATGGAAAGGAGCTTGGCAGAAAAGGCCCTGGGGGTCCTGGTGGACACCAAGTTGAACATGAACCAGCAATGGGTCCTTGCAGCCAAGAAGGCAAATGGTATCCTGGGCTGAATTAGACGAAGTATTGGCAGCAGGTTGAGGGAGGTGACCGCTCCCCTCTGCTCAGCACTGGTGAGGCCACACCTGGAGTGCTGGGTCCAGGGCTGGGCTCCCCAGTACAAGAGAGGCATGCACATCCTGGAGAGAGTCCAGCAAAGGGCCACAAAGACGCTGAAGGGACTGGAGCATCCCTGCTATGATGGAAGGTTGACAGAGCTGGGACTGTTCAGCCTGGAGAAGAGAAGGCTCAGGGGGATCTTATCAATGTATATAAATACCTGAAGGGAGGGTGCAAGGTGGATGGAGCCAGGGTCTTTTAAGTGGCACCCAGAGCCAGGACCAGGGGCCATGGGCACAAACTGAAACACAGGGGGCCCCCTCTGCACATCAGGAGACATTTTTTCAATGTGAGGGCAACCGAGCCCTGGCACAGATTGCCCAGGGAGGTTGTGGAGTCTCCATCCTTGGAGATATTCAAAAGCCATCTGGACAAGGTCCTGGGCAACTGGCTCTGGGTGGCCCTGCTTAAGCACAGGAGCTTGGACCAAATGACCTCCAGACGTCCCTTCCACCCTCAACCAGTCTGTGATTCTGTGAAGACATGTACCTAAAGGTGCACAGGCATCAAGAAGAGCCCTTCCAATGGTTTCAAGAGGCAGTGCAAACTTTTACTTCATTTAGAACTACTGAATGCACATTTTTATTCCATTTGAAAAACAATGGTATTTCAGTAATGGTAACGGAGATGTTGGATCCATCCTTTCAGGGGAAGGAAGAGTTCAGAACTAAACATGGAACCCTTTACCACACAGGTCTGTCTCTAAGAAGAGTCACCCCACTCGCTTGTGGGTACAGAAGTTGGAAGCAGTTCAAATTTGGGACCTTATTTCTGTTCCTGATCAAGACAGAGGTTATTTGCAAAAATTCAGCTGGGATCTTAAAACTTCCTTCACGCATTCAGAAGGACTTTTTCAGCAGCTTGAAAACATCTAAAAGACTATGCCTGCTTCCTCCCCTGACCCATATATATCAAGCTATAAAAGCTGCAAGCGGCCTATACAAAAAGGTTTGCCCTTTAGGAGGTGGAACAAAGAATATAACATTCCTGTCTGAGTGCAACAAAACCAGTTTGAACAAGGTTTCAAAAGGTCGCAGTCATTACAGCCTCCCAGAACTAGAGGCACCCAGTTGCAATTCAAGCTACACAGCTCATCTCTTTCAAGCCCAAAAGCTTGGCTAAGTTTGCAGGTCTTTCGGGGACACTAAGCAAAGTACCGGAGTGCCGCAGCTCCAGACGCTGGCTCTCTCTGAAGCCAAAGACAACAAAGTAAAACTCGAAGTACTGAGGTTTAGGAGATCTGTGCAGGCAAAATCTCACTTCACCCATCACTTTACAGCTGTGCAGCAGTCCAGAAAGCATCACGCTCGATATTATTCCTTCGGATGTTCTTACTTTTTCCACTTATGGCTTACATATTCAAGCATCTTCTGATCTGTGCAGCTTTCAAAAAGAACCAACTCTGCTCTTTCACTGCACAATAGATTAACAAAGGCGTGGAATAAAGAAATACACTGAAATAGTTTTGGAAGAGAAAATGAGCAAGAGTTTCTGCAGAAAATGATAATACTCCTGTACACCGTGCCCTGGCCAACTCTTCATTGCCTACACGAGAGGCTTGTAAAATTTCAGGATCCTTTTCTGAATTTTAAGCAATGCACAGAAAACCATCCCGCCATAAGACACGACTTGTTGACAAAATGGTACTAATGTGGGTGAAGGAAGAACTTCTGCTGGGTAACACAGAATACCTGGAAGTGCACAGTAGCTCTGCTACCCAGGTACAAACTGAGGACACAGTTTAAGTGAGCTGGGAAAGGTCACACAAGTTTACAGCAGAACACAAACACCGTGCAGGTTTCCAGGCTCCTACCCTGTGTTCTGGTTCTGGGTTTTCTGTTCCCACCCTCCAATCCCCTGCTAATTTTGCAAGGGACTCCAGAGCAAGGCAGAGAGCGAGGATCTGCTGGCTGGGGCAGGCTGCCAGGCAGCAGCTGCTGGGTCTGGTACCACACTCGGAATGGAAACAGCGCAGAGAGCAGAGCAGAGGCTGGCAATGCTCCGGCATCCTTGCCCGTCTCCCATGCAACTTGCCTGATCAGGGACGTCGGCCCTGCTCACTGTCTTTTCCCTTTCCTCCTGAATGAGCCTCACAGGTTTGTTCCTTGTTCAAGTGATTACAACACTTTATCCCGCACCCTGTAGGGTACAAGTGGCACAAAGCAGAGATTTGGATCACCGCTCCTGAGAGAGCTTATGGTGTTCCTGTTCCGAGCACTGATACCAGGGACGGGATTTTCATTTCAGGCCTCTGTCTCAGAAAACCGTTTCACCACCAGGAATTTCTCTACGGTTTCTGCACTCTGAGGTGCTTGAAGCCCTCAGTGCATCCTCTCAGATTTACACAACTGATGCTGACCTTGTTCCCCGCTTCCCCCATCTGACACCAGGCTGAATCTCTGTTGACCTCCACTAGAAGCACACGCTCCAACCCACCACCTCACCCCACAGCAAAGCACGTCCAAGCTGGGACTTGACCATCAGATTCCTTTCTGTCTAAAGAGCGCTTGTTTACACTGCTCTGCTGAACAGCTGAAAAACATCGATCTGTTCCGACCAGCTTATCTTTGCCCCACCTCCTTGCTGATCTGCTCCTCCAAAATGTTTCCTCCTCTCCTAGGAGACTGACAGCAGAGGCCCATCAGCTGTGGACAACTGTAAAACCCCAGCATCACCAGTTACTTCCCATCAATTTTGAGTTCTTAATACTTTTAGGATCGATGGCATCACCTGCCACTTCAATAAAATGAGAGAAGTTGAGCATCAAAACCCTCCTTTGATTCAGGTATGATGACGACTTATTTTGGACGAGAGAACCCCAAATTTCTAAACACTCTCTAGAGACAGCTCCCGGGGCTGAGAACAGAGGTATAAAAAAAGCAACAGGGAACTCTCTCAATGGCATCAGTGTTTTCATGGGGATAAACACACCAAAAAGGCAAGGCTGCCCAGGGCGGTGGTAGAGTCCTCATCCCTGGAGGTATTTAAAAGAAGGATAGATGAGGTGCTTAGGGACATGGTTTAGTGGTGGGATGGCAGGGTTAGGTTAAAGGTTGGACTCGATGATCTCAAAGGTCTTTTCCAACCAAAGTGATTCTGTGATTCTGTGATTCTGTATCTGCCCTTTTCAAGGGTTTAGCTTCTTCGATACCACGCTGAGATTTTGATAACAGGGTAGTAAAACTACCTCCAGGATGTGAGACTTTCTGAAAGGGATGCTCGCTGCAGCCACTGCAAACAAGCAGCAGATGCTAATGACGTGCCAGGTTTGACTCATAACATTCATTAGCATCTTTACAGAGTTTGTGGTTTGTTTTTCATATTTCTCTTTGTGCACGGTGAAAGAGAGCCTCTTTTATTTACATGTCCTGCTTCCAGTACTGCAACAATTGAGTTTTAACACCTTTATAGCTTCTTTCTTCTTAAGAGAAAAAAACCCAAACAAACCAAACACCATGCACACACCCTGGATTTTCCATCCTTAATGGTACAGAAACATTTTACTCATCTGCTTCCCATCCCTTTCAGGCTTTACAACTAAAATCTAATTTTAGTTGACAGCATTAAAAAAAAAAAAAAAACCAAGAAATACCCAACCACCTATAAAAATGTTCGTTTGTGACTTCCAGTGCAATTTGTTTTCATTCGCAAAGACTCTGGGAACCACCTTGACTCAATCCCACTAGCACCGCTATTAAATCCAAAGCAACCCAACCGGCCGCTGGGAACCACACTTGGATCACAACAGGCACCCCTGTTCCAAGGAGACCAGTGAAGCGAGCGTTATCATAGAATCATAGAATAGTCTAGGTTGGAAAAGCCCTTTAAGATCATCACGTCCAACCGTTAACGTAGCAGTGACATCCCACCACTAAACCCTGTCCCTAAGCACCTCATCTACCTGTCTTTTAAATACCTCCAGGGATGGGGACTCGACCACCTCCTTGGGCAGCCCGTTCCAGAGCCTGAAGACAAGGACAAACGCAGCCCTGCAACTCAGAGAAGCCAGAGGGCAAGCCTGAGATTCCCACGTACAAAGGTGCGACGGGAGTCCATGGGGACGAACCCAGTTGGCTTCCTCCTGGAAGGATGCAGTCAGAGAGCCCACTGGCCGTGGCCCAGGGCACAGAGCAGCTCTGGGCAGGCGTTCGCAGCCCGTACAGAGTCCCACGGTGCTGGAGGTAGGCTCTTCAACGTGGGCTGGAGTTCACCGTGACTCTAAAGTCTCCTTAAGACAGACATGAGAAGAGGGAGAAGGGGATCACCCTCAGGTCTCCCTTTTCAAGGGGAGACTGTAACTGGGAAGCCATCTCCCTGACAGAGCAATGCCTTCATTCTCCCCTGGTGTCTGCCCATCCACCACAGCGCAACTCTGCAGGCTTTATCGTATTTAGTTAAATGCGTGCTTGCGTGATAGATTTTCATTTATGATAACTGCAACTCCATTGTAATGTAATGTAACACCCTGGCACCAGGCGTAGTGGCAGAAGTCTCTTGAGCCAGCATCAAGCCATGACTGAAAGGGCTTGGAGGCAGATTCACAGCCCGTTTGGCTTTTCCCACTACAGGGACAACAACCTCAGGCAGAGCTGTGACTGCCACCCCTGTATCTGCCCAGAATCATGAATTAGCAGTGCAAAATAAAACTATGAGGAGGCAGTCGCTTTGCATCGGTTCAATCCCTCTGGCTGTCAGCCAACCCCGGAGCAAGTCCCACAGGTCGAGAGAACCTAAGAGAGATTGGAATCAGGCCTCCCATCGGTGAGGCAACTGATTTCACTGGCCTCTTCATCAGTCCCTCAGGGCTGTTTGCACTCTCTCATGAGAATCTGGGATATAGCTATGTAAAACAGATTCCTCACTCTTAATTAAAATAAAGTTCACATGCACACCCTGCTGAAGGCAGCATTTAAAAAAAAAAAAAAATCACTTCTATGAGGGATAAGTCACTTGTAATTAAAAAAAAAAAAATCTCAGCGTGCACACAAGGGAGTGTCGAGCACTTGCCACCTGGATAATCACTTCCTACGAAAAGCTGCAGAGGAGAGCCCTGGGGAAAGGAAGGGTCATGCAGACTTTCTTGCCCGGGCAATGCAGGTGGGATTTGCCCTGCATGGGTGAAAGCTGCACAGCCTGTCACCAAATTCCATCTATTCTGAGGCCACAAACACCGATTCTTCTCCACTGCACTAGCATCCTCTTTCATCTATTTTAAAATCAAAGCTCATCTTGTTTTATCAAAAGTTCCTTGGTTTCAATAGCATGGGAGCTGACAGATGTTTCATGTTCAGCTTTACCTGCCGACTTTCTCATTTAAACTTCACCCGTGTTCCTCCCCTCCTTCCCAAAAGGAAGAGTCCCAGCCATTTCAGGTTCTCCCTGGAAGGCAGCCCATCTCCTTGACCCTTTTAGCTGCCTTTCTGCAACGCCACTGTGTCCTCCTGGAGATGTGGAGACCAGAAGTCACACACAAAATGCGGGTGCACCAAGCATTTATACCAAAGCAAAATGATACCCTTCATCCCTTTCCTGATGAGGATGGTGGCTTTTTTGGCTGCTGCTGCAGTGATGTTTCCCTCTCCATCCTGAAAAGTGAAATCAGCCCCGCTTTTTTACCTCCTATTATTCATGTGGCTTTCAAACTATAAAATAGCCTTTCCTCCAAACTTGCAGAAGCTTAAGATCTTGACAGAGGTTTTCTAAAAATGCAAATATATTGCACCCACTTTAACTCTTTCTTACCAGCACCCCGCAGAACTTCACGGGG
>NW_009259435.1:2879322-2890638 GCF_000687185.1 Egretta garzetta | reverse complement strand
GAGCTGTGGATTCAGAGATCCTTATTACAGACCTTTCTATTCCTGGTAGCGGGACTTTCTGGTGCGCTGTTCCCAGGATCCCCTCTAGAGCCCTTTTTACAGATGGGAATTACATTGGCAACTCCCCAGTCCCCTGGCACAGCAGCCGTCTGTAGCGATAAATTACACAGCTTGGCCAGCAGTTCTGCAGTTGCAGATTCAAGTTCCTCGGGACTCTTGGTTGGACGCCATCCAGCCCTGGTGACTTACTAACATCTAATTTATCTATTTGGTCTATTTTTTCCTTTTGTATTTATCTCCTATTAGCTTCTCTGATCTACTGGCTACACAAAGGGCATTTGGTGTGGTAATGTCCCCAGTACCTTCAGCAGTTAAGACCTGATATTCTCTGTTAGGGCTTTAACAACTCCAGGTAACCTTTTTACACCTTTGTCATCAAGCACTCCCCAAGATACCCTAATCTTAATGGACTGTATCCTAATGTACATAATTTTTATGTCCTAATGGACATAAAAAGCAAAGTCCTAACATCTCAAAAGAGCAGCCCCAAGATAGACTGTTTCGCTTACCTGCTGTCCCTGCTCTCCCCCTCATGCCAACCTGTGCCCTGGCACGGCTGTCACCCTGCCTTTCCTTCCTGGCGGAGGTTTCAGATACCACAAAGAGATCAGTGAGATTAAACTGTGTCACCATGGTAGCCAGCTCCGCTTTAACACAGGGTGGGGATCCAAGCACTAACAATGCAAGTTTGGGACAGGAGCTGTTGGGGTTTAAAGTGGGTTTTCTGTCTGGGCTCCTCCTGATCGGGAAGGCTGGCACAACTGGAAGGTAACTTTTGCGCAATGGGATGATGCTGACAGATGCCAGGCAATGCAAGGTGCAAACAAGTGCAGATTTAAATGTCTTACCCTGACTGAAGTACTAAAGCAGGCACTTTCCTTGCTGCCAGGCAAAGTGTTATCTGTTCCTCACCAGCACGTCCCTGTAACACTCACAAGTTCCATGAAAATCCTCCTTTCAGATGAGGCTGCGTGTGGAGCTACCTGCCTGCACAGGCACTTGCAGAGCACAGACCAAAACAGTTTCCTTCTTCCACACCCTCCATTTCTTGGCGTTTATACCCTTCAGAAGCCCATAAACAGTCCTGCCCTCCTCATTTTATAAAACTACACAACTATATAGCTCTTTTATCTTCCTTCTGCGTCAATCCCGCCAGCCCCAGAGTCGTTTCTGTTGCTTTCCTTCCCTTTCCTCCTGTTTGTCTGCTAAAAAGTAACAAGGATCAAAGGCTGCAATTACTTCAGAAAAAAAAAAATGCCCCCACCCCTCACACTGATTAGCAACATCAGACCCAATTTTCAGAAAGATATTTAAGAGTTTTTAAAAATACTTTACCAGCTTAGGTGCCAAATCCCAACAGCTTCCGAGGGAATCAAGCGCCCACGCGCTTTCTGGATTCCCACTAGATGCCTACCCACATCTTTTAGTATGTAACCACATGAAACACTCTACTGTTGTTCTCAAGGTTAGGCTCTGTAAGTGCTGCTAAGACAGTCCCTGTATGTTCCCACTGAAACCCATAGGCTACTGAGAGAGTTATGTCCCCAGGTTACCAAAAAAAAAAAAAAAAAAGAAAAAACCCCACAACTTCTTTTTGTTCCTTCATGCCCAGCAGACCTTACCAAATACCTCCGTTCCTGACAACATGAAAGCTTCTCATCTTGTATTCAGCTTGGCTATGAATTCTGAGGCACAAATGTTGCCAAAGGCTTTCTGTACATATTTCAGGGTATTCAGAGATAAAGCGACAGACATCATGTTATACCAGAAATATGTTTTCCTGTTCCTCCCTGTGCCTGCTGCTTCTGTGTTTGCCCTTTACACCTTCAAGACAGAGGAAAGCACATTACTTCTCCAGCACAGTCCTGTTTTATGCTGTGAGCCTTTATGGGCAGTACATAGGTGGAAGGTGACAAGGAATCTCAGCATCTCCATGAATAAGCCAGGAGCATTCGTACAAGAGATGACTCCTGAATCACAGCCCATTGGCTATGAGCCAAAGGCCTGCAAGGTGGAAGGAGCAAAACAAACCAGCAGGATTATTAAATAACTTTAGTTAGTGTGACCGGCAGCAGCATAAGCAACCTAACTCTGTCTTGGATTAAAATTATAGTTCCAGATGGACACCGGCAAGAAGTTTGGGCCCAGTTTATAACCTGCTGGGGAAAACATCCTTTCAATTCTGAATCATCTTTTTCAGGGTTACAGGAAGATACATAACACTTAAAAGACACAAGATATTATGCAGGTAGGTGATGGGAAAATCCCCAAAGTGCTCTGCTACGCTAACAAATGAACCCATCAAGCGAAGCACCAGCGTGGCAGGGGTTACAAGCATTATGCTTCCACACTGAATTAAAGGGGGATCCAGAACACAACAATGGGAGTGAGGAGAAATACATGATCCAGTTGTGATTTTCTGTCAGGCTCTTTCTCCCAAATACATTTATTAAAAGACAGAGAAGCAGTCAGAGAGGAGTCAAAATCCATTTTGTACCAAGGACAGTCAGACACGGAGCACAAAGCAAGAGCTGACAGCGCAGGTGGTAGAGAGCTTGGGGACAAAGGAAGGTAAAACCAAAATAACCAAAATAAAAAGCTGTATGCAGCGGGTACCACAGTGACAGACAGACCTTTCAAGAGTAAAAAGGCACTTACTTGTGAGCTAATTCTAAGAAGCCACGAGATCAAGCCACACGTCTTATAGTCCTTAACATCCAGCTTTCAAACCTACAGAGAGCTCCGGGATCTTTAATACTACACCACAGCTACATTCACTCACGTTGCTCTGTTAAGTTTTCTGCCAGGTCAGCTCACAGCCAAGTGCTGAAAGGGAAAAGCACCCTTGCCTTTGGATGGCTGCGTGCCATGACAAGCTCAGCTGTGTCAAGCTTCACCCCCTGATCGCAGCCTCCCAGAAAAACTCAGGCGAAGAGCACGCTCCCAGCAGGTGGAGAGAGAACCCTCCTGTCCTTTCATCATGCCTTCGGTCTCAAAAAAAAAATGCAAGTTCAGAATTATACTTTTAATATTCATTTTGAGTTGGACCACATCAAAAGGAAAACAGCTGCCAACAGCCACATCCTTGCTTTATAGTTTTGTGATGGGGAGAGGTGGTTTTTGGAAAAAAGCAAAACACAGGCTTCTCATCTGTTAGTCAAGAAGAATGCAAAGTCAACCACAGACTCTTTCCTTCCAAATTTGTAGTTAGTTCATTAGGAATTTAGCACCAGAGCCCTCACAGAGAGGTCAAACACTCTTCATGCTGAAACTAGCACAGGTTATGCTTTAGACAGAAACCTTTCACTGCTCACCTCATTCACATCCCAGTGAAAAGAAAAAGAACACTAACAAGAGCCCCACCACAGAAGGAAAGCGCCTGAATTCACCGGAAAGGAGGAAGACTGACCACGGGGATCACACACGCTCATCCTACTGGATTTCAGGTGATTTACCTATAGCTGCAGGAAGCGCAGATGGGAACAGAATCTCAGGTCTTCAAAACCAAACACAACTTACGCCACACATTGGATGAGATCACCTTGTTGAAGTCACTGCTCGTCGATACTGAGCCAAAATAACAGGGCGGGATCCAGACACCAACTAAACATCATCAGATACGACAGACATCCACTGTAATATTAAACTTAAAGCTCGATGACAGAATGGGTATGAAGTTAAGAGCAGAAAGCCGCTTGCTGCTCAGGTGAGATTCTTTCAATCGCCATGACCATTGCCTCCTGAACAGCACACCGATGCATTTAATGCTGCCGCCTGTCAGCACGTGATCAAACATCTTTAAAATAAAGAAAAAAGCTCACACAAGCACTGGTGGTGGCACTTGGCCTAGGTCCCAGGATGAGTAAGTATTGGATCAGAAGGCAGGAAGGGCTCTTGCAGGACGTACCTAGTATTGGTAGGTAAGGACTGGCTCTTAAAAAAAAGCAAAAATAAAGGTGATGATGTGAATTAAACAAAGGAAAAAAAACCAAACATGATCCTGATGATCCCCTAATCAGCTGCAGGAGATGAAGGAAATCAAGCTGAGATCATTTCAACACTGGTATTTTTTTAAAGTAGCCAATAACTTTAAAAGAAGACACCGCACACAAGAAAAGACATCTTTGGTTGGACTAAGCAAATGATTAAATTCTTACAAATATGGCCAGCTCATCACTTCTGAATGTTTTTCTGTTGCAACTCAAGGACTCGTTTCCGAGAGACACCGAGCAAATGAAGAAGCTGGCACTCACAAGTCTACGAGGAAGAGGGGTAGTGAGATTTCTGATCATTTAACCCATCCTTGCCTTCCTGTCCCACCCTGTCCCCCCAAATCCCCTCTTCACCATGAGTAAACTGGAGACGAGTTTGGGAGGGGGGGCTGTTAATATGAGCTGGCAGGATGCTGTTTCAGCAAGCAGAGCTTTCATGTGAAAGCCAGAAGTCCCACTATGACAGTGCGGTGAGTCACTGGATGACAGGGCACCGAGGCATTTAGATACTGCTTTCGAATTCTAACAAACGACACTGTTTTGCCTTGTCTAACCGAAGGATGTGCCTCTGTTGAACCTAGAATTCAACCACTGCCTTGTGACCGTCTGCCTCCTTTTAAAGACAACAGAGGTATACTGGTTGTGTTCTACTTTCTGGCTTTCAGGAGGGCCTAGAAGGAGTCTGACTTTTTTACTTTTTCTTCTTGAAGGAAGTCCAGCCTTTGCCATTCCCAGCCCTACCCTCACCTCCTCAGCCTTTCTAAATTAAGTCTGCACATTTAAATATTGCCAGATATCTCATCAGCAGAACTGCCTGCTTGATCGAGGAAGGCAATGAAGGAATCTAAGGCTTCTTCCCCTATCTTCAGTCTTCATCCTCCTCCCAAGCCCTGAAGAGGCTGCTTCTTACTGGGGTGGAGGACAAACTATTTTACCTCCCTGCTGCTCATCTGTGTTTGCCTGGTATCTTCAGGATCACAGATGTATGAGGACTCTGTTTCTCATCAATCTTAGGGGTGGCCAGAGAAAGTAAAGACAGGCAGGAGATGGACCATGTTTCTGTAGTAAGGCAAAAGGAACACAAACAAACAAAAGAAAAAAAAAAAGGCTTTAAGAGATACAAGGAAGGAAGGGAGACAGAGAAAAGAAACCAAACAAACAGGAAGAATACAAAAGTTAGTTCCCACATACGCACTGCAAGTTAAGTTTAGTACGATTGTCAGGGCTCCCAGATGCAGACAGACACACTAGCCTGACATTGCCAGGCTACAGCTTCATCAAGACCAAGTATCAGTTTAATTTTCTTCATACTCTTCAAAATCTGGTTTAGGAACATAAGCAAGGGATTAAAGCAGGCCTGGAAAAGTAGCTCCAGTCCCACAGACTCTTTGGGTACTGGCCTGGTAGTGAACGAGACTCCTGCTGCTTTTTGTGAATTTGGTACAGCCTTTTTTATCATTCTCTCTGCTACCAAGGGAGTCAAAATTGCGTAGGAGAAGAATTTGTAAGACACACAAATGTAAGAGAGTGCAATTTTTACCAGACACCTTATTACCAAGACATACAGGCTGATGCAATAACAAGACATTTGATGAGACAGAAATTAAAAGACAGATTTTTTTATTAGAGCAACATAACTATGATACAATACTCATTACTAGTGCTGCAGTTCCCTCCCCTTCCTCCCCTCACAACTCCTCTGGCTTTCTGGAAGGCCACCCAGTGAAGACTTCAGTGATTTTGGAGAAGTAAGTTATAATGTTAATAACGTACTCTTAAGATGCAGTAGATACCCTCACTTCCCCCCGCAGAATTAGGAACTGGAGACTCAGACTAAAGCCTCTGTGTGCTTAAATCTCATTATTTAAGTCTCCGAGGCACACTAAGATCAAATTCTGTCATTTCTCTCTGCAGATAGGAGTGGGAGAAGTCTCTTTTATACGACACAGATTTTCGCATAGCTTTCACGTCTCCAGAATCTCAGAGCTTAACAGAAAGCATCAAACACCTTAACACACACCCACAACATGCATACATTTCACCAAAAGACCATACCAATTACTTTGATTATCAGAAAGCGGATGGTTTCGATGAAGGGCTCTGACATTATCACCATACATTTCTAGGCCACCCCTTGGAGGTGGCTCCCAAAGCTTTTTCGTTATCATCTACAATCTGCTGCAATCGTGAGGCCAGAGAAGCGACACGGAAATTGAACTTGTGTCTTATTCCAAAGTGGGACCAAAGACGAACACGGTGGCAGGGCAAGTCAGGGATGTGAACAGTAAGCCTGTGGTTAACATCTTGTGGTTAAACAGGAGAGTCAGCTCTCCTGGGCAGTGTGGCAAGAAAATTCAATCCAACTTCTGTGGAAAAAAAGAATTAGCAGTGACCACATCCATGAGAAGTGCCATCCTCTTAAAATCATCCCAAGATCTTCATTTTACATCTTTATCCTCCTCCAGCCTCCCTCTTGCATGTGAACTGAGTATTCCTACAGCAATTGCTATTGCACCAAAAAGTGCCATGAGTCAAGTGGCTGAAACCCTCTAAAGCAAATCCATTATTAAGCATATTATTTAACAAAATACAATACTTAGCAAAGCATAGAGATTCGTGTTGGAAATCTAGCTTTAAGTCATCTGAGGTTCCACAAGGCAATTAGATCTGTAGCCTGAAAACCACGCTTCTATCTTACAGAGGCCATGTACATATTTCTTAAGAATTAGGAAAAATGTGACACTTTGCCTTTTCATGAACCAACGTTCCTTTTCACAAACTTGTTCCTTGAGTTCCTGAGCCTGAATCAAAGGGTTTCCCCTTTATGTGCTTTGTTTTGAAATGGATTTGTCTGATTTGCTAAAAATCAGCCAGTATGTGAATATCTGCCTTTTAGTTTTTCATCCCAATTGTCACATTAGTCCAGTTATACACTGATTTGGATCACTCTCAGTTAAAGCAACTTTTAGTATGTAATACTATGACTAAGTCTTCCGGTCTAGTAAAAACAATCTTTTACTAAATAAAACACAGACAAACTTAGGCTCCACTAAGAATTAACACATTCTGTGGTTTGCAAAGGAAATGACATTACAATTTGTCTTGAGTGAAGCATTCCTGAAAGGATAAGAACATATAAATTGTTCTGTTTCCAGAAGAATTGCAAAATGCAATGAGAGTTTTATAATTGTCTTATTAATTTTAATGAACTAATCAATGTTGCATTTGAAATCTCGATGTGTCTGTTTGCTGCTAATTCCTTTTTTGAGCTATGCACTCCCTGGTCTTTGCAGCTGTTACCCAACTGTTAAATCTACCTTCTGTTATGAGGGGACACCAGAGTTCAGGCTCAGGTGAGCAGTTTAATGAAGTAGAAAAGCAAGGGATACATTATGAGCCCAGCTTCTTTTTTTTTTTTCCCCCTCCCCTCTACCTCAACACACACTGGAGTTAGAGCTTGGTAAAGGCTTCAAACACACACCGCACCTTACAGGGAGGTTAGAACAGAGCGTTGAGCTAAAATGTATCCAACAGCTTCAGTAGTACAGACAGGATTGGGAAAAGGGGGTTGGAATATTCCTCCCTGCTGCTGCTGCAGAAGGAAATCAGCTTTTCCTTCATCCCAAACAAGTCTGAACTATGGAGGCACATGAATTCTACGTTCAGCTGTGACTTCTAGCCTCTCCAAAGCACAACTGAAGTAAGACATTCTTGAAATACCTTCTAAAGGCAAATGATGGATTCATCCTGGCACAAAGCCCTTAAGTTGAACTTGTTGGTGATACTGTGCGACGTTCATTTACAGATAGCTAGGGAAATGAAATCCAAGTTTTAAAAAAGGAATCACTTTCTCTGCTCTTTCTACAGAGGAGTTTGGGTTAAGTGGCCAAGCCACTCACATTTTAAGATCAGCAAAGAATATGCATTTGGGAATATGTAGGTGCAGAAAGTAATCTGTAGTGGAAATTCTTTATGCTGAAGAAGTGATAAGGCATTTCACATTACACTAAGCTTTCTATATGCAAATGAAGAGAAAAACCACATGAAGCAAGCCACCAGTTCAAATAAAAATATTTCTCACTCCAGCTCCTATTTCATGAATAGAACATAAGCCCTGAGAAATGGGCTTCGTCTTGTAAGAGAGGCACCATCTAAAATACTTGCGTGCCACTTACAGTCATGAAGAGAACTGATAGTTCAAAGCCCCGCTGATGCTTGGAGAAAGTAACTCAAAGTCCCAAAGCGTGCTGCGACACCTTAGCAAGCCAGTCTGTCAAACCGTGCCCTAACCTTCTGTATTTGATCTTCCTTCTCTCTGCTGGCATCTGTTAAGTCATCAAATGCCACCAGCTGTAAACCACGGACAGACACGCTGCAACTACATGCATCGTGCTCATAAGAGCAGGAGACGATGCCTTGGTGTAAACTTGGACAACTCCCCCCACGCCAAAAACACACACAATATGAATAGGAAGTATTTTCCTCCCCCATTCGCCATTTGGATTACAGGTAGGGACTGACTTTATGGAAAAAGAAGAGAACAAAAGGCATGAGGGTGGTAAAACACTGGAACAGGTTGCCCAGAGAGGTGGTGGAGGCCCCATCCCTGGAAACATTCAAGGCCAGGTTGGACGGGGCTCTGAGCAACCTGATCTAGTTAGCAGTGTCCCTGCTCCCTGCAGGGGGGTTGGACTAGATGACCTCTAGGGATCCCTTCCAACCCCAAACATTCTATGATTCTATGAAAGAAGGCTTTATGGCCCACTTGCACACAGCACGTACTTGCCACTTGACTTGCATGTAGTCCTACAGCTACAGGCCCACCTAGATCACGGGGATGTCAAGGCAGTCACAATATATTACACACACTGCCTCTCACGTGGTAATTGGGATCACAAAGGGCCACTGTAGGAGAAATTATGTCTTTTCAGAAAGTACATTTGGTTACTATTTCTGCAGTCTTCCGATTTGGCCTTGATTTTCCCAAATTAGGACCTGTCTCTTATCGCATTAACTTTTTTCTCCTTCTTTTTTTAAACATAAGATGATTAAAGGATGCCTGATTTGCCACCACTTCACTTCACTGATTCTAGCCAGGAAGTAGGAAGTAGAATGACTTTAAGGCAGTTATATCAGCTTAAGAGTGAAATAACCTAGCTACATAGCAGGTCCAAAGAGCACAGAAGCGCAAGGAGGAAAGAAACCATGGAAAGAAAGTTATTTTTTAACCTGTATTTCAGACCAGACTCAAGAGATAGAGAAAGACCATAGTTAGCTATACGACTGGAAGCCAGAACACTTGGATTGCCAGTTTGAACAGCTATTCCAGAGCCTAGACAATTTACCAGACATATATTAGTACATAAACCAGAACTGAATACTTCCACTTTTTCTTCAAATTCCCCTGGAAGTACACTTCATCAGATAGCTTTTTTGTTTCCCCTTCCCCTACCCTAACAAGCAAGTGCTAAAACGAAGGGAACTCATGAAAGCTATGCTACTACTGTGCTTTTGGACTTGTTAGCAACGCTGCCTGCCTGCATCCCCGCAGTGAGAGGAGCAAGCAAAACTCCTCTCGGCTACCTGCTGCCATGCACAACACAACACATGGGAGAGGAAGGAGACCAGGGTGACTACAAAGAGGAATCAGCATTTTTAGAGTGCAACTCTTTGACCTATTTTAAAACGCCTACTGGAGGGCGATACGTACACCACATCCTAAAAGGGCCTTTTCCTCTCTACTGATCGTGCTGGGAGCCTGGGGAGACTTGTTCAGCTCTGAGCATCTATGTTTTCAGCTCTCAGCATCCATGCTTTCATCAACACCATGAAGGGCCCTGAAACTGTGACACGTGCCCCACCGCCACGTGCTGAAAAGATGACAGAGCGTGGGAAGACCCTGAGGATGTGTCCGAGGAAGAACAGGACAAAAAGTAAGCTTCCTCCCCTGAGCAAAGCCAGGAGCAGTCATCCCCGGTGTCGGCACTGAGTGTTACCCCTCACAGCCACAATGTCCACACCTACACGTTCCGTGCACAGCCGCACCCAAGTTCAGGAATGTCAAGCTTGGACTTAAGTTTGAGTAAAAACCTGGTTAGTATAAGCAGTGTCAGACATTTTTAAACTATTCATTCCTAAAGAGCATCACATGCCTTGTGCTCAGAAGGGAAGAACTGATCACAGTGACTTATGTGCCGCATGAGTGAGCATCTGCTGACAGTCCCAGTTCTGCCGCCACCAAAGGGAACGGACCCAGCCATTCCCATCTCAGGGAACAGGGGTACAAAGCAGTTCCTCCCAGGTGAGAGCTGGGCAAGTGCGTAAGAAGAGTCACACACTAGACAAATTATTTTCTCTGTAAGAGCAAGCCCTCAGTATCAAGCAGAACATGTCTACATTCTCCCCAACTCCTACACAGGCCAAGACATCAGGCTCAGAAAATTGAGTTTAGTTCCTTGCCAGGCAGAGAAAAAATGCTCTCTCACACAATATTCTGACACACAATATTCTTTTGCCTTCCCATAGAGGTAAAAAGCCAACAAGAGAGATTCTTGTACCTGTCAAAGGGCTAACGATCGACTAGAGTTTAAAGAAATCTGACGTTTGGTTTTAATTGCCTGTTTTCAGTCTGTTTCTTGTACCTCCACACAAAGAGCAGTTGTTTTTCAGATCCTTTACAAAGTCTATTTGCTTCTGTTATCTGCTGTTGACAGGATGAACTGTAAACTCAAATCAGTTTAAGGGTGGAGCACTGGATCATTTCTGCATTTTGCTACTGAGAAAAGTCTATTTCAGCTCTAGGTGGTTCTGTACACTCTTAAGAACATACAACAACTAGCTTTTGAAATTACAAAGCTTCCCACGCTGAGGAAGCGAGTCAGGTGCACAAAAGAGAGTAAGAGGAAAGAAGCCACACTGCAGCTCGCTCATATTTAAAAAAAAAAACCCCAAAACACTAGTTAGCAAACTAGGTGAAATTCATACACTTGTAGCCAAAGCTGAGAGAAAAGGTCTGCACTGACCTGGAAAAGGATACACAAGAATCAGCAGTAATCAAACAGTTCTTTGATCTCCTGGGCAAAAAGAGCTAGCATCAGTTTTTAATCCCGTGGAAACAAGGCAGTCAGAAACACAATAAAAGCAATGTATTTTCACTTGCGGAAGTTATGCTGGACTTGTCACACATTTCTTCCTATATCCCCGTGATGCATGGAAAAGCATGAACCAAAAGCCTTCACTTCCCTTCTCTTTTTTTCTGAGCAAC
>NW_009259435.1:2877705-2879300 GCF_000687185.1 Egretta garzetta | reverse complement strand
TTTTCCTCTTCGACTTTATGTTCAGCTTTCATTTCCAAGTCAAAGAACAGTAGTTATATCACCCCATTTAAAGAAGCTGGTCCCTCCCCACAGGACTCAGAAAGGCTAAATACCCACCCAGCTTACCAGTCAAACTCCAGCTTTGTTAGACAGTACAGCTAAGAACAAATTCTGCCCTGTGGCACAAGACAGGGGCAATCCATCGTTTAACAGATTTATTTAAATTTCAGCCATACCTTCTGGTCTCCGTGCAGAGATCAGCTTTACTTCTCTGACTTAAAAACAAGCAGGGAAAAGCAATTTCTAAGCATCCAGTGGACACATGCACAGACTGTTCCACAAGAAAGAGTTTTTCTAACCTTATCCTAAAAAGCTGTGAGCAAGATTAACACACCCACACTAAAGAGATGTTAGAACAGCAGACGGGAAGATGCTCCCTGCTTTGCCAGGTAATGTGTGCAACACCAGGAAACTCCAGGTATGGAGAAGGGGGAGGTTCAGTGAAAGGCACCCATGAGTCACCGTACAAAGAGTAAGTGCAAGGAAAGAGAACAAACACTCTTCCGTCTGTGCCCGACACAGCCATTTCGCCCAACGATACCCACTTTCACTTTGAAAAGCTTGGCTAACTAAACAGCTTTTACAGTTGCTCTCACATATATATATATATATAAAAGTACTTTATGCAGTGATTAAGTATACATCTTAGAGGCACTAACCGGTCCCCAGCAAAAAGCCAGGTTTTGTCATCTATTTATAAATCTTGCTCCTGAAGAAAAACTCCTAGAGGTAATGTCGGAATAAGGATGGAGTAATGCTCAGCAGGAGCAGATGCA
This sequence comes from Egretta garzetta, assembly GCF_000687185.1. Lineage (NCBI taxonomy): Eukaryota > Metazoa > Chordata > Aves > Pelecaniformes > Ardeidae > Egretta > Egretta garzetta. The sequence continues at coordinate 2,878,464 of NW_009259435.1, read as the reverse complement.
CCATGACACACAGACGGATGGAGCCAGCTATTCCCAACAATCATGAATTTTAAGCTCACTGGATAACAAAAGCAGCAAGAAGAGGGACTGCAGGCATGGGAGAGCTGTGGATTAGGGCATTTCCATGCACAGTGGAAGAGAGAAGCGCTGCTGCCCCCGAGGGCTCGTCCTGCTGCTGTTGCTTCTCATTTGGGCTCCCAGGAGCATTCAAGAGCACCCAGAGGTGCCACCCACTTCACGATGCCCCTCCACAACCCGAAGCAGAAGCCCCTGCTTTGAGCAGGAGGCTGGACTGGAGACCCTCTGAGGTCCCTTCCAATTTGAACGATCCCACGATCCTAAGTTCAAGCTTTGCTTTTAAGTACTTTAATAGCAAAAAGCCACGATTTCATACACACGCACACGGGCGAGGGATGAGGGGGCGGAGGGGTTAAAAGACACGCTCCCACCTCTCCATCCCTGCCCCCCAGCCACACAAAGCCCCGGGCTGCATCACCCCATCGCCCAGCAAGGGTCCAGCTCCTCAATTCTTTGTGTTTGCCCAACGCCACCCGCCCCTCCAGCCGAAGCCAGGACGGGGTGCTCAGCAGAAACTCGGAGCCGAGCCCCGATTCCCCACCCCAACCTCTGCCCCGGGACCCCAAGCGTGCGGGGTCCCCCAAACGGCGCCCCGCTTGCAAAGCCCGGGGGCTGAAGACAACTCCCTTTGTTAAATGAATGAGCAGGAGAGGCAGGAGAAGGGAGCCAGGCTCGGTACCC
>NW_009259435.1:2874551-2876857 GCF_000687185.1 Egretta garzetta | reverse complement strand
GCGTGGCTGAGGGAACTGGGGTTATTTAGCCTGGAGAAGAGGAGGCTGAGGGGAGACCTGATCGCCCTCTGCAACTGCCTGACAGGAGGCTGTCGTGAGGGGGGGGTCAGCCTCTTCTCCCTGGTAACAGATGATAGGACGAGGGGGAATGGTTTGAAGCTGAGCCAGGGCAGGTTTAGGCTAGACATTAGGAAAAACTTCTTCCCCAAAAGGGCTGTCAGGCTCTGGAAGGGGCTGCCCAGGGAGATGGTCGAGTCCTCTTCCCTGGAGGTATTTAAAAGAAGGAGAGATGAGGTGCTTAGGGACAGGGTTTAGTGGTGGGATGGCAGGGTTAGGTTAAAGGTTGGACTCGATGATCTCAAAGGTCTTTTACCAACCAAAGTGATTATGATTCTATGATTCTAACCCATGGCTGTGCTACAGCCTTGCTGCGGCTGCAGGCTGCTGCCCAGAGCCCGGCACCTGGGAGCTGCAGGTCACATCCAGCACCTGGGAGCTGCGGGCCACATCCAGCACCTTTGCAGGGCGGAGGGAGGGAACGGCGTTGGCCTGGGATGTAAAAGTCTTCCGTCATCCGACAGAGCAACAACGCGGGAATGGGTCACCAGCGATTACACCCTGGGCATGCAACGCTGTCGTGACTTTATTTCTGTTATTTGTATCGCGCTCTGCTATCGCAGAGCCGGCTCCATTGCACTGGGGACTGTGTGCGTGCAGATCCAAAAAAGGCAGGAATAAAATGGGCTCTGCCCTGCTGCTGTGCTGCACAAGCCAAGGCGCCTGTACCTGGTATTGCAGGGATACGGGTGTTTGCTCTCCAGGCGATCCAATGCTCGCTGGGAACTTCTCACCCTTGGTTAAGAGGAGTTTTCGGCTCAGCGCTTGTGCTCTGCCGTGAGAGGAGAGGAGGGATTTGCTTGCACGGACGTACAGCTGCACCGCTCTCGGGAACAGGGCACGGAGCACGGCAAGGTCGTGTACTTGGAACATGCTGCCTAGACATACAGAAGTAAAATGTTAAGTGAGGCAGGTAGATATGACAAAAGGGAGGCAAATAATAACAGGTCACCACCCCAGACCTGCCTTTTATACCCAGACAGCATGCCCATATATGACAGACTCAGACAGCGCTGCCACGCTCTTGCCCTTCCTCCTTGCACTGATGTTTATCAGTTCCTGTGATAAGTTTGTCGGGGAGCTAAACAGCAGAAAATTAACCCCGCAAAAAATAAACAAGTGGAGGAAGTGAGAATGCGAGTCTGGGGCTGGTAAGGAGAGTGGGACTGCAACAGAGCATTTAAAATTGGATTCAAAATCCAACACGACTGAGCTCCCCCAGAGCACGGTCTGTCCGTAGTCTGTGGTCTGGTTGCAAGATAAAGGTGCTTATGTCCGTATACGGCAGCGTCTGGGTGACGGCGCTTCAAAGGCAGCCCCGAGCAGCCTGTACCAAGAATCCCACAGTTAGGTGGGAGCTGTGCTTACCTGCTTGCCACGGAGTGGGGGAATGGAGAACAAAACCATGCAGCTCCACTTGAAAGCTGGATTCACAAAGGGGGCACCAGCAAAGCTGGAGTTAAAACTCAACGGTTACCCTTCCACCCTGAGACCCCACGAGGAACTTCCCTTTGTACCACACTCATCATCACAAAGCCTTTTAAGAAATGTGGATGTACCCTGGCAATCTAAAAAATAAATCTTGAAGCCAGGCAAGAGATCGGTCCAAAACACTCATAAATATGCTTTGTTTGACAAGATATTTTACCAAATGCATCCATTCAACCACTTGGAGGATGGCTGCGTAAGGGAATAGCAATGGTTGACCGAAGGCCTGGTCCATATACAGCTGGTGTATTGCCCCTGCTATGGCTCTATTTGTATCCATATAAAGGTACTTAAAGCAGCATGAAATAACCAGGACTTTAATTATAGGTGCTTTTAAAGCCACTTCAAGATGAAAAAAGAGCTTATCTATACGTAGGTTAATTCAGTTCAGAAATTGTTTGAATTAAATCTTTGTATCTTCACTGCCAAGGGATCTCACTAAGACATTCAGAACTGTATTCTTACATTTCATTATTATCCTGCTCTGTAGTAATCATAGAATCATACAATCGTTTAGGTTGGAAAAGCCCCTTAAGCTCCCCCAGCCCAACCGTTCCCCTAACCCTGCCATCCCACCCCCAAACCCCGGCCCTCAGCACCTCGTCTGCCCTTCTTTTAAATCCCCCCAGGGCTGGGGACTCGACCCCTTCCCTGGGCAGCCCCTTCCAGCGCCTGACAGCCCCAAGGGGAAGGAATTGTTC